>NC_064624.1:135990844-136299296 GCF_023898315.1 Schistocerca nitens
TCGCAAGATTTTTCTGCCAGAAAACTGATGGCAACGGTGTTTTGGGATGCCAAAGGGGTGTTGTCGGTTGAATTCATGGAACGTGGTACGACCATTAATCAAGACGTGTACTGTGAAACAATAAAAAAAGTTACGACGGGCTATACAGAACAAACGCCGTGGTATGCTGACTTCCGGTATCGTTTTTTGCACGATAACGCCCGTCCTCACTCTGCTCGCAGAACAATGGCCCTTCTTGAGTCCTTCCAGTGGGACGTTATCAACCGTCCACCTTACAGCCCAGACCTGGCGCCAAGTGATTATCACCTCTTCATGCATTTGAAGAAATGGCTCGGGTCACAGCAGTTTGATGACGACGAAGAGCTCAAAGATGCGGTCACAGGCTGGCTCCAGGCACAAGCGGGTGATTTTTATGCAGAAGGAATTTCAAAGCTTGTGAAGAGATACGATAAGTGCCTCAACCGCTATGGAGACTATGTAGAAAAATAGTGCAAAGATGTAGTTGTAAGATGTATATATTAAAATATTTTTATTTAACTTGGTGTATTTTTTTTAAATCAACCGGAGGTTACTTTCTGAACGGCCCTCGTACGTTCGATAACTGACCACACAAAACAAAAGTTTACATGCTGTGATGCTAGCTTAGACACTGACTACTAGACTGAGTAATCCGATGGTGAGCGCGGATACTTATAAGCGTCAGCCGCACTGGCGCACGGCTTCTTGTGACGCTTATAAGCGTCAGCCGCAGCGAAAGTGTTAAACGACATTACCATCTTTCTATTAACTGATTGTGTTCTTGGTCCATCACGTGCAACTTTCACATGGTACAGTGAAATTTCATTTCACCACCAAACACAAAAACTGACAGTCTGCAAAATGTCTAACTTGGGATTGCCTTCTCATTTCTATATCTTAAGACATCATCAAAGTATATACTAAATAACATCAATGATGAGCTGTTCGACATCCTGATTCACAGGGTTGCGACCAGGCAACACTAATTTTGTCTCACCACAACTGAGTATTCTTTGACCTCTTTTGTGCTGTGGCTCATCAAACTTTAACAAATGAAATATTAGTTCAGTTTCTTACATAAATGAATAAAGGATTTACTTACCTTTGACACACGAGTACTGGATAATTTACAACTGTCTTTGACTAGAAAAGCATCATGAACTATTTAACAAACTTTCACAAGCTGCGACATGGTCACAATTTGAACAGTGACCCGAATATAGAATAAATTTTTTTCACTTCATATCTACGGTCACAAATTTTTTGTCATGAGACTACCAGTTTCAGTCTATAACAACATCTTCAGATCTGTTTTATAAAAACATGTCCTAATATACAGGAGTCATAGTGGTATTGTCAAATACTATACACAAAATCAGTGCCAGCATTGTCGAATATATATAAGTAATAGTGTATACAAGTCGTCTTGTCAGCAGCTCTACTGTTCAGTTCTGCTGACAACATGACTTATCTACACTATTATTTATATACAGGGTGTCCCAAAATAAAGTATACACTCTTTGAAATAGAATATCTCTAATTAAAGGAGCCAGAAATACAATTTTTATGGGTAATAATTTAGAAGGCAGTGAAAAACAATGCTTTCTTTCGTTTCAGGATTATCAGTAAACATGGCATTGTTTGAACAACAGAAATGGGTGCTAAAGTGTTACTGGAAAACAGAACGTGAGTGTGGTACACCGATGTTGGAGAGTTGAAATTTGAACACCACCACCAACAAGAGTAACAATTACAAGAATCAGAGATAAGTTTGAAGTCTAAGGAATGGTGCACAATATGAAGAAGGGACATAGTGGACAAAAGAGAAGTTCAGCAGACAGTGAGTGTGTTGATGCAGTAATCTAGGCATATACACGATCCACGAAGAAATCAGTGAGGAAATGCTCTTGTGAGACTGGGATCTGCAGAAGCAGTGTTTGTAGAATTCTGCAGTCCCAGAACTTTCAGCCTTACATTCCAAGACTTCTCCATGCCCTTAACGAGGATGATCCTGATAGGCGAAGTGAATTTTGTGAGTTTTTCATTAACAGATGTGAAGAAGAGCTAGATTTCCAAGATCACTTTGGTCAGATGAAGAAACGTTTAAACTTGATGGAACAATTAGCAGCCATAATTGTGTGTACTGGGCCAGGGAGAATCCATACGTAACCGAGCAAAGGCATGTTAATCTACCAGGAGTAACAGTGTCACGGGCAACTCTTACTTAGAAACATTGGAAATGATAACTCCTGGTCTTAGCGTTGTGTTTGGAAATGAAGATTATAACTTTCAACAGGATGGGGCACCACCTCACTTTCACCTGGATGTGAGGGCCAGATGGATATGGAGTGTGGAGTATCCCACTCAATCGCCAGATTTAACTCCTCTAGACTTCTTTCTGTGGGAGTACTCTCAAGAACACAGTTTACACTGAGACCACACACCCTGGATGATCTTAGAGAGCAAATTGAGCAAGCCTGTGATGCTATTCTGTTGGAAACAAAGTTGGCATGGCGCTCAGTCTGCAGTCATTGTCGATGGTATATTGCGAGGAGGAGGATATTGGTATTTAACGTCCCGTCGACAACAAGGTCATTAGAGACTGAGCACAAGCTCGGATTAGGGAGGGACGGGGAAGGAAGGCGGCCGTGCCCTTTCAAAGGAACCATCCTGGCATTAGCCTGAAGTGATCTAGGGAAATCACGGAAAACCTAAATCAGGATGGCCGGACGCGGGATCGAACCGTCGTCCTCCCGAATGCGAGTCCAGTGTGCTAACCACTGCGCCACCTCGCTCGGTCAAGTATATTGCGATGGATGGATACCAGTTAGAACATTTACCACCTTAAGCCAGACCCTGAGGCACCTAACATTACTAAAGTTGTATTTGTAACCCCTTTCATTAAAGATTTTCAGTTTCAAAGAGTGTATACATTATTTTGGGACACCCTGTAAATATCTGACGATGATGGCACTAATTTTGTGAATAGCATTTGATGATGCCACTATGGCTCCCGTATATTAGGCCGGTATTACACTATCAAATTTCTTTGTCAAATATCTTTGTCCAATATCTTTGTCAAAGATATTTGATAGTGTAATAGGGATCTTTGACAAATGTCGTCCAATATTTGATCAAATCTAGGCCGAGGCCGTATATTTGATCAAAGAAATCGCTTGTCTTCTGTTCACTGCAATGCGATATGTTACCACGCGGAGCGCTAGCATCGCTGCAGCGTTCTGTCGTCTGTAGTGTTTTTATAACCATTGCCGGTAAATGCAATTGGTGTGTGCCGACAACTACAGAATTAATAGAGATGTCTGAAGCTGATGAGGCGCTTTACAACGTGAGGCACCCTGAATACAAAATAGATTAAGAAGATTGGAGACCTGACCTGACCTGACCTGACCTGACCTGACCTGACCTAACATAACCCTCTCCTGTAGCAAGGAATCTGAGATAGTGAGCCTGTCTTCTGAAGATGTAGCAGTTCTTAAGTGAAAATTGTGCTTTGTGATATGAGGATACACTTCATTGAGCACATACAGAAATGTATGCTCATCCATTCTTAAGTAATTGATGTACGACTTGACTTCTTCCACTGTAAGCTCACGTAACAAGTTTTGTTGAATGCTTTTATCGTGTCGTCGTAAAACCCACGGCTTCACCCAGATTAGATTAGATTAGTTTTTCGTTCCATAGATCCGTGCTGAGGAGATCCTCGTGGATGTGGAACACGTCGATTTTTTTTAAGCTGAAATAAAAATACTAATAGTATGAATAAATACAATACATCATTTGTTTCTATTAAAAATTTCGCCAATGGAGTAGAAGGAGTTGGCCAGTACTAAGTCTTTCAGGCTCCTTTTAAACTGATCTTTATTTCTAACTAAATTTATGTTTCCTGGCAAATTATTGAAGATGAGTGTTCCTGTGTAGTGGACCCCTTTTTGAACTAAAGGAAGTGCTTTTAAGTCCTTGTGCAGATCATTTTTGTTCCTGGTATTGTATGTATGAACTGAGTTGTTTGTTGGAAAAAGAGATATTATTTACGACAAATTTTATTAAGAAGTAAATATACTGAGAGGCAGTAGTTCGTATACCCAGTTCTTTGAAGAGGTTTCTGCAGGAGGTCCGTGAATTTACTCCACAAATAATACGTATTACACGCTTTTGGACCTTGAAAACTTATGTTTGACTTCAAGATTTACCCCAAAATATTATCCCATATGACATTATGGAATGAAAGTTTTATTTATTTATTTATTTATTATCATCCCAATGATCACATTTGTGATATAGGATTTGTCAGGCTTTTTCATTTTTATGTTGCCTATGTCTGCTAACACTCGAATTGTAAATACAGATTTGTTAAGGCGTTTCTGCAGTTCTGTGGTGTGCTCCTCCCAACTGAATTTATTATCAAGTTGTAATCCCAGGACTTTTAAGACTGTCGACCTCGTATGTATGGTTCCATTTTCCCCCCACTTCTTTTCCGCATGTGCACACAATGCAATTGGAGTACGTAGAACTGCTGCGGTTAATAACAAGTTGTTGTCAGCCATCTTGAACTTTGACGAAAAATTTGATGACAGTGTAATACCCCTTCTAGTGCTACGTCAAAGATCTTTGTCAAATATATTGGACGGAATATTGGATCACATCTTTGATCAAATCTTTGACAAAGAAATTTGATAGTGTAATACCGGCCTTAGGACATATTTCTATATAACATGTCTCAAGATGGTCATTATAGACCAAAAGTGGAAGTCTGACGACAAAAAATTTGATACAATGAAGTAAAGGAAATTATTTAACAAACTGCAGTACAAAATGCAAGATTTACGAAGTACATTTCATCAGAACTTTGTCACTGTCCTACTTGGCAGTGACTGCTGCAGCTGAGGTCTCTAACTGGACAGAGACCACACCAGCTGGACACTAGCTACCTCAGTGTGAGGGCACTGCTATGCTGAGAGGTCTTCAGCAGTGCATTCCGTACGTGGCCGCAGACTGCAGCGAGCTGTCGCTAATGTATGTTGTATCTATTCGTGTTGCCAACTCTCTCGTGACTACACTATCATCGTGTCTGAAATTCCTGCACTCATTTAAATCATTATTCTAGTGTCTGTACAAATATCTTTCAGGGTCTATGTATTGTTTGGGTAATGTCATTTCTCTAGTATGTTTTAATATAATATTTTATTTACATCAGTACTTAGTACACCAATTTACAATATTCAAGCTATTCCAGTACATATAAATATAGCATTTTAAAAAAGCATATTTATGAAAATTAGAGACATCCATGTCTCATGTAATTAAATAAGGACTACAATAGCAACAAAATCTTACAACTTTGACAGTCATATTCTACACAACACAAAATTAAAGTGTGGCCTTACAGCTATCAGTAATTCACCCAGCACTACGTTTGTGAACACGGGTCTGCAGACTACAGCCATGGGAGCACCTAAATCAGGTTGCCACTGTTTCTTTCAGTCGCCTCCCCTTACGTTCGGGAAGTCAGTCTGATATTCTGTTTCTTCCCCGGTGTATACTTCTGCCTCGACTTATTCGATTTGTTGTGTTTTGCTAGTTATACTTGTGGACTTTTAGGCACCACAGTACGACCAGCCTGTTAATCGGTGGCTTTTCCTGGCCGGAAAGTCCTCTGCACAGGAATCTGAAAAATATCCTGCATTAAACATAACTTGTAATTTTCTACAATTCCTTGTCATTTTTGAGATTTTTTACTTGCTATTTTATTCTCTGAAAGTTGCTGTGCATTCTAGAAATTGATAAATGCAAAGCATATAAGGCGGAGATGTCGAGTCAAAGATAGGCACAGAAAAAAGACTGCTACACATTTAAGCTTTGGGCCAGAAGGCCACCTTCTGAAGTAGAAAACACACACACACACACACACACACACACACACACACACACACACGACCACTGTCTATGGGCAGCGGCAATTTGGTGCAGTGGGGAGGGGGGCAGGATAGCAAGGTAGGGGTGCAGGAAGGTGCATTGCTTTCTATGGGAGGGTGAAGGGGCATGGCAGGACTCCTGGCTGCAGTTGGGAGGCTAAGTAGTGGGTAAGGTGGGGGGGGGGGGGGTTGGAGTGGAAAAGGCGAGAAGTAGAGCAGGGGAAAAAAGATTAGTGGGAGCCTCAGTGGAATAGAAGGCTGTGTAGCATTGGAGTGGGTGCAGAGACTGGGACAGGTAAGTGGATCACAGGGACTAGTGAAGAATTGGGGTCTATCAGTATCATAACATACATAATGTGGTCGAATTAAGTCGGGTGATGCTGAGGGAATTAGATTAGGAAATGAGACACTTAAAGTAGTAAAGGAGTTTTGCTATTTGGGGAGCAAAATAACTGATGATGGTCAAAGTAGAGAGGATACAAAATGTAGACTGGCAATGGCAAGGAAAGTGTTTCTGAAGAAGAGAAATTTGTTAACATCGAGTATGGATTTAAGTGTCAGGAAGTCCTTCCTGAAAGTATTTGTATGGAGTGTAGCCATGCATGGAAGTGAAACATGCACGATAAATAGTTTGGACAAGAGAAGAATAGAAGCTTTCGAAATGTGGTGCTACAGAAGAATGCTGAAGATAAGGTGGGTAGATCACATAACTAATGAGGAGGTATTGAATAGAGTTGGGGAGAAGAGGAGTTTGTGGTACAACTTGACGAGAAGAAGGGACCGGTTGGTAGGACATGCTCTGAGGCATCAAGGGATCACAAATTTAGCATTGGAGGGCATCGTGGAGGGTAAAAATCGTAGAGGGAGACCAAGAGATGAATACACTAAGATTCAGAAGGATGTGGGTTGCAGTAGGTACTGGGAGATGAAGCTTGCACAGGATAGAGTAGCATGGAGAGCTGCATCAAACCAGTCTCAGGACTGAAGACAACAACAACAACAACATACATACATAAAAATAATTTGATTCAGGTACAGGAGACATCAAAAGTTTGGTAAAATTTACCGTAAACTTAGAAAGCTGATGTTTACATACAGCATAATAATAATAATACAATTTTTGTTTGATATACACAAAAGGCAGAAATGATGGAGATGGATGATCATGATAATAATGATAATAATAATAGTATCTAAAAATTTAACACTAAATTACCCTAGCTCAAATTATCTTATCTAAAAATTATATCGAATAGCAGCATTTCTCCCCCATAGTCTCATGTAGCCTTATTTTTAGGATCTCTGGCTCAACATTAAAAATATTTTGCCCATTAATTTGTTATATATTGTCATCCCCATATACTATGGAGCCCGTTCATATAATTTCAATTTGTGTGGGAAGCATAAAATTATTTTTATTTCTTGTGTTGTATGTGTGGTTAAAATGATTTACCTCAAATAATTTTTGCCTGCTGTGTAGGAAGATGATAATTTCATAAATGTATATGGAGAGTACAGTTAGGATTTGCAGTTGTTGAAATAATGGGCAATAAGATTCTGTTTCCTGTGTGGTACACAGATCTGATAAATTTTTCTGAAATTTCAGTATACAAAATACTCTAACTTCCCCAGAAAATTTTACCATACCTAATAACAGATTCAAAATAACTATGGTATGCTACTTTTCATGTACTCTTGTTGATATATTTTGCAATTATCTGCACTGCAAATGCAAAACTGCTTAGTTTATTTGATAAGGAGTCATTATGTGTGTTCCAGTTCAAGTTCTTGTCCATATTTACTCCTAGGAATTTGACAGTGTGAACTTCTTCCATAAGTTGATTATTGCATAGTATTTTAAGCTCTGCACAGTTTGAGTGTTTGGTTTGGAAATGTACCATATGGGGTTTTGCAATGCTGAGTTTCAACCCATTTAACTGGAACCAGTTTTCTAAGGCATCCAGTGTGCTCACAATGAAGCTTGGAATTTTTTCTGCACCACCGTCTTCAATTGAGATGTGTTGCAGGGAGAGTTCTCACCTGCACAGTTCAGAGAAGTGCGAGAGTTGGTGACGAAGCACAACTTCTTGCTGTTATGCCCCAGCACTGCTCAGGCGACAACCCTGAAAACAGACAAAAAATCTTCTTGTGATCGTTTCCTAACTAACAATATAAACCTGTGTAGTGGATAATGACTGTTTATAATCCATGCATCAATCTTAAAACACTGGAACGTACAATTAACAACTTGGATATATCTTCAAGGATCAATCAACTTCAAGTCCGAACTAACTGAACTGTTTTACATTGAATACCCAATATGTACTTGAATTGTTGAGAAAGCCATGCCAGGCTCCAGGATGGGCTCCATACTGTGCTGCACGACATGGAGAAAGAACTCTCTGTGCGATGACATAAGCATTTTGTAAGGAGACCTTGTCATATCACATGATGCCCAAGAAGTACCTCAAATGTAAAAGTTAACACCAAATGAAAACAGCATCACAGTAATATCTTAACTACCAAACAGCAATTATATTTTAGCCAAACATAGTCTGAAATATCTGCACTTTGTCAATTGCATAAAACCAGGCTTGTCCTTTTTTAAACACAAAGCTGGTGTTGATGGGTGAAACACAATGGCTAGCCAAAGTTGAAGCCAGGAGAGTTACAGGAATGTAGGACATATTGTAATCAGAAAAGCCAGTGTTGGTAGGAAGGATACAGAGATGCAGGCCATGAAGCAGTCATTTAAGTGAAGCACATCATGTTGGGCAACACGTCCAGCTGTCTCTCAGCCACAGTTTGTGGCCATTCATGCAGACAGGCATATTGTCAATTGTCACGCCCATGTAGATTGCAGTACAGGGGTTGCAGCTTACTGTATTTACTCGAATCTAAGCCGCACTCGAATGTAAGCCGCACCTGAAAAATGAGACTCTAAATTCAAGGGGAGAGAAAAGGTTTAGGCCGCACCTCCAAATCGAAACAAAGTTGGTCCATTGTAAGATGAGACACAATTTAGGTCGAATGAATGTCGATACAGCTACAGTAGTTTGGTTCGAGTCGTAAGCTTAGTAGTTAAGCTTTACCAAGTAGCCATTGTTATGCGTCAGGCGCTCCGACCATATTTGTACGAGTATTCTTCCTTTTTCACGTGCTTCGTCTAGTTTGAATCGATTGCTTATTTTGCTTTGCTCTGATAAGTGCCATTTTCTTTGTTATAGGTGTTTACGTCACTAAGCTGAAAATGCATTACTGTACTGTATCATGCATTGTTTGTCGCATTCTGATAGTGCGTGTTTACGGCCTGTCGCCGATCGCAGCAAGCCTTGCCTTTGTGCACGCTACCGCCGCTTACCATTTAAAAATAAAAAAAAGAGAAAGAGAGAGGAATCTTATCATTAGCAAAACAATGGCAAGAGACTGGTATTGGTTGCTACTTACACTGCTGCTTTCTTTGATAATGATCAACAAGAACCATATAATAGACTGCGTATGATAGAACATGTTCTGTATGAGAGGTAGGCGAAAATTTTTCTCCGTTTGAAAATCCTTGCGGCTGCTTCTTTAGTACATCAAATTCTGCACAGGAATTAGTCATGTTAGATTTAAAAATCTAGTCAGTTGCCGTGCTTCGTTTCTGACTATCACTATCAGGCATAAGAATAATATGAACATAAACATGACACGATACGTATATTCTTCCGCGTTTGCTGTTGTCTCACTCTGGTTTTGTAGTTTATTAGGCAGACAGGATTTAAATGAGATAGCAGCAAAAACGAAAGAATACATGGCAAAATGTTTATATTGGTATGGTGAAGAGAATACTGCATGTGATTCAGAATTCATAAAAGTTCCTATTAGCAACCATCTCGTCACAAGTACGAAAAAATTCAGAACGTTGAGTTGGCCATATTGACAAACATCCCAAACAGTCTTGCCAGTCGGATTTTCGTAGTACATTGAAATTCTGCTACATTCGAAGATGAACAACACGGAATTTGTATTTAATGCGTTGGATAATGTACGAAAATGCAGTGGTCGAAATTTATTTACTGACGCAGAGGTTTTGGCGCCAGTATTTATTTTTGTGCCCACAAAGCACGCCCGATTGCCTGTGTAGTGCTACATATATTCGACGGCAGAAGTTAGTTGTGGCGGCACCTACCAACATTTTTCAGAACTTCCACTTGCCTCGCACTCGATTCTAAGCCGCAGGCGGTTTTTTGGATTACAAAAACCGGAAAAAAGTGTGGCTTAGATTCAAGTAAATACGGTAGTTTGTAGATCATCTGATTGCATTCACATTTAGCTGTGCCTCTGATGGGATAGGTGATGCTCGTGATTGGACTGCAGTAGCTGGTGACGGGAGGATGTACGAACAGGTCTCACATATGGGACTATTGCAGGTACGTGAGCCACGAGACGAGGCTCGGTCGGAGTAGGGACGGACGAGATTATCGTGTAGGTTCAGTGGGTGGCAGGATATCACTGTGGGAGCGGTGGGAAGGATAGCGAGTAGGACATTCCTCATTTCAGGGGATGAGAGGTAGCTGAAACCCTGGCAGAGAATGTGATTTTTTTTGTGGGGTTTAAGGGCGCTCAACTACTGAGGTCATTAGCAGCCAGTCACTGTTGTTAGAGCACATGGAATCTAGTAAAACTCAAGGGGAGGGGGGGGGGGACACCAGAAAGACCTGACAAAGATGCAGATAAAATAAGTAAAAAGGTTAGATGTCTTTGGACAAGCCAGTCAAAGTTATAAAACGCAGAACACGAGCAGCTGCTCGAGCGTCATCAGCTAAAATATCCGGTAAAGTAGATGGCAGGGACAGGACAACACGAGATTGACTAAAGCGGGGACACGACAATAAAACATGGCACACTGTTAATGCCTGACCACAAGGGCACTGCGGGGCTGGGTCACCGGAGAGCAGGTAGCGGTGGCTAAACCGGCAATGCCCAATCCGCAACCTGGTCAGAAGGACCTCTTCTCGCCGAGATGGTCGGGAGGAGGTTGTCCGAGCAGTTGGGAGCGGTTTTACTGCCCGGAGCTTGTTTCCTTGGAGGGATGACCGAGCATCCCACCACAACGACACAAGCCTCTTACAAACATCCCCACGAACGTCGGATGACGGGACACAATGGGAGGCTGGCCGAGGCAGGAGGACTGCAGCCTTGGCTGCAGCATCCGCAGCCTCATTCCCAGGCACTCCCACATGTCCAGGAACCCACAGAAAGCTGACAGGAGAACCATTATCAGCGAAAGAATGGAGGGACTGCTGTATCCGTTGAACCAAGGGATGGACCGGCTAGGGAGCTCCAAGGCTCTGAAGAGCACTGAGTGAGTCAGAGCAGAGTACATACGATGAATGGCGGTGGCGGCGGGCATACTGAACGGCCTGACAGAGCAAAAAGTTCGGCCATAAAGCTCGAACATTGGTCGAGGAGCCGGTATTTAAAGGTGGCGGCCCCGACGACAAAGGCACAGCCGACACCACCGTCAGTTCTGGAGCCATCGGTGTAAATAAAGGTGGGACCGGCAAGTCGAGCACGAAGTTCGACAAACCGTGAGCAATACACTGCAGCCGGAGTACCCTCCTTCGGGAGTGAGCTGAGGTCGAGATAAATATGAACCGGAGCCTGGAGCCAAGGTGGTGTCTGGCTCTCACCCTCTCTGAAGGTGGTACGGAGGGCAAAATCCAATTGTCGAAGGAGGCGACGGAAGCAGACTCCGGGGGGCAGCAGGGCAGACGGATACAACCCGTACTGACGGTCGAGAGAATCGGCGAAGAAGGACCGGTAAGAGGGGTGGTTGGGCATAAACAACAGCCGGCGGGCATACCGACACAGCAGTACGTCGCGCCGGTAGGTCAATGGTAATTCGGCAGCTTCAGCATAAAGACTCTCGACAGGACTAGTGTAGAAGGCTCCTGTCGCAAGATGTAACCCCCGATGGTGGACGGAGTTGAGACGGCGTAAGAGGGATGGCCGAGCAGACGAGTAGACGAAGCTCCCATAATCCAGCTTCGATCGGACTACGGACCGATACAAGCGAAGCAGGACAGTGCGATCCGCTCCCCAAGATGAACCACTAAGAACTCTGAGGACATTAAGAGAATGTGATTCAATTGCTCCCAGCCCTGGGTGGTGCCGAGTCACGAGGCGAGTGCTCTTTTGTGGCCGGACAGCGGCTACGTGGGAGGTGGTAGTTGACTGGAGAGACAGAGCACCACACATCTGTTTCTGTACATCGCTGGGACAATGCTTCCTATCCACACCAGCTTTTCTGAATTGCACAGATGGGAGCTCCCCGTGGAACATATCCTCTGTCCCCGTAACTCGCCTAACCTCGACCTTCACCAGTCTCGTCCTCCACCTACTTATCACCTTCCCTACCCCCACTGCCCCCGGCCCCCAGAGTAGACGACATTCCATTGGAACTACTGACGGCCTTGGGAGAGCCAGTCCTGACAAAACTCTACCATCTGGTGAGCAAGATGTATGAAACAGGCGAAATACCCTCGGACTTCAAGAAGAATATAATAATTCCAATCCCAAAGAAAGCAGGTGACGACAGATGTGAGAATTACCGAACAATCAGTTTAATAAGCCACAGCTGCAAAATACTAACACGAATTCTTTACAGACGAATAGAAAAACTAGTAGAAGCTGGCCTCGGGGAAGATCAGTTTGGATTCTGTAGAAATACTGGAACACGTGAGGCAATACTGACCTTACGACTTATCTTAGAAGAAAGGTTAAGGAAAGGCAAACCTATGTTTATAGCATTTTTAGACTTAGAGAAAGCTTTTGACAGTGTTGACTGGAATACTCTCTTTCAAATTCTAAAGGTGGCAGGGGTAAAATACAGGGAGCGAAAGGCTATTTACAATTTGTACAGAAACCAGATGGCAGTAATAAGAGTCGAGGGGCATGAAAGGGAAGCAGTGGTTGGGAAAGGAGTGAGACAGGGTTGTAGCCTCTCCAATGTTATTCAATCTGTATATTGAGCAAGCAGTAAAGGAAACGAAAGAAAAATTCGGAGTAGCTATTAAAATCCATGGAGAAGAAATAAAAACTTTGAGGTTCGCCGATGACATTGTAATGCTGTCAGAGACAGCAAAGGACTTGGAAGAGCAGTTGAACGGAATGGATGGTGTCTTGAAGGGAGGATATAAGATGAACATCAACAAAAGCAAAACGAGGATAATGGAATGTAGTCGAATTAAGTCGGGTGATGTTGAGGGAATTAGATTAGGAAACGAGACACTTAAAGTAGTAATGGAGTTTTGCTATTTGGGGAGCAAAATAACTGATGATGGTCGAAGTAGAGAGGATATAAAATGTAGACCGGCAATGGCAAGGAAAGCGTTTCTGAAGAAGAGAAATTTGTTAACATCGAGTATAGATTTAAGTGTGAGGAAGTCATTTCTGAAAGTATTTGTATGGAGTGTAGCCACGTATGGAAGTGAAACATGGACGGTAAATAGTTTGGACAAGAAGAGAATAGAAGCTTTCGAAATGTGGTGCTACAGAAGAATGCTGAAGATTAGGTGGGTAGATCACATAACTAATGAGGAAGTATTGAATAGTATTGGGGACAAGAGAAGTTTGTGGCACAACTTGACCAGAAGAAGGGATCGGTTGGTAGGACATGTTCTGAGGCATCAAGGGATCACCAATTTAGTATTGGAGGGCATCGTGGAGGGTAAAAATCGTAGAGTGAGACCAAGAGATGAATACACTAAGCAGATTCAGAAGGATGTAGGTTGCAGTAGGTACTGGGAGATGAAGCTTGCACAGGATAGAGTAGCATGGAGAGCTGCATCAAACCAGTCTCAGGACTGAAGACAACAACAACAACAACAACAACCCCCACTGCAGCACTATACAGCCTTCTATTCTGCCAACAGTCAGGTGCAGTTGGAGTCCCAGACCGGCTACAGTGGCCAGAGACAGTTGTCACACCTACGTGTGTGAGTTGTCTGCCTGTCACGCAATGTCTCCTCTATACAGTGCGTAGGAAGCTATTTTTCATAAAATAGCTAGTCCATTTTGGACTTTCCACTGTTTAAAAAGATATATGGTTCTACACTAAATCGTTTTATGGGACGAGGGAAGGAGGCATCGATCACGTGATTTCAACATCGTACTACAAAATGATACTTTGAAATAGTGCTTTGCATGAGAAACATTAGTAGGCAGTTTTAGACCTTAAAAATACAACTGTTAAAATATATTTTGTAGAGAAAAAAGTTGTGGTTACTGTACGTGAGGATCAGATGTCCCTATCTATATACGAGTCACTTATTTTTTGCTAATTTTTTCTGTCAACTTGTCTCATTTATCTCAAAAACTGAAACTCCAAAATTGATAAAACTTGCTGGTTTTATGTACTAGACAACAAAGTTTCATTATTGTCTAAATCGGCTATTCGTAGCAGGTGTGCACTAGATTCCAATGTGTAAATCGTATGGCAATGACGTCACGAGTGAGCGGGCAACGCCAATGGACACTTCATCGTGGTGAGTGAATATTTAACTTCCACAAGTGTGAGATCAATGCAAAACGTGGAAGTTGGAGTCTTAAGTTTGAGCAAATGTGACTCAATCTAGGGCTGCAGATCACAAATGCAGATAAACTGCAGCCTAGGAAGTGCAACAAATATGGTGTTTAAACTATGTCAGATTTGCCTGTTTCTTCAGCATTTGAGCATTTGGTTTGAAGCTAAACTTCACAGAATTCACACATGATAGCAAAACTGCACATTCTGACAAATTATATACATTTGACGATGCGAGGAAATTCCGCATTGAGCCAGGGTCTTCTGATCAGTCTGGGTTGTTCTCGGGGCTACAAAAAATTAAATGAACCAGACATTAGGAAAAATACGCAAATCGAAACTTGTTCTTTTGTATATTTGAAGTAAACTGGCCACTGGATCATTGTATTACAAATTCTAAAAATCCGGAGACATTTCTTGAAAATTTCTAAGAGCGGTAAAACCAACAAATTAAATGCCACGTAAAAAATTCATTCTGAACGGTACAAATAAATCAAAGGCAGTATCGTCAGTCATCAACTCTTAACTTTACATCATAGCTGGCAAACCACAAATCTCCAAAATTAAGTTTGGTGACATCCTTATATCAGAAGACTTCAATGAGCTTTTTAAAAACAGTTTTTTATAAATATATCAAAATTAAATGTGGATGTAAGTGGTTACTTAGATAATGTCCATAACTTCATTTCAATCAGGATAGTACAGTAGTTCTAATGAAATTTGAAAGCATTACAGCTAAATATTTAGAAAAACTAATATTATCATTAGAAAATAAAAACTCTTCTTGATGAAATGATAATACCCACTAAAATAATTAACACAGATTCTAGCACAATGTCAGACCCCTATACCAATTAATGGATCAGTCTTTCGAAGAAATGGTTTCCCAGATGCTCTAAAGTATGCAGTAGCAAAGCTGTTATTCAACAAAGGCTCAAATGAAACTGTAGAAAACTACTGAAAATCCAGGATGGAATGTAACAATACGAGAGAAAGAAAGTTGCTAGTCACCATATAGCAGATATGCTGAGTTGCAATAGGCACAACAAAAAGATTCACACAATCATAGCTTTACACGCATGCACCCATGCAAGTGCAACTTGCACACACGTCTGCAGTCTCAGAGCTGAAACTACACTGCCAGTTTGTGTGTGTGTGTGTGTGTGTGTGTGTGTGTGTGTGTGTGTACACGCTGACAAAGGTCTTAATGGCCGTAAGCTATGATTGTGTGAATCTTTTTCTTGTGCCTATCGCGACTCAGAATCTCCGCTATATGGTGAGTAGCAACTTTCCTTCTCTCGGATTGCAGAAAACTACTGACATTTAGGTCTTCTATCATCTAAAAATATCTGAAAACTTGTTGCAACTCCCGTCTAAAATTTCATAGCAAAATCAACGAGTGAGGTGTCACACTGGATTCATGTTTGGGAGGATAATGGTTCAAATCTGTGTCTGGTCATTCAGGGTTAGGTTTTCCACAATTTCCCCAAATCACTCCAGGCAAATGCCAGAACAGTTCCTTTGAAAGGACACAACCAATTTCCTCCCCCATCCTTTTTAACAGCCCAAAATTGAGCTCAGTCTCTAATGACCTCGATGCCTTAAGGCTGTAATCGGAAATACGGAAGCGTCCGATCCCGCCCGTCTGCTTTGACCCGTGACGTCACAAATATGGCGGAAACGACCATAAACCACGATTCCAATACGGTGCATATAAAGTCGTTACGTACACATTATGAGGACGAAAATACATCGAAAAACAAACACACACACTTTCCACAAAAAGCCTAATGACACTAACGGGACAAGCACGGGAAATGGGGTGTTTTTGGGTGGGGGCAAACTAAATACAAACAAATTTAGACACCCACCTCCATACAAAACCACACAAAACGAAGAAAAAACCGACATCACGAAACTCCCCAAACTAAACACAATATCATCTGGAATCGGACACTTCCCTTGACCTACATAGCTCAACAGCAGATCCCGATCCCATAAATTAGGATGAAACACTTCCCTTGGCCTATATAGCTCAAAAACATCTCTTGATACCAATAGCAACATACACACCCACACATTGGGATCGAACACTTCCCTTGACCTGTGCACTGTTAATTTTATCCGTCATATCCATTCCTGAACAAAAACAACTACCGATTAATTTTACTAAAATTACCACACGATGTACAGCGAACAACACTAAATTAACCTTCACACAAATTCGTTAACTCACTGAAACAAATTCCACTACAAACACAGCCGACACTAACAATTCTGGATAATGAGCAAAAGCAAACTGAGCCCATTGCACCACACAAACGAAAACCCTGAACACACCACCAGAGAGCACAACAAACCACAACACGATGACATCTACAAACACGCTCCGCGCCGTCATGACGTCACACACGACAACACCCTTACGTCACAGGTGAAAGCCAATGCGTGGGATTGGACGCTTCTGTCGACCCCTGTAATCTTCCTCGGTTTCTGTAGTTGTGGGGCGGGGGTGGGGTACTAGTATCCTTGTCTAGGGCTGAGGATTGGGCTATGTAAGTTAATCCCAGTTTTGGATACCATGAACTTATGATGTGTTTTGTATGATTTTGTCTTTTTGCAGTTTCTATTTTTTGTAGTGTTGGATCTTTAACTGTGTTGTATTTACTATTGAATTTTAAGTTTGCCTCCTCCCCACACCCAAAAAATGTTTCCCACAGTTGTTCCACTAATTTCATTGGGTTTAGTCACTGAATTGGTTCGCACAGTATTTGTACTTTTGCAGGTGTTAGGATCAATGTTTTGGTGGCCATGTTGGATACGCTCAAAATACAGGTTTTCAGCACGGTGAAGTCCCTCATCAAAGTAGATGAGTGATATCCCAGTCTCCAGTAAGCCCAAGAAAATTACATCCCAACCTTGCGCAAAAACGTCATTCAGTAACTGTATTTTTAAATAATGATACAGCTTTCTTTGCTGGCTAATGTAACTAACTTGTACTGACGGCTATAAATTAAGATTAATTGTAGTTTTCTTTGACACATTGTGTCTCCATTAGGGCCTATAATAAACAATGGAAAATCCAGGATGGAATAATGGGCCTGGCCTCGGCAGACAGACTGTGGTCTTGTGTGTGTAATTCTGATGAATGCGTTTTCGGCTGAATGCTTATGTGTTTGACAGTCTTTTCTTATGCCTATCTGCAACTCAACATCTCCTCTATAAGGACCTATATTACTTATACTGACGAGTCCCCTGTACATTAAATCCACGGTTTATATACTGTACATAATGAGATAACTTCTGATTCTGCTGTCTAGTGCTTCAGGAATCTTAACGGCACTAAGACAGTGTCGGTCATGTGAGATATAGCTAGGCTGTAAATTTTCCACCATAATGTTGTGCAATGGAGGATCTAATAATTCCCAACAACCACCCACTAACCTAGTGTGCAGTCTGAATTCTGAAATGGGCGGTACGCGTCAGTGTCCTAGAGAGTTCACTGCTGAATTTATAGAAATACACAGAAGTCACAAGCATTAGTGGAAAGTTAAGGGCAAGAAATACTGTGGTTGGGTAAGAAGGCACCTGCCTATAATTAATGCAAAAATGAAAGCAGCTGTCTCAGTGACAAACGAGGCAAAAAGATTTAAAAAGATTTAAAAAAATTTGGACACTGTTTGCCACAAAGAGCTAAATAATGAAATCAGAGGTACTTTAGGTGTCATCACGAGATCCACCTCCATAACAGTGTATTTAGCTTTGCTCGGACAGGAGTCCAAATATTCCTGGTCTTTATAATTATCCCTGCTGACAAATCTTAACAGCATTATCTTCCCAGTCATATGAGATGTAACTTTTCTGACTGTTTTCCACCATAATAATGTGGTGCAATGGGTGGACTTAATAATTCCCACAGAGAGTCACTAATCATTTATTAGACAACCTAAAAGTTGCACTGCAAATATTGCGGGAATGTACAAGTGGATGATGTGCAGTTTTCAGAGAGTGGATTGGTAGTCAGGGGCTCTTACTGTTAGCCAATAAACAGATTGTAATAACACATAGCAAGTATTTTTTGTGCAGACATACACCGTTTTAAACAAAACAATGCACGTTGACATTCACAAACTAAAAGCATGTCAGTGGTGTTTGCTGCCGGATTCTAGTTCGAGTCATCTACGAGCTATTGCATTCTGAGAAGTTCTCACACTGCTAATTGTTTGCGATTTTCAACCTGCGTAGTTGCTAGGTACGATGTTACATTTTCTTACAGTGTGCATGCGTGTTCCTCGAGGGCATTGTGACTTGTTAGTCAGTGCGTGACAGACCAAGCAGAAGGCGGAGAGTGAATGTTGGGATTTACCAGTGCAGAGAAAACCAACATGCTCATGTTGTATGGAGAGTGTAGGAAGAAGGCAGTTCATTTTTTTTACAGCATATGCGGCAAGGCATCCAAACAGATGTCAACAACCTTGGCAATTATGGAAATACGGAAGCGTCCGATCTAACCTGTCGGCTTTGACCCATGACGTCACAAATATAGCGGAAACGACAATTCCGATATGGCAGATATAGAAACGTTGCATACGTATCACAAAGACGAAAACACATAGAAAAACAACACACACAAAGGTTTCACAAGAACAAACTGCTAACATTGATAGCAAACAAAGATAATAATAAACAAGTGGTACTCAAGGCCAGGCAGGGGGGGGGGCTGCGCCCCCCCTGACGCCCGCCCCCCCCCCCCCGCCAAAAAAAAACTCCCAACCTAACCTCGTATTCAGGGCTACGCTACAGATCAATGTGTAGGTCAATCAAAAGATAAAAAAAAGAAACAAATGGAAAAAAAGAAAAAACAATGTTGATTCATTAGACATAACGAGTAGCGACAAAACATATAGACCATAAAGATTGAACAATCTAATGGCAAACTGATAAAAGCCTCATAGACGACGTTAAAACAAAAAGTACAGTAAAAAGGTAAACTATATATTACAGGCCCTAAAACTCCTACTAAGGTAACGTCAACGAGGCAACATCTACAAACACGCCACACTAACAAACCAAACTCCGCGCCGTAATGACGTCACACACCACAACACCCTTACGTCACGGGTCAAAGCCGACGCGTGAGATCGGATGTTTGTGTTGACCCGCAATTATTTATCAACCTCTTCGACCATTTACATGAAACTGATACTGTAGCACATAGACAGTGCAACAGAAGAAAACAAGTGATGACAGAAGAGGAGAAAATGTTGTTGCTGCTGTTGTAGTCAATCTGTATATTAGCTCCTCTGCAATCGCACAGGGAAGCAGCGCGAGTCGGGCAAGTGACCTGTGCATTTTCCATCGACAGGTCCCATCACCATCCCTATCATATCCTCTCCCTCAATAGCTGCATACAAGTGAATCTTGTTAACCTCTGTACGTGGGCTCTAAGACAGGATACTTCAAATGTATCACATCTTGTTTATTGATGGCACCACATTTACCGATCACGGCCAGATAAACTGTAGGAACAAGTTCTATTGGTCTGCTGACAATCCCCGTACACTTCGCCGGGTAGAAAGTGTCTATGAAGTGTAAACCTATGGTGTGATAGAATGAACCATGAGCTCATAGGCCCATTTTTCATAGATGGAACAGAAGCCTAACAGACGATATTTATGCCTGAAGGTACATTGTTTCGTAACTTGGAATAACAAAAGCACTGCAATATCGTATTTATCCGCCAACACTGGGCAAGTGACTTAAGTGAAATGTCTCCCCTATACGGGAATATACATAACGGATGTACGAGTACATGTTGCAGACACACAGTTGATGACATATGGAAGTTTCAGTCTAGCTGTGAGTTATGCTTGGATACCCAAACAGAAAAGCATCGTGATAAGCAGAAAATACGGGTTCGAGTACAGGTCCGGCACAAATTTTCATTGTCGACGTTCCGTTATACAGCTGATGGTTCTCCATATTAACAACTATGAAAGTCTTTAATGTAAGACAGATTGGGGCTGTAATCAGGTGATGTGCTGGGTATCATGGAATGCTACATCAAACAAACTACAATAACTGTGAATGGATTAATTATTTATCTTTCACCTCCCATAAGGGGAGCTCTCGATATTTCACATTCTTATTGTGATCATCCCTTTGCCATTTTTTAAAAGCTCACAAAGAACTAAACCTATGGGGAAAACGAGGACAAACATAAGTTATGAACCCTCATTCTCTCATGACCCTTCTAAGCCTAGAATTGTTGGAGCAGTTAGCATTTGAAAGGAAACATAAGACGAGTTCTGTCAGACAAGTAAACACTAGCCTTACCATGTTTGTCAGTTGATAAATGATGCCACTTCTTTGCATGCTTAAAGGAAAGTATGGTATGTATTAGAGAGCAGGATTGGCAGAGGTGCCTACAAACAAGCTTGGATAGAGACCAGCACTATTTGTTAACTGGGCCAGTGTTACTGTTTTAAAGAATATTAACTCACAGAGGCCAGCATTATTAATTTATTATGCATGCATAATGCACATAGCAAGTAAATTGATCCAGATAAGCTCATTAAGACCATGTTATTATCATGAAACCTCATCTCATACCACTGACACTTCACAACCCTTCGATGTTTTGTTGCTATAAACGACGGCCAGTGATACAACTCCTCTGATATTGGTACTAATAGAATTATTGAAGTAACTGATTTTGCAGTGTGGCTTTAATGCTTGTCAACAGGCACAAATACACCAAATCAAAAACAGCATACACAGATTATAGACTGGTTAGGTCCAATTTCCCCCCCCAAAAAAACAAAATTTTAGAGTCAAAGGAAGCATCTGATTCCACCCGTCTGCTTTGACCCATGACATAAGGGTTTCTCTCTCTGTCTCAGTGTGTGTGTGTGGGGGGGGGGGGGGGGGAATTCGTTTGTGGTAAGTAACCTTTATTGTCGAGTTGTAATATTTTGTGTATTTAATGCGTTTTAATTTACGTAGAAATGTTTGAGTTTAATTTTTTGACGTATTGTGGTTTTGGTTTTGTTTTTCATAGTTGTAGGTGTTGGTTTTTTCGTATCTGTAGTTATAGCTGACCTATACCGGTCAAGGGAAATGGCCGATCCCAATTTTCGTATTTTTATATGTAGGTATAGGTGTTTTGGTACCGTCAGCTGTGGTCAAGGGAAATGTCTGATCCCAATTTCCGTAGTTTTTACTGTAGGCGTTGGTGTTTTGGTATCGTCAGCTGCCGTTGACCTATATAGGTCAAGGGATCTGTCTGATCCCCATAGATTTTGTAATTCCTGTTGATTTCGTCATCTTGTGTGTTTTAGGATCGTGGTTTTTTCCTGTTATATGTAGCCAGTCCCCTCCCTAAAACTCCCAATTTCCCGCAGATGTCCCGATAGTTTGTATTTTTGGAGGGTATGTATTTTCGCGTTTGTTGCCTATGATATTATAGGCACCATATTGGAGACGCATGGAATAGCCATTTCCGCCATATTGGCGACGTCATGGTTCAAAGCAGACAGGTTGGAATCTGACATTTCCGTATTCCCCAATTTTCTGCGGTTGTCCCGATAGTTTGTATACTTGGGAGGGAGGTGTTATCTTACTTATACGTATTTTCATGTTTGTTGCTGTGTGTATGTAGTGATATCATAAGTGCCATATTCGAGACGTCCAGAAAAAGCCATTTCCGCCATATTGGTGACGTCATGGGTCTATGCAGACGGGTCGATACGGACACTTCCGTATTCCCTTTCTATATGAAACTTTCATTTTATATTAGAATATTTAAAAATTATGTTGAATAAAACAAACAGTAGGTCTTAAAATGGCATGCTGAAAAACAGTGGGCCAGTTACCCCGTGCCTCCATATCCTTATGTTAATATATTAAATTTTGGTATTACGAACAGCCATTTGACACCCCCTTCTCATTAAAGAAGCAAAAATTTATTTTATAGGCGTCCTACTCTGTTATTAGTTGGTACTGTAGTCGTGCGAATATTGTCGGGCAGAAGTATCGGCAGCAAAAAGTTATTGCTTGTAGGTCGGGTCACGAAGCTAGCGACAATAGATAGTCACTGGGTAATTTATTGGCGGCATATTTAATTTCCAATTTACTGCGTGCAATATCTCTTCCTCACCCCAAACTATTTTTTTCTTACTCAGTACGAAGCATTCACTTCTTTCTGTTCTAATGTAAGGTGTTCTATTGATTGGCGACTCCATGTTGTCTTGTGCACTACGACCAGCTATGTGATTGCCGTAAGCTTAGTGACAAAAGTGCATCCCAATTTAAGTTATACAATATAGCACTGAAGATGGTCACTCAGTGACAGAAAATCGATTTTGCAATAGTAAAAAATATACGACCAATGCTGTCTTTTTTTCAAGTAAGGTATTCTACTGCACTCGTGCCGAACGGACAATTTAGGCGATTGTCAAAAATTTGCATCAGAACCGTTGAACATTTTGCCAAAGTCAGATTTTGCTCCACTTCTACTAGAAATCTTGAGTTTTGACAGTTAATCACTCGATACCTCAAAATTTAAAAACAACTGCTTGTGTTTCTCGTTGGCTAACACACGGTATTATTGTCGTTTTAATTTTACAGATTTCGCTTGCTTTCTGACAGCAAATAAAACGCAAAGGGAGACCAAATGGTCACAGGTTTGAAGGCCCTTGGGAGAGCATCGCACGGATGCTGAAAAAACCTCAACAGGCAGATATTTACAAAGATACACGCAAACTATTCCGGGAAAACCTTCTCGTTTCAAAAACTAGCTTTAAGTAAGTAATTGAGGAAATATATCGCAAGCCCCTACGTGCCTCCCCCATAATGGCCGCGAAGACAAGATGGTCTACTTACAACGCACAAAGAGGCATTTATGCAATCGTTCTTTCCAGGCTCGTACGTAATCATACAAGAAGCATCCCTAAAAATGCGTTACACACATCAGCCAAGAATTTCACGGTGGTTTGCAGACTACAGACATCGATAAAACGAACATGACCCTTGATGCCAAGTTACATCACAGATTATTCACCTAAACCTCTTCGATTTGCAGAACCGTGCACTAAATATCATCATTATTAGCACCATTATACAATTCTTTTGCGTGCTGTTTCTTTACTACATTTAAATCCGTACCTTGAAACGTCTTTGATGCGCAGCGATGCAGCCTCAACGGACGCTCGACATGGACTGAGAACGGTCACTCCCCAATCAATACGTACCTTTCCGCGGTGCAGGGACTCGCTGCGGACAAAATCTGATGCTGATTGGGTGAAATTCGTGACGTCACGAGGACCGCATTGCAGAGCTAACGCCATCTGATGACGCCAGTCCGTACCTTGTATTGACGCCACTCGCAGTCTTTGTTCCGCCTGAGTTTCTATGTTGTAGTTCGTGAACGAACTAATGCAAATTAACTAATCCCGGAAAGGAACTGTTCTAAGCGATCTTTCTTTTAGTAAACTATAGTTCTTTAAGTTCGCTTAACCCATCGCTTCCCTTATATACTGGGAGGTACAGTGCGCATGCGCGATTCTCCCCTCGCTTGGTATTGAGCGCACTCCGCTAGTCCGCTCCCCCCCCTAAAAAGCGTCATGACTACGAACTACGTCGGATCGGAAGACCGAAATCGTTCCATTAGTTCACTTAGTTTTGTTCATATCCAGTTCCAGTATTCTTGGCCCCACACTCGCATTCAAATTAGTCTCTGCTACATCTAAAACAGGAATGCTTTTCTTGCAATGTTTTAGCAGAAAAAAAAAATATTTTGGGCAATAAAAGTGGTCTTATTGGTAGTTTCAGATAAAAAGTGAACCATCCATCCCTTCCTGGACTCTGACCCATGCGTTCGAACTACAAAGCAGTGAACGGCGAGCTACGAACTGCATTGCATCGGAACCCCGAAACTGTTCCGTTTGTTCACTTAAGGGGCTCCGGAACGCCCTATACGTGCAATGTTAAAATAACGCTTATAAATTACATCTTTCCTCACAAAGTATTTGAGGTAGGAAGTTGAACTTTTTACAGGTTATTTATTGGAATATGGGCTACAACTTAACACAGGGATTTTACAAAATTTTAGTTCAGTTATTAAAGATGATTTTTTTTCAATTGTAATGAAAATTCACAACATTTTTTGCAATTTTTTATTTATATATTCAAAAATACACAGTTTTTTGGAAAAGGCTGTGTTAAATTATGCAGAGGGTACTGTGTAACATTTACTGAAAGTTTGAAACAAATATGTTTGGAAGATCCTTAGAAAACATGTAATTAGTATGAGAAAATAAAAGTTTTGGGAATCGAGCGACAAAGATTGGATTAACTTTTTAGTGCATTCCAGGTCCATAGGATGGATTATCTTCATCCTCTGCAAACTCCTCCTCCAGCTTCCTCTTGTTCCTCCTCCTGTTTACTCTTGCTTTTATTTCTAGACTCTTTACAGCCCTGTCTGCAGCCCGAAGGCGTTCCTTGTCTAAAGCAAGCATCGCTCGTACCATTTTAGAACCTATCTTCATTCCCATATTTCTAAATACCTTTGGCTTTCCAACATTTCTCCTTTTCTTAAAAGCCTTCAGAGGATTTCTAATAACTTTACTTTTACTCATTATTATACTTCAACAAAACAGAGACTCACGAAACAGAATTAATTACGAATATTTTCGAGATAACGACAGAGTAAATAAACATGAAACAATCGACAATCACACCAGCGAAATATATTGAACCATCACAGGTTAGCCACAACACATACTTTATCTCACATCAATAAAATGTACCTGATGAACACGGACGTTAATAATAGCACCATTTGACAGCAGTTTAACAGCGCCACAGTGGGTCACGCCCATGTAGAACACATTTCAAAAAAAATTTTAAAATAGTTGTAGTCTTCGGAATTGAATAAATTATATATCTATTAAAAGGTAATAGTCTGCAGATTCAGAAAACGCAAAAAAGTAAAAATTGAACTTTTTATGATTTTGAGCCTTTCCGGAGCCCCTTAACAAGGAGAGGCCATGATGTTGGTATCACAGATTTACTTCAAACTTTGTGCACCTTTAGTAGGCCATTAAAACAACACTACGTGGCAAGTAGCAAGGTGCACTACTCTAGAAATTCCAAGAAAATTGTAAGAGAAGTTTTACGCGTCTATTATGTGCCTTATATATCTGCGCGTAGGTATCAGACAGAGTTTATGATGAAAAGACCGTTACGGTAGCTCACAAGGGGAGGCCGCCAATTGTGAAATTCAGATTCGATTCATACTGCGCATAATAAAAGCTCATGGCCAGAGGTGTAATGTGGCAAAGCAAGATGCACTTCTCAGCCTTTGTCGAGAAAATCGACAGTTAAAAGAAACTGTTGCGTTGAAATACTCTCTACGATTAATAATTTTCTGCGACGTCGTGGCGCAGCGGTAAGCAATCAGTTGCAACAATTATGCATATAATAAGTTGTTGAAAGTCGTTTGTCGTGGAAAAACTGGCGACTTCGAACATCATTATGTTTTCCGCAAACAAAGTTGTATTTCACAAATGTTATTAATTGTCTTCATAATGTTAACCACGTATAGTTAACGGAAGACGTAGAAACGATATTCCGAAACGAATACGTATAGCGTAAGCCAAACGTTCGAATTAGAATAGAGACCCCACGAACACAAATTTGCTGTGGCAGGTATGAAATATAAACTCCGTTACTCGCTCGTTACACTTGAAGGACAGATGTTGAATGGGCCGAAACGAGCCGCCGCATAGCAGCGTAGTTGCCTGCTAACTTCGAAAGAAGGTAGATGCGGTCCCTGGCGCAACTTATAACATCGTCGAAAATCAGTGCGGACGGGAGAGCTTTGGTACACCCTGCTAAAACAAGGGAAAAATGGAGGCGGTACAATTGGAGAGCGATCCGCCTTCACCAACATGCATAAGCAATTCATTAATAGTTGGTCGCCGGATCGAATCTCGCGCCAAAAAACTAATAATAAAAAAAACTGCATGGCGCCAGATTCGATCCGGCGACCTTCGGATTACGAACCCGAGCGCTTACCGCTGCACCACGACGCTATAAAAAATTATCAATCGTAGAGAGTATTTCACCGCAACGGTTTCTTTTAACTGTCGATTTTCTCGACAAAGGCTGAGAAGTGCATCTTGGTGCTTTGCCACATTACACCTCTGGCCATGAGCTTTTATTATGCGCAGTATGAATCGAATCTGAATTTCACAATTGGCGGCCTCCCCTTGTCAGTGTGTTCCGTCAGAGCGCTGAGCTACCATCTGTACTAGACTTGGCCACTGTTTCTGTGTTTTGATACAGTGTATCGATACGTGGAACTGCTTCAGTGTTTCGGAACGGCTGTGGTTCACTGTTTCGAAACAGTGGTGTTTCATTCCGCCCCTGTCTCGGATAACCGGACCAGATTCGATCTCGAGCCAGGCACAGAAACTGTATCGTTGTTTCAAAATAAGGCTGTTTCAGTCCACCTGTGCTTGGAACGGACTAATTGTATCGAAACAGTGATGTTTCATTCCGCTCTGAGTCGGACGAGATTCAGGTTCGGCACATGTACTGAAACACAACATACCATTTCGTGAAGCACTTTCAAGAGTGTCGAAATCTTTTTGACAAGCAATAGCATGAAGCTTAAGATATCCGAAAATAAAGCTTCGTTTCTAGCTGACTGTCCTATTCCGAAATGGCGTAACATCTGCTTTATAAACACTAACCAAACAATACAACGCATACTACTCACATACAAAATAATAAATATGTGAAAATCATTCAGTTAAATTACCCTTTTTTTGTAACATACGCTTCTCTAACCATGTTCAGTAATCATGTTAAGAAACGCAAGTAAGCCTACAACGTTTTGAATAAAAAAGGCGTAGAGTGACAGTTATTAGACATATACATAAATTTGATGTAGGTATAATTGCAAGCAATCTGTTTGACATATCACTGATAGTGTAATGGTGAACGGGAAGGGCTGGGAAGCAAGGTGAATTTATA
This sequence comes from Schistocerca nitens, assembly GCF_023898315.1. Classification (NCBI taxonomy): domain Eukaryota; kingdom Metazoa; phylum Arthropoda; class Insecta; order Orthoptera; family Acrididae; genus Schistocerca; species Schistocerca nitens. Next base: position 136,018,406 of record NC_064624.1, read on the forward strand.
GTAACGGTTCGAAACACCTTGAAAGACAAAATTTTTTTCTGTTATATTTTGTTATTTATTCGAATTATTTGGCGTTATTTGTGAGTCTATAGTCACTGCTCCTATTATTCACAATGATTCCTTTTGTGTGCATCGAAATTAGCAGGATGGGTATATTACCCATACTAACGGAATGTGGGAATCCCAGTAGCACGTCCGTTGTTTCTACAGTTCGCTCCCACCTCCAGTTCCGTTCGTGGTGGTTCTTCTGTCTTCAGCTACGGCTGTCCTCAGCCAATTGAAAAGTATGAAAGTCACACGACACGAAAGCAGCGCATTTGCTGCAGGAAATACGAAACTGCCAAGACGCCTAAGTGATAGTTTCATACTTTCTGCGATACGATTAGCGATCTCGCACCTCATTTGTGTTTATATGGACGTACTTATACAGAGACATTGAAGATGATGAAATGTGTAGGTTTATTAGATTACAAACACAAACTGTTTCACTGTTTCGAAACACCGTATCGAAACATTTCATTGTATGGTTTCATTAGTTTCGAAACAGTTACGTGTTTCAGTTTGCCCACCTCTACTCTGTACAGTGTGCGATTTGCAGGGGGGGGGGGGATGGGGGGGATTCCCCCCCCCCCTCCTCTGCATCAGACCATCCCCTCCTCTGGTTTTAGTTTATGCATCCCAACCTGGGATGTTTATTTCCCACGCACTGGAGTAAAACTTTACATATAATTTAAATTTGTGGAGCCGAGCACTGAAAGTTTTTAATACAGTCTTACTATTAATACTATTATTATGCTCGGTTATTAATTTTGAAAATGTGTTATGTAGTAGGTAAGCATTTCAAAACATTTAGAACTAAATGACAAGACGACGCACGCCACGTTTCCGTAGCATGCCACAATGTTGCAAGACGTCGCCCCAGCGTAAACGAGGCTTTAGAGCCAGGTCTGTATTGTATGGTGGATGTGATGTGTTGCGTACGAAACTAAAACCTGCAATCAGATCCAAACGACGTGGAAAACTGTGAAGAGGTGTCTTCCTTTTACAAGATAACGCTCGCCCACATTCTGCCAAACGGACAGCCGACGCAATACAGGAGTTGAGATTCGAGGTGCTGGAACATCCACCATACAGTCCAGACCTGGCTCCAAGCGATTTTCACATGTTTGGACCCTTAACGGAAGCACTACAGGGAACAAGATTTGAAAGTGATGGCTCTGAGCACTATGGGACTCAACTGCTGAGGTCATTAGTCCCCTAGAACTTAGAACTAGTTAAACCTAACTAACCTAAGGACATCACAAACATCCATGCCCGAGGCAGGATTCGAACCTGCGACCGTAGCGGTCTTGCGGTTCCAGACTGCAGCGCCTTTAACCGCACGGCCACTTCGGCCGGCATTTGAAAGTGATGATGACGTCATTGCTGCGGTGCAAAATTAGTTACAGATGCAACTGATGAACGTATTTTCTGATGAAATAAAAAAACTCGTAAAACGTCGGGAAAACTGCACTGAAGTCCGGGGAGGTTACGTAGAAAAATAACGCATGTTTCAGTTTTCTATCATCAGAATAAGTACAGCTTTTCACAAATGTGCCTTTACTTTTTGAATTCTCCTAGTATACCTGTATGTCGATGATTTTGTAAATAAGCTTCACCTATAATACTTTTAAAGATATAACAAGGGATGGCATTTCTGATAGTGCATACGCGTGAATAGTGAGTTTCGGCATTAACATCTATTTATAAATAACTGTTTAACCATGGGTAACGCCACGGTCCAAGCTAGTAACGTATATAATTTTATTAACCCCCTAAGACATCCCCCACACTGGTAAAAGCACAAATCGCACACTGCCTCTGTAATGACATGTTGTTGTTGTGATCTTCAGTCCTGAGACAGGTTTGATGCAGCTCTCCATTCTACTCTATCCTGTGCAAGCTTCTTCATCTCCCAGTACCTACTGCAGCCTACATCCTTCTGAATCTACTTAGTGTATTCATCTCTTGGTCTCCCCCTACGATTTTTACCCTCCACGCTGCCCTCCAATGCTAAATTTGTGATCCCTTGATGCCTCAAAACATATCCTACCAACCGATCCCTTCTTCTAGTCAAGTTGTGCCACAAAGTTCTCTTCTCCCCAATCCTATTCAATACCTCCTCATTAGTTGCGTGATCTACCCACCTTATCTTCAGCATTCTTCTGTAGCACCACATTTCGAAAGCTTCTATTCTCTTCTTGTCCAAACTGGTTATCGTCCATGTTTCACTTCCATACATGGCTACACTCCATACAAATACTTTCAGAAACGACTTCCTGACACTTAAATCTATACTCGATGTTAACAAATTTCTCTTCTTCAGAAACGCTTTCCTTGCCATTGCCAGTCTACATTTTATATCCTCTCTACTTCGACCATCATCAGTTATTTTACTCCCTAAATAGCAAAACTCCTTTACTACTTTAAGTGTCTCATTTCCTAATCTAATCCCCTCAGCATCACCCGATTTAATTCGACTACATTCCATTATCCTCGTTTTGCTTTTGTTGATGTTCATCTTATATCCTCCTTTCAAGACACTGTCCATTCCGTTCAACTGCTCTTCCATGTCCTTTGCTGTCTCTGACAGATTTACAATGTCATCGGCGAACCTCAAAGTTTTTACTTCTTCTCCATGAATTTTAATACCTACTCCGAATTTTTCTTTTGTTTCCTTTACTGCTTGCTCAATATACAGACTGAATAACATCGGGGAGAGGCTACAACCCTGTCTCACTCCTTTCCCAACCACTGCTTCCCTTTCATGCCCCTCGGCTCTTATAACTGCCATCTGGTTTCTGTACAAATTGTAAATAGCCTTTCGCTCCCTGTATTTTTCTCCTGCCACCTTTAGAATTTGAAAGAGAGTATTCCAGTTAACGTTGTCAAAAGCTTTCTCTAAGTCTACAAATGCTAGAAACGTAGGTTTGCCTTTTCTTAATCTTTCTTCTAAGATAAGTCTTAAGGTCAGTATTGCCTCACGTGTTCCAACATTTCTACGGAATCCAAACTCTCCAAAGGTCTCTTTAATTAATTGTAATGTAATGACATATCTGAGTGAAATGATCAACAACGAACTTCGACGGATGTCATGTGATGTCCGCTTCGACCAAACACAAAGAATAAGAACTAACAAAATGAAAAAAAAAGTAATTAACGATCGAGCAACGTAAGACGAATGAGTTTGAGGCGACGGGTCGATTCCCGCTCAAACTGATTTTTTCTTCCATCACTGTTCATGTTATTTAATTTATATAACATTCCTGAGATAATACACTGAAAAAACGTGTAGTTGGATGAAGTTTCAAATAATGTTTTCGACGTCAGTATAACAAATACAAGCCGGTAGCGTGTGATGACGGGAGCACATACCGGTAATCGAAAATTACTCTTGTGGTCGGGCACACTCTTATCCCTATATTATTGTATGTGAAAAACGTCATTCGCGTCATTATTTAGCGAGATTTGACTTGAGCTTTGGAAGCCTGCCCCTCGTCTCTGGAAATTTAATTACAAATAGAAAATAGTCAAATAAAATGTGAAATTCACTACAACTTCATTAAAATGCACGTGGGTATTTTCATTATGTTACCTCTCAGCTGTCATATAACTTAGATAATGTGGCCAGTGATGAAAAAAATACAGGCTAAAAAAGAAGTATTTGATTTGTAAATAAAAACCGCCTTTTCTTGCTGCACTTTAATTTATTTCTGCAAGACGCCATCCACTATTTTTTTTTATATATACTCTAAGGCGTTTTCCGTGGGATCTAGAACGATACAGTTTTGTTTTGATATGTGTTGGTTTTAGATTATCATACAGCAAGAAAAGGCGGTTTTTACTTACAAAACTAATATTTTTGTGCTTGCTGCGGAGGATGGCCACGCAAACAAACTTCTTAAAACAGAAGTGTTAGCGGGATTCGAACAGCCGCCCCGCCTACGACTGTTTACCACAGCGCGGACGCCAACCGTTCTTTATACATGTATATACAGGGTGGTCCATTGATCGTGACCGTCCAAATATCTCACGAAATAAGCGTCAAACGAAAAAAACTACAAAGAACTAAACTTGTCTAGCTTGAAGGGGGAAACCAGATGGCGCTATGGTTGGCCCGCTAGACAGCGCTGCCATAGGTCAAACGGATATCAACGGTTTTTTTTTAATAGGAACCCCCATTTTTTATTACATATTCGTGTAGTACGTAAAGAAATATGAATGTTTTAGATGGACCGCTTTTTTCGCTTTGTGATAAGCGGCACTGTAATAGTCACAAACATATGGCTCACAATTTTAGACGAACAGTTGGTAACATGTTAAATTAAAACGCAGAACGTAGGTACATTTGAACATTTTATTTCGGTTGTTCCAATGTGATACATGTACCTTTGTGAACTTATCATTTCTGAGAACGCATACTGTTACAGCGTGATTACCTGTAAATACCACATTAATGCAGTAAATGCTCAAAATGATGTCCGTCAACCTCAAGGCATTTGGCAATACGTGTAACGACATTCCTCTCAACAGCGAGTAGTTCGCCTTCCGTAATGTTCGCACATGCATTGACAATGCGCTGACGCATGTTGTCAGACGTTGTCGGTGGATCACCATAGCAAATATCCTTCAACTTTCCCCACAGGAGCCGGCCGGAGTGGCCGCACGGTTAAAGGCGCTACAGTCTGGAACCGCACGACCGCTACGGTCGCAGGTTCGAATCCTGCCTCGGGCATGGATGTGTGTGATGTCCTTAGGTTAGTTAGGTTTAAGTAGTTCTAAGTTCTAGGGGACTTATGACCACAGCAGTTGAGTCCCATAGTGCTCAGAGCCATTTTTTTCCCCACAGGAAGAAATCTGGGGACGTCAGATCCGGTGAACGTGCGGGCCACGGTATGGTGCTTCGACGATAAATCCGCTGTCACGAAATATGCTATTCAATACCGCTTCAATCGCACGCGAGCTATGTGCCGGACATCCATCGTGTTGGAAGTACATCACCATTCTGTCATGCAGTGAAACATCTTGTAGTAACATCGGTAGAACATTACGTAGGAAATCAGCATACATTGCACCGTTTAGATCACCATCGATAAAATGGGGGCCAATTATTCATCCTCCCATAATGCCGCACCATACATTGACCCGCCTTGGTCGCTGATGTTATACTTGTCGCAGCCATGGTGGATTTTCCGTTCCCCAATAGTGCATATTATGCCGGTTTACGTTACCGCTGTTGGTGAATGACGCTTCGTCGCTAAATAGAACGCGTGCAAAAAATCTGTCATCGTCCCGTAATTTATCTTGTGCCCAGTGGCAGAACTGTACACGACGTTCAAAGTCGTCGCCATGCAATTCCTGGTGCATAGAAATATGGTACGGGTGCAATCGATGTTGATGTAGCATTCTCAACACCGACATTTTTGGGATTCCCGATTCTCGCGCAATTTGTCTGCTACTGATGTGCGGATTAGCCGAGACAGCAGCTAAAACACCTACTTGGGCATCATCATTTGTTGCAGGTCGTGGTTGACGTTTCACATGTGGCTGAACACTTCCCGTTTCCTTAAATAAAGTAACTATCCAGCGAACGGTCCGGACACTTGGATGATGTCCTCCAGGATACCGAGCAGCATACGTAGCACACGCCCGTTGGGCATTTTGATCACAATAGCCGTACATCAACACGATATAGACCTTTCCCGCAATTGGTAAACGGTCCATTTTAACACGGGTAATGTATCACGAAGCACATACCGTCCGCACTGGCGGAATGTTACGTGATACCACGTACTTGAACGTTTGTGACTATTACAGCGCCATCTATCACAAAGCGAGAAAAGTGGTCCAACAAAAACATTCATATTTCTTTACGTAATACACGAATATGTAATAAAAATGGGTGTTCCTATTTTAAAAAATGCCGTTGATATCCGTTTGACCTATGGCAGCGCCATCTAGCGGGCCAGCGTCATCTGGTTTCCCCCTTCAAGCTAGACAAGTTTCGTCTTTGTAGTTTTTTCGTTTGACGCTTATTTCGTGAGATATTTGGCCCGGTCATGATCAATGGACCACCCTGTATACGCCATAGATAAAGGAATAGAAGGAATGGTCTCGAGGGCAAAGTGGACAGGGGTCGTTTTACGAGGCCTGGCCGCTGTGTCTCCACCGCCAAAAGGGGTATTCATTTATTTGTTGACATGACTTATCTCTGAAAAAAAAAAGAAAACAAAAGTTACACTTCTGTAACGGGCATGTGGCGACGGTTCACCACGGACGCCGTCGCCCCACCATTGTGGAATGTCTTCTCGTAATGTCACGTAGGTACCGTTATCTGCTAAATTTCCTAAGTGTGAATGTATCAAATTTATCTCCTGCGATGGATAATACAGCTACGGGGTTGTAGCGGGACTTCGAATTTCGCCACGCTGCACTCGTTCCCTCAGACATGAATTGTGCCGTCGCAGCGGTATGAACGCTCGACGGCAGAGAAAATACTAAAATTGTAACGCTTTTTTGTTTTTCTACCCGTTTCTTGATTGTCTCTTGATAGCCGAAGATTAAGGCAGACGTGACCTGATTAAGACGAAAAAACTTATTAATGTGTAGACATTGTGGAAGTTGTTATGAAATTCGGAGGATGGAGAGAAGCAACTAAAATAAATTGCATTTAATATCAAGGCGGTTTGGTGTGCATTAGAAATTCCTGGACAATGAAACTTATTGCAAGTTTTCGGAGCCGACTTTTCACACAGAAATGAAGGAGATTTTTGAAGACCTGGACGCCGCACGAAAGAAGACAAGTTAACCTGGTAAAGGATGATTTATCTACGCCACTTCCCCCTGTCAGTTACATTCTGTTATTCTCTGTTTCTTTTCAGTAAGTTTTGTAGTGGAAATTGGTTTAACTTTTGCTCAAAAACGCCACAAGGACCACCCCAGCTATAGCTTTTCTGTAATACAAAGCCCGATTTGCTTTTCATTCTTTCCCTTTTTCACGGTCATGAACGATTTTAAAAAACCCACTTTCATTACGATTTCTTCCCACATTTTCAACCTTTTCTCTTTCTTCTCTTCATATTTTTCTTTTTTTTTATTAACCACTACAGGGTGGATCGTGGAAGATGCTCCGCAAGAAGTGCGAAAACTATTGGCTGTACTTCAGGTTCTTCACACTAGTACAATGACGATCGTTTAACCACATGGCTACAACGACTGCTTACTGCTGGTATCTTCGCACACGTAAATCAGTTACCTAATAGACGCATAAAACGTCTAGCGAATTTCTCGGAATTACCAGAGCTCACCTTACTACACTCCTGGAAATTGAAATAAGAACACCGTGAATTCATTGTCCCAGGAAGGGGAAACTTTATTGACACATTCCTGGGGTCAGATACATCACATGATCACACTGACAGAACCACAGGCACATAGACACAGGCAACAGAGCATGCACAATGTCGGCACTAGTACAGTGTATATCCACCTTTCGCAGCAATGCAGGCTGCTATTCTCCCATGGAGACGATCGTAGAGATGCTGGATGTAGTCCTGTGGAACGGCTTGCCATGCCATTTCCACCTGGCGCCTCAGTTGGACCAGCGTTCGTGCTGGACGTGCAGACCGCGTGAGACGACGCTTCATCCAGTCCCAAACATGCTCAATGGGGGACAGATCCGGAGATCTTGCTGGCCAGGGTAGTTGACTTACACCTTCTAGAGCACGTTGGGTGGCACGGGATACATGCGGACGTGCATTGTCCTGTTGGAACAGCAAGTTCCCTTGCCGGTCTAGGAATGGTAGAACGATGGGTTCGATGATGGTTTGGATGTACCGTGCACTATTCAGTGTCCCCTCGACGATCACCAGTGGTGTACGGCCAGTGTAGGAGATCGCTCCCCACACCATGATGCCGGGTGTTGGCCCTGTGTGCCTCGGTCGTATGCAGTCCTGATTGTGGCGCTCACCTGCACGGCGCCAAACACGCATACGACCATCATTGGCACCAAGGCAGAAGCGACTCTCATCGCTGAAGACGACACGTCTCCATTCGTCCTTCCATTCACGCTTGTCGCGACACCACTGGAGGCGGGCTGCACGATGTTGGGGCGTGAGCGGAAGACGGCCTAACGGTGTGCGGGACCGTAGCCCAGCTTCATGGAGACGGTTGCGAATGGTCCTCGCCGATACCCCAGGAACAACAGTGTCCCTAATTCGCTGGGAAGTGGCGGTGCGGTCCCCTACGGCACTGCGTAGGATCCTACGGTCTTGACGTGCATCCGTGCGTCGCTGCGGTCCGGTCCCAGGTCGACGGGCACGTGCACCTTCCGCCGACCACTGGCGACAACATCGATGTACTGTGGAGACCTCACGCCCCACGTGTTGAGCAATTCGGCGGTACGTCCACCCGGCCTCCCGCATGCCCACTATACGCCCTCGCTCAAAGTCCGTCAACTGCACATACGGTTCACGTCCACGCTGTCGCGCCATGCTACCAGTGTTAAAGACTGCGATGGAGCTCCGTATGCCACGGCAAACTGGCTGACACTGACGGCGGCGGTGCACAAATGCTGCGCAGCTAGCGCCATTCGACGGCCAACACCGCGGTTCCTGGTGTGTCCGCTGTGCCGTGCGTGTGATCATTGCTTGTACAGCCCTCTCGCAGTGTCCGGAGCAAGTATGGTGGGTCTGACACACCGGTGTCAATGTGTTCTTTTTTCCATTTCCAGGAGTGTACTTGTACATTAAGTTGTTGTAATTGCGTACTAAAGGTGTACAGACTTTGAAGTAACTCCGTGATCCAAACGTGTGGCCTTCCATTGAAATTCAGATTCCACTTCATTTCTGATATTCTAGGCCCCACAATCGCAGTCAAGTTCATCGTTGTTGCTCGTGAAATAGATATACTTTTGTCCAGGGTGTGATTTGTGCTTTTACCAGTGGGGGGAGGGGGGGGGGATGTCTTAGGGGGTTAGTAGAATTATTATATATGTTACTAGCTTGGACCGTGGCGTTACGCATGGTTAAACAGCTATTTATAAATAGATGTTAATGCCGAAACTCACTATTCACGCGTATGCACTATCAGAAAAGCCATCCCTTGTTATATCTTTAAAAAGTACATTATACAGGGTGATTCAAAAAGAATACCACAACTTTAAAAATGTGTATTTAATGAAAGAAACATAATATAACCTTCTGTTATACATCATTACAAAGAGTATTTAAAAAGGTTTTTTTTCACTCAAAAACAAGTTCAGAGATGTTCAATATGGCCCCCTCCAGACACACGAGCAATATCAACCCGATACTCCAACTCGTTCCACACTCTCTGTAGCATATCAGGCGTAACAGTTTGGATAGCTGCTGTTATTTCTCGTTTCAAATCATCAATGGTGGCTGGGAGAGGTGGCCGAAACACCATATCCCTAACATACCCCCATAAGAAAAAATCGCAGGGGGTAAGATCAGGGCTTCTTGGAGGCCAGTGATGAAGTGCTCTGTCACGGGCTGCCTGGCGGCCGATCCATCGCCTCGGGTAGTTGACGTTCAGGTAGTTACGGACAGATAAGTGCCAATGTGGTGGCGCTCCATCCTGCTGAAATATGAATTGTTGTGCTTCTTGTTCGAGCTGAGGGAACAGCCAATTCTCTAACATCTCCAGATACTGTAGTCCAGTTACAGTAGCACCTTCGAAGAAAAAGGGACCAAAAACTTTATTGGCTGAAATGGCACAGAAAACGTTCACCTTAGGCGAGTCACGTTCATACTGAGTTGTTTCCCGCGGATTCTCAGTGCCCCATATACAGACATTGTGACGGTTGACTTTCCCGTTAGTGTGGAAAGTTGCTTCATCACTAAACACAATCTTTGAAACGAAAGATTCATCTGTTTCCATTTGAGCAAGGATAAAATCACAGAAATCGATTCTTTTAATCTTATCGGCTGCAGACAGTACTAGAACCAATTTCAGACGATAAGGTTTCATAACTAACCTTTTTCGTAGCACTCTCCATACAGTCGATTGCGGAATTTGCAGCTCTCTGCTAGCTCTGCGAGTCGATTTTCCTGGGCTGCGAACAAATGCTTGCTGGATGCATGCTACATTTTCATCACTCGTTCTCGGCCGTCCAGAACTTTTCCCTTTGCACAAACACCCGTTCTCTGTAAACTGTTTATACCAACGTTTAATACACCACCTATTAGGAGGTTTAACACCATACTTCGTTCGAAATGCACGCTGAACAACTGTCGTCGATTCACGTCTGCCGTACTCAATAACACAAAAAGCTTTCTGTCGAGCGGTCGCCATCTTAGCATCAACTGACGCTGACGCCTAGTCAACAGCGCCTCAAGCGAACAAATGTACAACTAAATGAAACTTTATAGCTCCCTTAATTCGCCGACAGATAGTGCTTAGCTCTGCCTTTTGTCATTGCAGAGTTTTAAATTCCTAAAGTTGTGGTATTCTTTTTGAATCACCCTGTAGATAAAGGTTATTTACAAAATCATCTACATACAGGTATACGAGGGGAATTCAAAAAGTAGAGGCACATTTGTGAAAAGCTGTACTTACTCTGATGACAGAAAACTGAAACATATTAATAGTAAGACTTATTAAAAACTTTCAGTGTTCGGCTCCACAAATTTAAATTATATGTAAAGTTTTACTCCAGTGCATGGGAAATAAACATCCCAGGTTGGGATGCATAAACTAAAACCAGAGGAGGGGATGGTCTGATGCAGAGGGGGGGAAATCCACCCCATCCCCCCCTGCAAATCGCACACTGCTTTTGTCGCAGTTCTTTATTGAACTTGCAGCTTCTCTTACAAGGAGAGATCCGTAGCGCTGGGATACCGTTGCGTAGGATAGAATCCGAGGTATCAGACACTGATGCCATTCATCCTGGTGGACAAGCAATCGACGAAATGAGATTTCGAAATTTCGCGTGTTGTGCTAGAAGCGTAGTACGAGGCGTGTTTTTTAAGTAAGTACCGTTTTGAAATTAAAAAGAGACGTGCTAAGATATCTCAATAATTTCATTTTTACGTGAAAGCCTGCACCTTAATCTACTTTTCTACATAATTTCCGTCAATACTGAGGCACTTGTCATAACGTTGTACCAGTTTTTGAATACCCTCCTCATAGAAGTCTGCCGCCTGACTTGCTAACCGCTGCGTCACCACTGTTTTGACTCCGTCATCGTCTCGAAGACGCTGACAGCCCAGGTGTTTCTTCAAGTGCAGGAACAGATGGTAGTCGCTGGGCGCAAGATCGGGGCTGTACGGAGGATGATCTAGAGTTTCCCATCGGAAAGGTGTGATGAGATCTTTGGTCTGATTCGCCACATGCGGACGGGCATTGTCTTGCAGCAAAACGATGCCCTTGCTCAACTTACATGGACGACTGTTGCTTTGATTTTGGTGTGACGTACGCCACCCACGTTTCATCGACCGCAACAATTTGGCTTAAGAACTCATCTCCGTCGTTGTGGTCCCGCTCAAGGAAAGTCAGTGCACTGTCTAAACGTTTGGTTTTGTGCACATCCGTCAACATTTAGGTACCCAACGTGCGCACAGTTTCCGGTAATTCGAGTGCTCGGTCACAATGCCATACAAAACACTACGAGAAACAGGAAAGTCATCCCGCAAGGTGGAAACCGTAAAGCGTCTGTTTTCTCTCACCTTATTGTCCACTTCCTGCACCAAACTTTCATTAACGACCGAAGGACGCCCACTCCGTTGTTCATCGTGCACATTTGTGCGGCCATCTTTAAATGCTTTCACCCACGTTCTTACCATTCCATCACTCATAATGTTTTCTCCGTAAACTGCACAGATCTCAACGATGAATATCGATCGCTTTTAGGCCTTTAGCACTAAGAAATCCTGTAACAGCCCGTACTTCACAGTCGGCGGGACTCACGATTATCGGAGGCATCTTCCACACTCAGTACACAACGTAAACAAGGAAGAATCAGACTGTAATGGCGTCATTGCGTAGATTGAGGTACAGGCTTTCATGTAAAAATAAAATTATTGAGATATCTTGGCACGTCTTTTTTTCATTTCAAAACGGTACTTACTTAAGAAAAAACACACCTCATATTAGCTATAGTGTTCCAACTAGCAGCATTGCGTTGGGAATAAAATATGTGCGTGACACCAAAAATGGCTCTGAGCACTATGGGACTTAACATCTATGGTCATCAGTCCCCTAGAACTTAGAACTACTTAAACCTAACTAACCTAAGGACAGCACACAACACCCAGTCATCACGAGGCAGAGAAAATCACTGACCCTGCCGGGAATCGAATCCGGGAACCCGGGCGTGGGAAGCGAGAACGCTACCACAGGACCACGAGCTGCGGACGTGCGCGACACCCACAAGTTTGTAGATTTGGAATGCCTGAAGTGCCTCGAATTTTTTTATTTTTTGATTCTTAGGGAAATAACTTTGATCATTATTTTCTTTCATGTAACTGATTTAAATGTAATTTTTTTCATTTCTATTGCTTTGCAACGTCATCTGCATCATGGTATTGACCTTTCTTCATTTATTTCCACTTACCATTCTTCTAGCATTTGGAATCTTTGTGTATGTGATTTTATCTATTTTTATTTATTAACATCAGTTTAATTTCTTCTGTTTTATCATATCACATTTTCATTCATGTTATTGAATTCATTATTTCTGCTAACGCTTTTGCTTGAATTTCATTTTATTTATAATCCTTTCTTTCGTTTAAATCTTCATCTGCGTTGTTTCGGCCGTAATGTAACAAGCATTTATGGTGCAAATGTTTTTGTGACAATTACAGTCCAAAAAATGAGCATTCAGTAACGAAAACTACATTTTTGACGCCATTACAGAGGCATTATAAACAGATTATTTCGTCTTTATTCTTTAATCGATAGCTCAGCCTTTTCAGACATTAAATACTATGATAGACGAATAAAAGTAATTAAAATCACATCCACAAAGATTTTGAATGAAAAAGAACGCTTGCAGGCACAAGGAATCATCCGGTTTTACCCCGGACAGTAGCAAAAAACCCCAAGGGCATCCCCGGACACCCTCGAAACTAGGACAAATTGGGGAAACCCGAACGTGTGGCAGCCCTACATATGTGGTATATGGAACAGAGTATCTGGGAACAGTTAACACGCAGTCAGGCCATAGCATGCTTTACAGCTTCTTTCGTTCCTTGGACCCGAACCACGTCTTCAGGCAGTATCAATATGACGGGGTAAGATTTTTTCCCCCATATTTCCAGTCCAAGCCATATTTATGAACGACAGTTGCAATACTCCATATTTTTCACCTTTCGTTACATGGTACTGCATAATTTTTATTTTGTAGCGCGGTTCGGCGGTCGTTAACTGCAGACAATGTCTTCAAGACGGACTAACAGTATTTGATACTTAAATGAAAAAGAACGTAACAGGGCTGAATGCAAATGCTGCTAAACGCGTATGAGTCAGCCGCAGGGTCGTTTGGAAATTTAAGGAGACACTTAACAACCAAACACGTAACTATGCCCAAAGAAAGGATGAGCAACACGACATCGGACGGAAGTCCATCGTCTCTTTCAGTACAAGAATTACCAAATTCATCGCATTCTCAATCATCTTCATTATCAGCCTCAATATCTTACTCAACAACCTTCTCTACTTCGGCTTCTGTATTAGATAGTAAAGCACGTTTCAGGCCTCAGCATCGTCCTTCACAATTTTCGTTGACAGAATTCAGCAACTGATGTGCAGCTGCTTCACATGATACATAAAGAATATCACCCCCTTGACATAGCAGATGATCATGAATTTTTGAAAAAATTATATCACATCTTTGCCCTGGCTATATGTTTCCAGCGGAAAATGCCTTTCTAGAAGTTAGTAGTCACAACGGCACTCAGATTTTAATAGTTGAGGTAAAAACTAAATCAGCTGATTCAATTGCCATGGCACTCACAACAGATGGGTGGATTTCACTGATTAATCAAAGTTTGTGGTTGTTGTTGTTGTGGTCTTCAGTCCTGAGACTGGTTTGATGCAGCTCTCCATGCTACTCTATCCTGTGCAAGCCTCTCCATCTCCCAGTACCTACTGCAACCTACATCCTTCTGAATCTGCTTAGTGTATTCATCTCTTGGTCTCCCTCTACGATTTTTATCCTCCACGGTGCCCTCCAATGCTAAATTTGTGGTCCCTTGATGCCTCAAAACATGTCCTACCAACCGATCCCTTCTTCTAGTCAAGATGTGCCACAAACTTCTCTTCTCCCCAATTCTATTCAATACCTCCTCATTAGTTACGTGATCTACCCACCTTATCTTCAGCATTCTTCTGTAGCACCACGTTTCGAAAGCTTCTATTCTCTTCTTGTCCAAACTAGTTATCGTCCATGTTTCACTTCCATACATGGCTACACTCCATACAAATACTTTCAGAAACGACTTCCTGACGCTTGAATCTATACTCGATGTTAACAAATTTCTCTTCTTCAGAAACGATTTCCTTGCCATTGCCAGTCTACATTTTATATCCTCTCCACTTCGACCATCATCAGTTATTTTCCTCCCTAAATAGCAAAACTCCTTTACTACTTTAAGTGTCTCATTTCCTAATCTAATTCCCTCAGCATCACCCGATTTAATTTGACTACATTCCATTATCCTCGTTTTGCTTTTGTTGATGTTCATCTTATATCCTCCTTTCAAGACACTGTCCATTCCGTTCAACTGCTCTTCCAAGTCCTTTGCTGTCTCTGACAGAATTACAATGTCATCGGCGAACCTCAACGTTTTTACTTCTTCTCCATGAATTTTAATACCTACTCCGAATTTTTCTTTTGTTTCCTTTACTGCTTGCTCAATATGCAGATTGAATAACATCGGGGAGAGGCTACAACCCTGTCTCACTCCTTTCCCAGCCACTGCTTCCCTTTCATGCCCCTCGACTCTTATAACTGCAGTCTGGTTTCTGCACAAATTGTAAATAGCCTTTCGCTCCCTGTATTTTACCCCTGCCACCTTCAGAATTTGAAAGAGAGTATTCCAGTTAACATTGTCAAAAGCTTTCTCTAAGTCTACAAATGCTAGAAACGTAGGTTTGCCTTTTCTTAATCTTTCTTCTAAGATAAGTCGTAAGGATAGTATTGCCTCACGTGATCCAACATTTCTACGGAATCCAAACTGATCTTCCCCGAGGTCCGCTTCTACTAGTTTTTACATTCGTCTGTAAAGAATTCGCGTTAGTATTTTGCAGCTGTGACTTATTAAACTGATAGTTCGGTAATTTTCACATCTGTCAACACCTGCTTTCTTTGGGATTGGAATTATTATATTCTTCTTGAAGTCTGAGGGTATTTTGCCTGTCTCATACATCTTCCTCACCATATGGTAGAGTTTTGTCATGAATGGCTCTCCCAAGGCCATCAGTAGTTCTAATGGAATGTTGTCTACTCCCGGGGCCTTGTTTCGACTCAGGTCTTTCAGTGCTCTGTCAAACTCTTCACGCAGTATCTTATCTCCCATTTGGTCTTCATCTACATCCTCTTCCATTTCCATAATATTGTCCTCAAGTACATCGCCCTTGTATAAACCCTCTCTATATACTCCTTCCACCTTTATGCCTTCCCTTCTTTGCTTAGAACTGGGTTTCCATCTGAGCTCTTGATATTCATACAAGTGGTTCTCTTCTCTCCAAAGGTCTCTTTAATTTTCCTGTAGGCAGTATCTATCTTACCCCTAGTGAGACAATACATCCTTACATTTGTCCTCTAGCCATCGCTGCTTAGCCATTTTGCACTTCCTGTCGATATCATTTTTGAGACGTTTGTATTCCTTTTTGCCTGCCTCATTTACTGCATTTTTATATTTTCTCCTTTCATCAATTAAATTCAATATTTCTTCTGTTACCCAAGGATTTCTATTAGCCCTTGTCTTTTTACCTACTTGATCCTCTGCTGCCTTCACTACTTCATCCCTCAGAGCTGCCCATTCTTCTTCTACCGTATTTCTTTCCCCCATTCCTGTCAATTGTTCCCTTATGCTCTCCCTGAAACTCTCTACAACCCCTGGTTCTTTCAGTTTATCCAGGTCCCATCTCCTTAAATTCCCACCTTTTTGCAGTTTCTTCAGTTTCAATCTGCAGCTCATAACCAATAGATTGTGGTCAGAATCCAAATCTGCCCCTGGAAATGTCTTACAATTTAAAA
Source organism: Schistocerca nitens (assembly GCF_023898315.1). Classification (NCBI taxonomy): domain Eukaryota; kingdom Metazoa; phylum Arthropoda; class Insecta; order Orthoptera; family Acrididae; genus Schistocerca; species Schistocerca nitens. The sequence goes on from NC_064624.1 coordinate 136,034,667, forward strand.
CCTGGTTCCTAAATCTCTGTCTTACCATTATATAATCTATCTGATACCTTTTAGTATCTCCAGGATTCTTCCAGGTATACAACCTTCTTTTATGATTCTTGAACCAAGTGTTAGCTATGATTAAGTTATGCTCTGTGCAAAATTCTACAAGGCGGCTTCCTCTTTCATTTCTTCCCCCCAATCCATATTCACCTACTATGTTTCCTTCTCTCCCTTTTCCTACTGACGAATTCCAGTCACCCATGACTATTAAATTTTCGTCTCCCTTCACTACCTGAATAATTTCTTTTATCTCATCATACATTTCATCTATTTCTTCATCATCTGCAGAGCTAGTTGGCATATAAACCTGTACTACTGTAGTAGGCATGAGCTTTGTGTCTATCTTGGCCACAATAATGCGTTCACTATGCTGTTTGTAGTAGCTAACCAGCACTCCTATTTTTTTATTCATTATTAAACCTACTCCTGCATTACCCCTATTTGATTTTGTATTTATAACCCTGTAACCACCTGACCAAAAGTCTTGTTCCTCCTGCCACCGAACTTCACTAATTCCCACTATATCTAAATTTAACCTATCCATTTCCCTTTTTAAATTTTCTAACCTACCTGCCCGATTAAGGGATCTGACATTCCACGCTCCGATCCGTAGAACGCCATTTTTATTTCTCCTGATAACGACGTCCTCTTGAGTAGTCCCCGCCCGGAGATCCAAATGGGGGACTATTTTACCTCCGGAATATTTTACCCAAGAGGACGCCATCATCATTTAACCATACAGTAAAGCTGCATGCCCTCGGGAAAAATTACGGCTGTAGTTTCCCCTTGCTTTCAGCCGTTTGTGGTTATAACAGCTCATTTTATAAAGTTAAATTCGATTCTGTGCAGTAGTTCATTGGGTTACATTGAATTTACAGACTTTTAGCAACATTACTCAGAAGACAGAGTGAGGAGTGGAACATCGGTTCCAAATTAGTCACAGCTGTGACCGATAATGCCCCAAATATAACTCCAGCAGCAAGTGATGTTTCAAAATACATTCCATGTTATGCTCATACTCTAAACTTAATTGTAGAATCGTGCATTTCGCCAATTAATCATATAATTGAAAAACGATTGCGCAACATTTCAAAAGAAGCACTTCGAAATCCAGGATCAGATGAAACTGGGTTGAAATTAACTCAAGATGTGCCAATACCCTGGAATTCTGCCTTCGAAATGTTAGATTCTTTACTAATAAGGACCATATAATATCCATTCTTGCATTACTGCAATATAACGAAACAACACTTCCGAGTTTTGACTGGGTTATTACAGAAGATACCATAAATATATTAGAAACTTATGATGATGTAAACAATGATCTGCGTGCTGTAAAAAGTGTAACGTTTTCTAAAACAATGGTTTTGTCCATAAATTTGTGCGATTTTCTTAACATGTCAAAAACCCCAAATTTCCCTCCTGTCTTAAAACAAGTGTGTGATTCTACGCTAAAGGAAATCAGTGACATTCTGATATCAAAGGGACATGAATTAATTCTTGAATCAGCGTTCCTTGATCCCCATTTTAAAAAGTCTGCTTTTAAAAATACAAAAAAGGTCGATGCAGTCTATGGATGTTTAGTGGCAAAAGTTCAAGGAATAATCAGTAAGGAACAAAAACACAATGATATCCCATCCCCCATACAAACTCAGATTTTCTCAGCCCTGTGTGCACTAAGCTCATCAAAGATCTGGGCGATATTCGTTAGTTAAATGATGGCTTTAACTGCACAAAAAAAAACCCACTAGTATCACAGAAACAGAAAACTCCATAGTTGAATCAGTTTTCCACAGGCTGTTTAACCCATTACTTTGTTGGGAACAAAGACAATAATTATACCCTCACTTGCACCAAATTGCAAATTGTGTGTACCAGCAACCTCAGTTCCTTGCATTTTTGGAATCGGGTCAAATAAGGACCGAGAATAGAGATAGGCTGCTTCCAAATAAGTTGTTTAAAGAAATTTTTGTACAATTTAATGATTAAAAGAAAGTGATATAAATATATCATTATTTTGAATAAATATTTGATTGCATTTACAACATAGTTTTACTGTTTGCTTTCATCTGATTTACAGTGTCTCTACATATTTATTTCTCTCAGCTTAAGAATAAATTTTTGTGAACTATTAAATAAGAACGAGTTATTCCTTTTTCTACACCTTATCAGATATGAAACAGAGGTAGGAAGCAGATAAACGCTCTGGGTGACAATGAGAATAATTTCTAGTGGTTTCTATTGCCCAGGTTTTCAAAATATTGCATCTGAGAAAAAAAGGCCATTAAGTTTTGGTAAGTAATCAAGTTTTCTCTTCAGATTGATTAGCTTCACGTTTTTTCTAAATGTTTTTATTTATTGGTACATTAAGGTTAAAAATGATCTATATAGTTACTTTGAATTAGTTCAACAACAATAACTATGACAAAAGTAATGGTTCGGTAAAGAAAACTGCTTTGCCCACCTCTAGCGGTTGAGAACAACATGCGAACAGACGAGGACGCTATTTGTTTTTGTTATCTCCAGGTACTAACGTGAAGGCTATAAAGCTGCAAATCTGTTTACGGTATGTATTTATTAACATTTAGTATAAGTAGTTATTGCAATTTATTAACGACCAATGACTGTTTTCCATTATCACTCAGATAATGCTTCAAGGTTATGTCGTAAGTTATAGTATAAATTAAGTAAATCATTGAATGTTCTTTTTTGGGCACTAAAAGTTTCGAGATGATGTGTGTGGCTGGATGTAAAAGTCATCTAACATCACAAAGTGTGACAATCAGCGCCTCACCGATCAAGAACGGATCTTTGGGAGACTGTCTCCACTCTTACATTAATTATTGTTCTAAATATGCGCACTGGGTCTAACTGTAATAGAAATTTTTTAGTCTGATGGGCCGTGACACATTGCATAGTAGTGTAAAATAGGAAAGCAAAAACAAGTCACCTGTCGCAACTTGCTAGCCTCGTTTCCCATCAGCTTCAGCTTCAGCAATTGCCGCTATGAGGTTTGTTCGACCACAAAAAGGTTAAACAACTCTAAAAAGCCTAGTTCGTCGATGTAGTGTTCCTTAAACATCGATAGAGTATCGATTAATTGGCAATCTTGTTTAGCTATCGATAGTTATATCGTTTATAATGTAATACTTTTTCAATAATAGTCGGTTCCTGTTACCTCCATGGCATGTGGAGTGCAGAGGGAAAGTACATCGTATGGAGATATTTAATTAACATCAAATATGGTGGTACCATAGTCAGTCTATGCTGTTTATAAACTTATGTTGTTAATAGATTGGTCTCTATGGGGGGGGGGGGAGTGAGAGTCGGAGGAATTTTATTGTTTGTCTTCCAGTGATGACAACTAATGGTCGTGCGCATCTCGACAGATCAGATGCTGCGGTTCTAGGCGCTACAGTCTGGAACCGCGCCCAACCGCTACGGTCGCAGGTTCGAATCCTGCCTCGGGCATGGATTTGTGTGATGTCCTTAGCTTAGTTAGGTTTAAGTAGTTCTAATTTCTAGGGGACTGATGACCTCAGAAGTTAAGTCCCATAGTGCTGAGAGCCATTTGAACCATTTTTGAAGATGATTACGGTAAAAATAACACACGTAAATAACATGAATTCGTGAATGCACATTATACGGATTGTCATCTTCAAATGTGTGAGCTAACTTACTAGTAGGAATACAAATGTAAATAGGGCTATTGTAATACAACACAGTTAATAGAGGAAAAAATTACATTTTATAAATTAAGTGTTTGTGATTGTATTGTGTTATGTATTTTAAAATAAAAACGATTATTATCGTTATTAATTAAACACACCTGCTACTGTCCTCTTCTGTTTCTGAGTCCTCGTTGTACTTACAAGTGTTTTCAGTTGTACATATTAATGAATAAGGTGATTCGAAAACACAAAATACTGACACAATCCTAACTCTCCTGCGACAATTATGCTTTTCTTAGAAGCACAAATATCATTCATGTGTTGGTTGCCCGTGTTGTGTTCGATTGGCGGAGCTTGTTCCTTCAAGGAAACACCCACCAAAGTGAATATAGTAAATGTTTTTTTATTGGTAATGCTGGCTGGACATAATCAGTAAAATAAACAGCTGTATTTATATGTTGTATGCTTTCACAGAATTGCAATGCATATTCACAAGTAAATCGGGCGAAATGTCAATCTTTCAATGGATTAAAGTTTCTTGCTCGTCGGGATATCGTAGGAGGTGACCTCTATATGCCAACAATGGCTTCTTAGTCACTTAGATTATATTAGATTAGTACTTGTTCCACAGATCATGAATACGACACTTCGTAATGATGTGGGACATGTCAGGTTAATAAAAGGTGTCTATGCAAGATATTACATTACACAAAATATTACATGACACTGGATATTTTTTATTTTTGTGCGGGTTGGTGAAATTCCCCACTTGCTATATCCAAAAATTCTTTTAATTTCCTTTTAAATGCTATATGGCTTTCTGTCAGAATTTTGATGCTATTAGGTAAGTGACCAAATACTTTTGTGGCAGCAAAATTTAGCCCCTTATGAGTCAAAGTTAGATTTAACCTTGAGTAGTGAAGATCATCCTTTCTCCTAGTGTCGTAGCCATGTATACTGCTATTACTTTTGAATTCGTTCGGATTGTTAATAACAAATTTCATAAGTCAATATAGATTTTGTGAGGTTATTTAAACGCAACGTAACAGGATTATCCTTCATCACGCAACTATAATGTCACTACTGTCGTTGGCAGCAGTGAGACGAAGAGCACAGTAGCCACGAAGTGTTCCAAATGGTGCCGAAACGAATAAACGATCAGTACTTACCGCGTGCCACCGATGGTCTCTGTTGGCCGAGGAAATTCCGCGATTCCAGGATTAATTTGTTTATGAAATAGGTGCATAAATAGAGCTTTTTTGTTATTGTTATGAAAATGAATCGTAAAACTTAATAATGTGTGTGGAATTTTTCCAAGAAAGTGGGGGATAATAGTCAGTTAATACAATCTACATCTACATCTATAACTGACGGTGTGTGGCGGAGGGTACCTTGAGTACCTCTATCGGTTCCCCCTTCTATTCCAGTCTGGTATTGTTCGTGGAACAATCTGCATTAAAGATTATAAGCCTGATCAGGAAATAGAACTAATTTACGAGACCACTTAAAAAGAAAGCATGGAGAACAACTAGAGCACCATGGATTACTAATAGAACTGAAAGGTGAGATATCATCTTGTGAGCTAGATCAAGTGCAAGAGGCGCAACCAAAAGAATCGAGAAGCTCTATAAAAAGCTATTTTAACAGAAGTCAGTTGCATGATGCCAGTTCAAAAGTAAAAAACGAACTTGATTCTCTTTATGCACAAATGATCGCTGTCGATATGCTGCCGTTCAGAACATCCGACCCTCAAGGTTTAAAAAAAATTGTTTATGTCTTAGACACCAGATACAAGTTGCCAGGTAAAACCATATTTAAATGTTCACCGACCTCAACACTATATGAAGGGATAAAAATAAATAAAAAGAAGCTCTCACAAAATGAAATATTTTTAATGTTACAACGGACATATGGAAAAGCAACGCAAATGTAGGTATACTGACATTAACTTGCCACTTTATAATGGATGTAAAATTAGTTTCACCCATATTAAAAATGACAAAAACTGCAGGTAATCGCAAAGCAGAATCTATGCACATGTAACTAACATTTTTTAAAATGTTTCCTTCAAATTTTCAATCATCTGCTGAGTTTCGATTCATTCTTGAGATAGGTAAATGTCGGTATAAATCAGGTCGGTGTATGCAAATAAGCAACACATTTGAACATGGATGTCTACAACGCGGTTTCTCAAAAGACTGTTACTTCCACGTCAAAGTTTACACTAGGGAGTTCGTACGACAGCAGAGTAACAAGTGGAAAACGAACGCGAACCCCAACACCGTCTGAACCAAGATTAATACAGCACTGCAAAATCAGCTGGCCGTGGCGTTACAGTTACTGTGTTGCGTCTTCCGAGTGTAAACTACATGCTTTGGTGTGCGATTTATGCGGAAGTGTTTCCATTGTGTTAGCGAATTGGAACAGAATTAAAACTTTCGGTGCTTTTAAAATGGTATCGATATTAATGCATATATTTTTCCAAAAAAGACTAACCATAGCAAGTTGTAAACAGGCCGTATTAACGGAATCAGAACTTTCCGGTGGTAATGGAAAACTCTCAGCTTTTGTGTAATGGAAGTTAAGCCGACGAAACGCTATTTGTCAGGCTCTATCAGTTTTACGACTTATCTTAGAAGAAAGATTAAGGAAAGGCAAACCTACGTTTCTAGCATTTGTAGACTTAGAGAAAGCTTTTGACAATGTTGACTGGAATACTCTCTTTCAAATTCTAAAAGTGGCAGGGGTAAAATACAGGGAGCGAAATGCTATTTACAATTTGTACAGAAACCAGATGGCAGTTATAAGAGTCGAGGGGCATGAAAGGGAAGCAGTGGTTGGGAAGGGAGTGAGACAGGGTTGTAGCCTCTCTCCGATGTTATTCAATCTGTATATTGAGAAAGCAGTGAAAGAAACAAAAGAAAAATTTGGAGTAGGTATTAAAATCCATGGAGAAGAAATAAAAACTTTTAGGTTCCCGATGACATTGTAATTCTGTCAGAGACAGCAAAGGACTTGGAAGAGCAGTTGAACGGAATGGACAGTGTCTTGAAAGGAGGATATAAGATGAAAATCAACAAAAGCAAAACGAGGATAATGGAATGTAGTCGAATTAAGTCTGGTGATGCTGAGGGAATTAGATTAGGAAATGAGACACTTAAAGTAGTAAAGGAGTTTTGCTATTTGGGGAGCAAAATAACTTATGATGGTCGAAGTAGAGAAGATATAAAATGTAGACTGGCAATGGCAAGGAAATCGTTTCTGAAGAAGAGAAATTTGTTAACATCGAGTATTGATTTAAGTGTCAGGAGGTCGTTTCTGAAAATATTTGTATGGAGTGTAGCCATGTATGGAAGTGAAACGTGGACGATAAATACACTCCTGGAAATTGAAATAAGAACACCGTGAATTCATTGTCCCAGGAAGGGGAAACTTTATTGACACATTCCTGGGGTCAGATACATCACATGATCACACTGACAGAACCACAGGCACATAGACACAGGCAACAGAGCATGCACAATGTCGGCACTAGTACAGTGTATATCCACCTTTCGCAGCAATGCAGGCTGCTATTCTCCCATGGAGACGATCGTAGAGATGCTGGATGTAGTCCTGTGGAACGGCTTGCCATGCCATTTCCACCTGGCGCCTCAGTTGGACCAGCGTTCGTGCTGGACGTGCAGACCGCGTGAGACGACGCTTCATCCAGTCCCAAACATGCTCAATGGGGGACAGATCCGGAGATCTTGCTGGCCAGGGTAGTTGACCTACACCTTCTAGAGCACGTTGGGTGGCACGGGATACATGCGGACGTGCATTGTCCTGTTGGAACAGCAAGTTCCCTTGCCGGTCTAGGAATGGTAGAACGATGGGTTCGATGACGGTTTGGATGTACCGTGCACTATTCAGTGTCCCCTCGACGATCACCAGTGGTGTACGGCCAGTGTAGGAGATCGCTCCCCACACCATGATGCCGGGTGTTGGCCGTGTGTGCCTCGGTCGTATGCAGTCCTGATTGTGGCGCTCACCTGCACGGCGCCAAACACGCATACGACCATCATTGGCACCAAGGCAGAAGCGACTCTCATCGCTGAAGACGACACGTCTCCATTCGTCCCTCCATTCACGCCTGTCGCGACACCACTGGAGGCGGGCTGCACGATGTTGGGGCGTGAGCGGAAGACGGCCTAACGGTGTGCGGGACCGTAGCCCAGCTTCATGGAGACGGTTGCGAATGGTCCTCGCCGATACCCCAGGAGCAACAGTGTCCCTAATTTGCTGGGAAGTGGCGGTGCGGTCCCCTACGGCACTGCGTAGGATCCTACGGTCTTGGCGTGCATCCGTGCGTCGCTGCGGTCCGGTCCCAGGTCGACGGGCACGTGCACCTTCCGCCGACCACTGGCGACAACATCGATGTGCTGTGGAGACCTCACGCCCCACGTGTTGAGCAATTCGGCCGTACGACCACCCGGCCTCCCGCATGCCCACTATACACCCTCGCTCAAAGTCCGTCAACTGCACATACGGTTCACGTCCACGCTGTCGCGGCATGCTACCAGTGTTAAAGACTGCGATGGAGCTCCGTATGCCACGGCAAACTGGCTGACACTGACGGCGGCGGTGCACAAATGCTGCGCAGCTAGCGCCATTCGACGGCCAACACCGCGGTTCCTGGTGTGTCCGCTGTGCCGTGCGTGTGATCATTGCTTGTACAGCCCTCTCGCAGTGTCCGGAGCAAGTATGGTGGGTCTGACACACCGGTGTCAATGTGTTCTTTTTTCCATTTCCAGGAGTGTAGTTTGGACAAGAAGAGAATAGAAGCTTTCGAAATGTGGTGTTACAGAAAAATGCTGAAGATCAGATGGGTAGATCACATAACTAATGAGGAGGTATTGAATAGAATTGGGGAGAAGAGGAGTTTGTGGCACAACTTGACTAGAAGAAGGAACCGGTTGGTAGGACATGTTCTGAGGCAGCAAGGTATCACAAATTTAGCATTGGAGGACAGTGTGGAGGGTAAAAATCGTAGAGGGAGACCAAGAGATGAATACACTAAGCAGATTCAGCAGGATGTTGGTTGCAGTAAGTACTGGGAGATGATGAAGCTTGCACAGGATAGAGTAGCATGGAGAGCTGCATCAAACCAGTCTCAGGACTGAAGACCACAACAACAACAACATAAAGTGCAAATTGAATGGCGCGAGAGTATTATAGGAATACATCGGGTATAGTGGGTGAAGGTGCCAGTACTACTGTCTCTCGCCTCACCTTTCCTTACCCGTCGTTAATGTTGAGCTCTTTATACCGCTCCTTGCGCTTCTCCCAACGCACGGCTAAGTTCCCAACAAAAGTTCTACAAGGTACATACTTTATGTCGACTGCATTGAGATTACGAGTGCTCCCGCCCACAGCGTAGTAGCAGCTGTAGCACTGCAGTAGACTGATGGCCCTCTTGTTTTGTGCTGTGTCAACTCAACTGAGAAAAAGCATGAGTGACGAAGCCACCCTTGGTCTCTTCAACACAGTTTCAACCTTGTTATCCCCGTGTGCAGATTATGCCTTATCTGCTGCAGTTCATTAGCAAACATACGGCATTGTATGGCAGATCAGTAAACATTCCCTCCCCCCCTCCCCGTCGCATCTCTATTCCTTGTGGTGACCTTCCTCTTCCTGATTTCCCCATGCTTCTAACGTGACAGCAACACGTAATATACTGGTCCAGTTTTTATGAAAATTATTTTTTTTATATGTGAAAGTAATTTTTCAGGTAACAAGACGTTGAAGAAAATATTTTTTGACAATATTATGCAAAATTTCGGACGTACTGGCAGGTGGTTTTCACATTACATTTTTTTTCAGGTCATGACTCAGATCTTACTAGACTACAATATTCGTGATAAGACAGTAGCAGTGGTTATGGACAACGCTGCAGCTATGAAAAAGCTGCCGAAATCTTAAGGATTCGACATTCATTCTGTTTTGCCCACTGCATCAACTTAACAGTACAAGATTGTTTCAAAGCAGAAACATTTTCCAAAATGTTATTGAAAACAAAGGCTGTTGTGACTTTCTTTCACAACTCTACATTAGTAAGTGAAAAACGGCGCAATGTTCAGAAAAGAGAAGTGAGCTTGTGATTGCGAGCAATGAAAGTTCAAAAGCACTGCCTACCCTCAAAGCAGAAAATTACTTAGCTATACAAGAGATAATAATTCTTGAAACTTTTGAAGTGGCAGCAACAACAATCTCAGGGGAGTCATACTTCGCTGTTTCCTTAACTATACCTCTAATACGAAGTATTGCTGCAAAGTTGTCACTCGGAGCACCTTAATAACTAATGAAGCACGAAGTGTCCTGGATTTCTTGACTAAATCAGTCGGTGAAAGTGTGAAACCGTTGAACATACTGTTAATTTGCTTGTGTCATTATTAGATCCTAGGTTCAAAAAACTTGTGTCAGGACATTTCAAAAAGCAGAGAACGCTGCATAACTACTTGAGAAAGAGTATGCTGCTATCATTGCAACAACTCCAAGAATAATACATGAAACAGAAGCATCCATGAGCAGTTCTAATACGTCTATTGATAGTCCAACCGTTTGAAATCGGATGATCTACTTTTTTTTGCCCAATAAGCAACAGCGTAACGTCGATGTCATCACACCATTCAGTGATTCCATCATTGACTTACGTCAATATTTTGGAAACCTGTAATACACAAGCTGGCTTGAGTATTAGAATATTGTTTACTTGTAACAGCTACTAAATTTTTATGCTGTCCAGCGACTTCAGTTCCTGCAAAAACGGTTTTCTCCAAGGCAGGATAAATAATTACTGAAAAACGCAACAGACTAAAGGAGAAGAATTAAAATATCTCACTTTTTATAAAATGAAATCTGTGTATATTTTAATATTGTACTTTAAACAGCAGACTAACGGACAAGAATTTAAAACCTTACTTTTTATAAAACAAAATTTGCATATCTTGTATAGTTGTATTTTAAACAATATAACATCTTAGAACTTTTTTTTCATTTGAAATACCTGCACAGAACAATCGATAGTTAATCGATATATTTTAAAAATAATATCGATATCGGCTGTGACAAATACCGATGTTTAAGTAACACTACGTTGTTGATGAATGGCGGTTTTAAGGCGCTAACTTGCGAGGTCATCAGCACTCTCTTTAGCTCGACAGCATATTTTTCACCGTTTATGTATGTGAATGACGCTCATGATAAAAATGGGCTTTGCCTCCAACTATTTAAATACTTCGTAAAATGGGAAAATGAACTTTGTGACAGGAATCTCATTCTAGCCTTCAGCAATTCCTTTCCGTCACTTATTAGCACTGATCTGTTTGCGCACCGTACGACATCTATGTTTATTGTAAAAAGCTCGATCATGTGAAATTTGTGACAAATGAATACTTTTTGGTACAGAGGACGCAACATTTTATCTTGGGTTGGAGAGTCTTCGTTAGATGTAAAAGCAACTTCGGGTGTGCCCATGAAAGCGTGTTAGGACCTTTGATATTCATGTTGCGGACAATATTATTATTATTATTATTATTATTATTATTATTATTGAGCATTACAATCCATGAAGGCTTTTTGCTGCAGAATGGACAATGTTGAACCACTTTGCTCTGTCTTTACAAGTAATTTGCCACTGTCTGTCATGTCCTAGTTTTCTGAGATCGTCTTGAATATTGTCCAAGTATCTCATGCGTGGGCGTCCAAGAGGTCGTCTTCCGGTGGGAATCTCTTCAGTCACTTTCTTGATGGTCCTGTTTGGTGGTGCTCTGATGACATGCCCTATCCATTTCAGTCTTTTGGCTTTAATTTTGGCCACTATATCGGAGTCTTTATATAATTTGTAAATTTCATTGTTATTTAGCAATCTCCATTCATCACTGATCCTATCTCTTATGGGTCCAAATATTTTTCTCAAAATTTTTCGTTCAAATACTCTTAATCTGTTTTCCTCTTTTTTTTGTGAGAGTCCAGGTTTCAGATCCATAGGTGAGTACTGGTATAATCAATGATTTGTATACTTGTAGTTTGGTGTTCCTAGAAATTAACTTGCTTTTGAAAACTGTCAAGAGACTATAGTAGCATTTGTTAGCCTTCTGAATTCGTGATTCTATTTCAATTTTTATGGAGTTGTCAGAGGTTACTATTGTACCAAGGTAATTAAATTCATTTGTCTTTGTGAAAGCTGTGTTATTAATTTGCAGTACATTATTATTTGATGGATAGCGGGATAAGATAAAGTACATTGTTTTGTCTGTATTCAGCTGGAGGCCTGTGCCATTTGTGGCTTTAATTAATTGTGCTGTAAGAAGCTTCAAATCATTCTCACTGTCAGATAATAATGCAATGTCATCAGCGTATGCTACAATATTAATTTTGCTTTCCAGTTGTGCTCCAATTTGTAGTAGCTTTACTTTTTGAATTATTCTATTGATTACTATGTTAAAAAGAGACTGGGAGCAGACTGTGATTCGGATCACTTTCTTGTAAAAGCCAAGTTCAAGATCTCACTCTCAAGACATAAATGGTCTAAATTAAATGGTGTTCCTAGGTTTAATACAATGAAACTGAAAAACCCAAACATTCTCAACCAATACATTAGAGAATTAGAAACACACAAACCTGAAGTGGAAAGTAAAATTAACAATGATGATACTAATCAAGCTTGGAACGCTCTGAAAGAAAATATCATACGAGCAACTACCTCAGTTTTGGGACATTTTACTACAACTAAGAACCCCTGGTTTGATGCCGAGTGCTCGAACGCTATCGAAGATAGAAAATTAGCAAGGGAAAAATTCCTACAAAAACCAATAACACAAAACAAACTTATTTTTGAAGAGAAACAGAAACTTGCCAGGAAACTCATTAGGAAAAAGAAAAGGGATTTTATGAATTACAAATTAAAAAGAGCGGACAATATTAATAGACTTATTTCAAATAATGCTATTACCTATAGCGAAGTACTGAAAGAATCTGGATAAATCAGATCTTGATAAGATTTCACAGTGATGCAATGACTGGCAACTTGCTTTAAATGTTAAGAAATGTAAAATTGTGCACTTCACAAAACGCAAAAACGTCGTAGTCTACGACTACAATTCCAATGAGTCATAGATGGAATCAGTCAAGTCGCACAAATACTTGGATGTAACACTTTGTAGTGATATGAAATGTAATTATCACACAGGCTGAGTCATGAATAAAACAGATGGTACACCTCGCTTCATTGGTAGAATATTGGGGAAATGTAATCAATCTACAAAGGAGATTTCTTACAAATCACTCGTGCGACCCATTCCAGAAGATTGCTAAAATGTGTGGGATCCGTACCAAACAGGATTAACGGGGCAAGACGACATCAGAATTATCACAGGTTATTTTGACCCCTGGGAAAATGATACAGAGGTACTGAACTGGCAGACTCTTGAAGAGAGAAGTAAACGATCCCGAGAAAGCGTACTTACGGTTTAAAGAACAGGCTTTCAATGATATTTCTAAGAATATATTACAATCCCCTATGTATCACTCTCGTAGGGATAATGAAGATAAAATTAGAATAATTACAGCACGCACAGAGGCATTCAAAACAATCATTCATCCGCCACTCCATACGTGAACGGAACGGGAAGAAACCTAATAACCCATACAATGGAACGTACCCTCTGCCATGCACTTCACAGTGGTTTGCAGACTATAAATGTAGGTCACATCCACGACTGAGAATTCGGGCTGTTGCCTAAGACAGGAGATTTGCACAGATATATGTGCAACACTGAAGTTGAAGGTTGGATCAAAGTTGCTCAAATCTTTGGACTGCAATATCTGCGCAGACAAATCGTAGCGTGTGAACAGGAACTCCACGTAAATCTGGCGCGCGAAACGTGTTTATTCAGTTTTTCGTCCGTGAGTGCCAACAAGCACAGTGAATTTTGAAATTGAAATATACGTCAGTGCTCCGGAAATTTCATTGCTTAATTTATTAAAATGTAGTCACACGCTTGTAAAAAATTAAGAGCAAGGAAAACAGCGATCGAGTTAAGAAGGCAGCTGTTTATTCTTTAATAGAGGAAATAGAAGCTGTTGATCCTACGACAAACACTTCACTTCATACATTACAGAAATGCTCTGCTTCCTTTTAAAAGACCTTCCTTCAGGACAGCGTATATAGCTTCGTGTGTTGCTATTCTCATACAAGTATTTTTCCGTGATATGCGACGAATTATGAGCGTCAAAACATACCTATGCTTTCTAATCTATCCGCACCTTGTTAAGTACATTTATGTGTGAATAGTGTGGCTTCGCTTAAGTAGGCACCCTGGACAAGCAGTCCTTTTTTTGCCTAGGAATAAATATTGACATTATGCACCGATCTTATCATCATCGGTAACCGAAAAATTAGTATTTATGAGGACCTAATTGATTATCTGTAGTATGGGGGCGACAAGTTGACCGCTGGCCCCTGTATTGATTGTTACAAGACTGCGTCATTCGAACACTTCATGTCGGCTGTGTGAGGGGACGGTTAATTTGATTTAAATGAATTATGCAGTAGAAGACACAATCACAAATTTTACTTAACGTCTTTAATATCATTTTACTTCTACTCACTGCGATGTATTACAACTACCCTATTTTAAATTCATATTCCTTGCCGAAAATATGTACCTTGCGATGACTGTCTGTCTAATACGCATTCCCGAATCCATTTACTTCCGTTTGACACATTAACACCATGGCAGCTGAACGGTACTATTCGAGCACGTCTGGGAGCTGTCAGTAATGGAATGCAGACAAAAAAATTCCGTCCCTCACATCCTCTAACCACGCAATGTCTGCGCTACTTTACCTCTCCGTTAAGTTGCCAACTTTACTCACCGCCCGGCCAAATTCACAACTTCAACTAAAACTGAGCACATATAAAAATAATAGTATTTTTGTTCGTTATTGATCCGAAAACGTGCACTCAACGTTAGTTGACCCTTTCAGATTAGGTCAGATTGTTATAAAATACAACAGAATCACGGGCCAGTCTCTTTTCGCTTAAATTTTTCTAGACCGACAAATGAGGGCGAGCAGTAGATTGGAACTTGTGAACACACCGTATCAGCAACTATTTACAGCATGCACAGTCATTTGCGCAAATATGCCTTTGTTTCCAGGCGGGACCTTGCAGTACCTTTTACCTTCGGCAAATTTTAAAAGATATTTTGATCTCAGTATAATAACTGTTTGCCTCAGTCTTTGAATATCAGCGGCCCTAATTTGGTTACACAATTAAGTAGCCCTTCTTGGGAAGTTTATTTGTAGCACATGTGACCTCTGAGAATACTAAAAATAAAATCGATCAAACTGTTAGTAAGTGCCTTAATTACTGATATGCCTCATGGTTATTGTAAATAGCAACAAGCAATCCACATAAATTCTTTGAAATGGTGCTTTTACAAATGCATTAAGTATGGAGCAGTGATAGTACGGTTGTCCCAAATTGGCTGGTGTCTCAACGAAATACATTAATGTAAACTTGCATGGCGTGACATTCTGCGTACTTTACACTTGTATATAAAGGGGGAAAGAAACACATTTCAAAACTAGCTTCTCATTCTAAAATTATTTTCAAACGACACTTTAGTGCCCCTCCACCAATTCTGAAAAGCATGTTTGATGACCATTGATAATTACTGCCTCAGGCGAGTCATATAGAACTTTGCCTGTCTGTGGGGTTGTTGCTGAAAGTGTTACAATGGAAAAATTCTTCTGGTAGTACTCTTTCATTTGATACCAGAAACTTCAATAACTACATTCCTCATCATTTTAGTACACCTTTCATCAACTGAGTTTATAAACAAAGGATTTCCTGCCATTAGCATTTGAAGTTCTTTGCTGTAGTTAAAACAAACCCACTAAAACCATTACCCAAAACAGTTTCCACATAATTAAGCATGACGTGTGTGTGTATATATAGAAAAGCACTGCTTCTTTTCAGAATCATCTAGTCACTGAGAATTTGCTGGTACAAATTTGACTTGTTACATAAACTTCTTTGTGAAAAAAAAAATTAACACTTTTAGTGAACATACCAACGTTACTGAATTTGACTTTTTTATTATAAATTTGATATCGCCTTGCGATGTACATAACTACACAGTGTAAACTGGTGTCACTGTTCCACAATACAATCTATTTCGTCCTTCCCTATACGCCTGACAAAAATGTCACTACTAAAAAAAAAAAGACATTCAAATTTGTTCAAGTTCAAATGCAAAGTTCTGACCTCTGCGGCACTGTACTTTTAGTACTTCACTGAGACCCAAAGAAACTCCACACAGATGACTTTTCACACTTTATTGTCCTCTGAAACAGACAAATGATTTTTTTTTCACAATCATAACTCATTTCTTTAGAAACATGTCCACACTGATCCAAGCTTTAGAACAGTTTTTATATCTTTTCTGTCATTTAACCTAAGTTAAAAACTATGTCACTACATCACTGCCTTTAATTAATTCCTCTGACAAATGTGAAAACACGAAGTATTTTTTAATATATATATATTAAGTGTATAAATTCACTTTATACTCAAGTTTTCATTATGCGTAGTTATTACAGCACTAAGATAATCCGAAGGCAGGTTCTGATCCAAAGTCTTTATTTTAAGTTATCTCGCCTTACAGTATTACCTACAGTAAGCCTTTGAGCATACCAATTTTATAGTTCTCTCTTAAACGGTAAATGTACATTTGTGAATACTGAAGCAACACAAACTGAAACAAAGCACCTGCAGAGATTTTACTGCAGTTCTATTTTCTACCATGTCACATAAAATTGGACCTCTCAAAGGCTAAACCTATTTCAAACCATTTCTTGTCCACACTACTGGGATCTAGAGCATGCCTTGGAACAAAGAGAAATACATTTACAGTACTGGAAATAATATATGTATATAGCTTTATATATATTATCACATGGTAAACCTATTTCACTGTTTACATGCTGTATGTTCTTTAAATTCTGGATGTAAACAGGCATACTCAGCAACAACAAACTACACCAGCACAAATGCTGATGTGATGTAATGAGATGACAGCTGGTTCCATTGATGCATTTGCCCACTTTTACTAAACAGAAGAGAAACGAATTCAAGAAACTGAATGGAAAAGACTAACCTGTGTTATTTCTTTGAACATAATGTACGTTCAAGATCAGGAGACAAAAGAGAAGGAAAGAAAGAAGAAATTTTCTTGTTCCCAAATCTAATAATAATTAAAATGGTATTCCATTCATACTTACATCAGACTAAAACTTACACCACCAAAAATAAAATTTGATACAAACTTCCTGACAGCCCTGTGCGTACTCTGCAAATAAATGAAGAAAACAATTGTGTACACCAGAAACTTTACAGTGAAGCTTACCACTTTTTTTTAAACAGTTTTTTTAGAAATATTTTCTAATTGTACAATTGTTAACTATATTACCTTAAAAATACATTCTGGGAACAGCAGTTTTTCCTCTCTCACACTCACTCACACTATGAAGTAAACAATTACTCAACACAGATATATATATGTATATACAAAATCAAGGTGAAAAGTTCAATCACATATTATCAATTTTTATTTTTTGACATTTTATACAACAAAACAGTTTGTTGGGCAGAAATAGTTTTTTGTTTGTGTAGTTTAGTTCTGTCTCCTCTGTTGACACTGTTGTCCGTGGTTCTGGATTGTCTTCCAGTGCAGCTGTTTGATGCACAAGGTCCCATCAAAATTTGTTCTGAATGATGGTCATTTCACTTTGTTAAGGATTTTCAACAGTGAGTCACCACTCTCACTTTTAACTGGAGACACTGGTCACACATGTGACACCATCAGACACTGCCGGGTGGGGAAAAGTGTATAGAAAAGATGATAAAATACACTACAAAATACAGTTTCTTCGTACAGAGCATCTTGACACGTTTCTCTTCTATCGTCTAGTACATTACTTGTCACAGATTTCTTTTTATTTTGTTACACGTCACCTGTGCTGCTTCGTTTCTGTGGTTCTCCACCACCGAGGCAAGCAGAATCCAGAAAGTGACAAAAATTGGTTACTATATTCTCAGCAAATAAGCAGGAAAAAGAAGAATTATTCCACAGGTCATCAGAATCAAACACACTGCAGTCCATAAATTAGGAAAAAATATTGAAGGCTATTTGAAATGCACTGTATCTTCAAGCTTAGTAAGTCCCAAATAAAACAGCACAAGAGCTCCAACGGAGAACCGATATTCGTAATTGCACACAAAATTTATCCAATTAAATACCATCATTGTGAGTAAATGGGAGCAGCTGACCACAAAACTCAAATTTCAAAAGAACACTAAAAATGAGAGGTAAAAGGGTGGTGTGAAGCAAGCCAGAAAAGAATAGGCACTTCCATCAAAAATTAAGACCTGAACTAAAAAAATTAAAAAAAAAAAAAATTAACTAAGGCAAAAACGTAAGCTCGCATGCACTGCAATCTGTTACATATGGTTTGATAGACCATCTTCGATAAAACTTATGAAGCAAATGACATTTTTGCTTTCAACAGCAGTGCTACGAAACCATGCAAACGGAAGTCAACATTCTGTACCTATTGCCCTGAACCAAAGAAAATACTCATACATCTGCAGAAAGAAATGTGGTGTTTCACCTGCACTATAAATAGGTAACTAGAGAAATGTAAAATACTAAATTGTAGAGCATCAACATTTGCATTATTGAACGTGTGTGGGGAAAAAACTGCAAAAGGGACTGCACCTAAAATCAATGGGTGCAAGCTTAAGGGACATTTTAAAAGTTTTTGTGCCTCGTAACATGTCCTGAACAAAACATTAAAAATGAGCATGATGCCCGCACAGAGGTAACAAATGCTCCTGTAATTATCAGTCTGAATCTATTTTTCTTTCTCTCATTTATATTTTATTATACACGCTTTCCACAGTGTCAAATGTAAACACTCCCAATTATAAAGACGCATATGAAAAAAAGTTTAACTCACAATAAGGCAAATTCTGATCACTTCGAGTAAATACACAGATTATGTCCCATAAGGCTACAGATTTATTTTACAAATCTGAAAGAAAATCTTTGTCATGTGTTGTAAACACAGCTCCAAAACTGGCAGTGGTTTGCAGGTGTTCTTTTGGCGTTGCTTTTATAGTAACTGATACAGTGGCAGCTTGAGTTTTTCCTGTGCAATGCAAGAGGAAGTGTCGCTGCCTGTTCAGGCAATACATCACTAGCTAAAGCTGACTGTAGTGCCAGCTTCCTTCACATCACCCACAACCCCTCAGTTCTTCTTGCACTCACGCAACAACACTAATAACTGGAGCAGGAGCATATCAATAGTTAAGACAATTTGAGTTCTGTCTCAGAGCTCCCATTAAAAGGAGCTAATAGAGTGTGTATTTAAAATATGGCCTTCTCTACACCAAGTGGATCTGCAAAAAAAAGAAAAGCACAAAATTACTGGTGTTGAAGCAACAGCGCAAGATGGCAAGGAAAGAAATGCTCCGCAGTTAGCTATTTGAAAAATCAAACATTAACAGGCAATAGAACATATTTTATAAATACAAAGAACAGAACAGGCTGATACAAAAAACTGTGTATCTTTCCGATGTTGCAGGTCTTCTTTAGAACCAGATACAGAGAACATCTCCGAACATTAAAAATTAATAACCTCCATTCAGCAATTGTTGATCACCTAATAGCATACAATCACTACTCAACAAATATAGAAATTTGTTTCAAAATCCCTAAATCGGCAACAGCGTGCACAAAAAAAAATTACAACAGAAGAGAATTATCGTACAGAAAAATCAATAGCACGAGGAAAATATGTACCATAGTCAAATCGGATACGAAGATACATAACAATTCCAGTGAGCCGGATGCAGCTGCTTCACACACCTACCTTGCCTAATGATGCAATATGATTTTGTAAAAAGGTCTCTGTGGCAAGAACTTAGTGTTGTCACAGCCATATAGACAACTACTGTTTCTGCCTGCAGCTGTTAGTATCGAGCAGCTGAAAATTGGCAACAGGGCTGCTAGCTGTCAGGGGTCTTCTTACACTGACTCAACTATAAATGAATACAGATTGCTACCTGCCATAAATAACTATATAAACACAACTTCACACCCCAGCTGTCAACCATCATATGATTATCCTCTACATTAACTCTTCTCCCTATCACTCCATTTATCTGCTGCTCCCACCCACAACAAGTGCCCCCCCCCCCCACATTGCTCACCCTCTGCAAACACACACGCAACAAAACAAATTGTTATAATACAGCTATTACAACAAGTGAACTGATGACAGAAACCTGTAGTTTTTCTGGTAAAATTTATGGAGTGAGTGAGTGAGTGAGTGAGTATGGAGAGGGAGAAAGTAATAGAAACAGCAACAGCTATAGACATGTGCTTTAACATGTCTAAAACACGAGAGGGGGGGGGGGAAGAGACTACCTTACATTAAGTAACAAAATACACTGATTTTCAGTCTCTGGGGAAAAACGGGTTTTGTTGTCTGCAGATGACAAGCTGTGAAATTCGTGGCAGATTTGAAACTACCAACATAAATTACTTCTAGCATCACGTGAGGTATCCACAGCTTAACGTACAGATAAACCATCTCAAGTCACAACGTGGAGAATACCAAGAGGATTTCCACCTATACTGCCCACACCACACTTTCAGCCTGGAATATTACAGGTACAGAAATAAACTGCTCTTTATGTCACAAATATTTTTAAAAAAAGCATGATACAATTCCATACATACACACTTTCAAAAAATCTAAGGTCAAATGGTCTTCACCCCAAATTAAGCAAATCATCAAAATAACTTTAATCTGCACTAATTCCAAAGTAAAATTCAGGGCAGAAATTTCACGCTTTAACAATAAAAAGAGGTCTTAGACAAGATGATGCATTATCCCCACTGCTTTCAAATATAGCCCTCAATGAGTATTTGCAAAAAGAAAACACACCTAAATTAAAATTGGAGCAAATCCCTCAACATGAATAAACTGTGCAGGGTATGCCGATGATTTAGCTTTCTTAACTCTTGATATGGATGAAGCTTGAGCCCAAATCAACAGTCTCCCAAAAAATTGAAACTGAGACTGTGATCAGAAAAACCCCGAGTATAAGTATAGTCCTCATGAACAATCAAAAAATTAAAATAGCTCTACATTTAAAATATCTAGGACAACCCACCAATAACAAGTGAATTAGAAACATGGATAAATAGAACCAACAAAATGAAGAAATATAAACGTAAGCTTCTGCGGCCATTGTCACAGTCAATAACATTTAATTTTCTGGGTTTGTGACCGCATTGTCAATATGTAAAACTACTGATGTTGCAAGTGATCTTCTTCAGGGTCGGTAGCTTTACATACTGACAATGCGGTCACAAACCCGGAAATACTTTATTGAAAATGGGGGGGGGGGTTTATCAATTTCTAACTTGGTCAGTTTTGAACATGCTAATCTGCCAAACATCTACACGAATTTTCAAGGGATTTTCACAGGTTGTTCGGTGCAATGTACAGGCTTTACTCATCCAAATCTGATCGCAGAAGAAAAAGATAGCACGATTTAAAATTTTATCTTAAGATCGTTTGCTCAGCTTAGTAGTTCGTAGGGTTAATCATCACAACACAGAACCAACAGCTATAGGGTTTTTCTTTTCTTTTCATTCCCTCCCCCTCCACCGTGACATGCATTTTTGTAAGTTTATATCAGTGACAGAGTTAAAGCCTCATTTTTATCTTTAAGAATGTAAAGGGCAAATTTATTTGGCTAAGATACACAGATTTACTGATTCGTTTTGTGTATTTAAAACTTAAATGATACTACTTTGCTTCTTTTGATAGGTTTTATTTTATTTGCTACGAAAAACAATTTTACCGACGTCGCTTTGTGATTTGGGTTTCCACTCATTACATTTTGTTTACGAATAATAATGCCTAGAAAACAGCTGAGTCTTTCTGGATACTCAAGAATGGCTGAAAGACTTAGGACTATGTGGTCTCAAGAATCCAATGAAGATCATCTGTTGCAGCTCGAGAACATCAGGCTTTAACTCACTCTTTGGAAACTCCTTCTGAAAGAGAGGCATAATGTGACTTAACAAAAGCATCATGTATTATTTTGCTTCTCAGAATCGTTAACTCGTAGATGCTTAAAGTTACTTTCCTGTAACATAACATCACAGAAGAGGAAATTCCCCACTGAGCTTATGTTATGCCATGACCATAAACAAAAAACAAGGCCAGAAGATGCATATTGTAGATGTGGACCTTAGTGCCAGTTGCTTTTTGGATGGCCAGCTCTTTGTGGCTATCTCTCTCTCTCATGAAGTAAACAAGCTCTTTGTTCAAACGTTGTACACAAAGAAATCAATAATAAATTCCACAAGTACAAAGTCTCTAGCGCAGCTATAAATAAATACCTGGCAATGCCAGGTTTCTCAGATAGTTTATAATAAGAAACGGTTGTCGATAAGACACTAACACGGTGGTTACTCAAACTTAGAAAAAATATTCCCAGAGAATTTCAAGAAGATGCGTATCAAAACGCTATTGATAAATTAATGGCAATTAAAGGTGAGTGGGGGTGGGGAACAACCAAGCCACAATAATGACTTTTCTTTCTTTTCAGCTGAGCTATATATCAGCCATAAGCAGTAGCTTAACTTAAGTTTTTAAACGTGATAATTCATATGGAATAATAAAAATATAATTAACACACTTTGAAATAAGTACTTTGAAATAAGTACTTTAAAATTTATGATTTATAAGATTCAATTTCAATGCTAGTTTAAAAAGGCTAAATTCCCTGAGATTTCTCTGATTTTTCACGTGAAATGCAATCCACGTGAATTCCAGGTTTTCCAGAACAATCGCCACCCTGCACAAAGATGAAACACTATAAAACCGTAACTTGTCCAGAATCCATTTGTGCTTACAAAACCATGTTCCAAATTGAAAATGAAAGAATTGATCAGTTCCTCAAACCTGAAGGAAGAATCACGAAAACCAGCATAAATAACATACATCAGGTCAACATAGTCCGGGGACTCCTCCCCCAATGAAACATCTATTTTGAAAGAGGAATTCGAAGGCCAGCATAATGAACGGGAAAAAGATATCTCATTTCTGTCACATCTTGTGAGTGCAAGGCAACAAGAACAAAAATAAAACTAATACTCTTCCTCTTCTTCTTCTTCTTAAGAACCACAAATTTTCAGCAGAAATGACACACGGAAGGGCTATAGACATTGCAGATGAATTGAGAAAATTAGAATCGGAAACAATGAAACAGTATTGGATTGATCACACGAAACAAACAGCAGAACCTTCGAAGACAAATCTGAACATGGGACTACTCAAGAAGTAAAATACAGCCACTAAAGTCAATAATAATAACAAAACTGTCTCTTGTGTACGACGGGAGTTCTCTTCGACTGCATAAATTATTAGTTTATTGAAAAAGCATTACACAGCAGTTATACAAAGAACCTAACACAATAACCAATTCAATAATTTGCAAGTGATTCCCCCATATACTCAGATACCATCATACTCTACGTATCACTGAAGAAAGGTCAGAGAATGGGAAGAGGAATGCAACCACTCATAGCACAGCTGAGGCACTGAATATATGTCAATTCACACAAAAAGGTGAATACGGCCAGCTTCCACGACTTTTACCTACGTGATCAACTCACTGAATGACCAAGATTGCTAACAATTTTTTATTGTTTTCAAATGTGTCAAAATGTTTTTTTTTTGGCAGTTCTAGTGGACACATTCCAAAAACTACTCAACTAAACCTAAAGTAAACAGTAAAAAACTCAGCTATATGTTACATGTGAGGAATGTGTTTCATGTAACTGTTTGTGAAATTCTCACCAGGTGGTGATGACATTTACAAACTTCAGTATGGCAAATAGAATTACTAATGCCAGGAACAAAAAATAATACATAACACTGTCAAAAAACAAAAATAAAAGTATGTTTTTCATCTTAAGAAAGATCAAAAAGTAGCTTTAATTATGACATGTCACACAACCACAAGCACGGTCACACAACCACAAGCACTTTCACTACTATACACTTGGTTGAGGCAAAAACTGACATACGGTGAAAATAAAGTTCAGATTCATCACACTTTAAAGCAATTTAATGATACAAGGAATAAAATAAACAATGTTGTGAGCAAAAAACACGTTTATCAGGATCACAATTTCATCATAACAAGACTGCTTCTTGTTTCTGGGTCTTACTTACCAAATTTTAAATTTCATTGTAGTATCTCGCACTACAGGAGTAGTCAGAGAACACGAAGTTTGACAACATAGGCATTGAGGGAAAAGATAACAAAGACAGAAAGAATGCTCCTTGAAATTCTATGGCATTTTATAACAATATCAGCCAAACTGAGAAGCCATATCTATGCAATGCCCACTGTGTCATATTATAAAAATTGTGCTGAAAATTCTGAACTTCATGCAAAATTATAGTACAGGGAACTGTCTTGTATACAGTCATACCTTACTTATCCTGCAGAACAAGTAGATAAATAAAAATAGACTAATTTGTGCTGTAACAATACCAGAAAAGGAAAGTTGCTACTCACCATATGGCGGAGATGCTGAGTCGCGATAGGCACAACAAAAAGATTCACACAATTATAGCTTTCGGCTATTAAGGCCTTTGTCAGCAGTACACACACACAGTCTGCAGTCTCTATGTGGTTTCAGCTCTCTGAGACTGCAGACGTGTGCGCAAGTTGTGTGTGTGTGTGTGTGTGTGTGTGTGTGTGTGTGTGTGTGTGTGTGTGTGTGTGTGTGTGTGAGCGCACCTCCCTCCCGCCTACTGCTGACAAAGGCATTAATGACCAAAAGCTATAATTGTGCGAATTTTTTTGTTGTGCCTACCGCGACTCAGCATCTCCGCTATCTGGTGAGTAGCAACTTTCCTTCTCTGGTATTGTTACATTCTATCCTGGATTTTCCATTGTTTAATTGTGCTGTGTTATAAGAAACACACTGAAATGTTACACCATAACATTAATGAATGGCATCTATCACTTGATAAGCTTCAATGCCGCAGGAACCCACAAAGGACAAGGTGAGAAAGAGAAGCCCAATATCACCTTCATTGAAATTATTATTCAGTAGCAAAGGTGAATGCAAGATTTTTTATACACAAGTCAGTCAGTATTGAATACCAATTAAGGAGGCAGGGTCGAAGAAGCAATTACAACAATGAAAATTATCTAAAAATGAGCAATAAAAGTCAGAAAAGCGATGTGTATGCTGTTCTTAATTCTCAAAGCAGCTGTAGTGTCAGTGTACCACTACCATCCATTACATTTAACGTAGATGGACAATGGTTGGCAAAAAGGCCACCTTAGGAGGGGGGTTGGGGGGGTTCTGTTTTTGACAAAGACCTTGTTGGTCGAAAGTTTATTTCGAACAGTCTTTTTGTTGTGCCTGTCTCCTCTACATGGTGAGTAGCAACTGTCCTTTTCAAAACCTGTACTCATTAAGATACGTACACAAATTAGCAACGGGTAATAATGGATAACACAGTATGGAGCAAGATACTGTTGTTAATTCATGACCACAGTTTACTCATAAGCACTCTAAGAGCTGAAAATATTAAATTACCTTAATGAACAATTGTCCACACCAGTTAATCTATAAAACAGAGGAAAAGCCTCAGAGAAAAATCATATTCCACTGCAGTCTGAAGCATTTAGAACTATGTATCCAAACACCTCATCGGAAGTTTATTGGGCCATTAATAACCATAAATTATTGTGAATTCTGAGGATAAAACTTCTATTCTGTGCATGGTTTGACACTTTCTGGTAGATTAAAACAGTATACCAGACAGGATCTCACCTATCGCAAGCAATCCTACCAACTAACTTATCCAAGCACATTACCTCCTCTCCTCACTGCTTCAGATCTGGATTTGAATCTCAGTCTGAAACAGTTGTAATCTGTCAAAAAATTTCAAAAGAGCACACTTTCAATGGGATGTGAGACTTAATGCTTCAGTATTGCTGTACTACAGAAAGCTGCATCCTGATGAACCATTATGGGCCCAACAAATACCGTGTTTCTAAAAGTAGTAACCTTTTTGTCTTTTTCAGTTACTTTGTTGTATTCGAATGACACGGTTATTAGGAATGCTTATACATCCTCAACTAGTCTCTTAAAATTAAATTTTTTTTCCTGTCCAGTGCAAGCAATATTACAACAAAAACAATAGAGCAATGATTATCCAAATTCGGACCAAGTGAAAAGGTTGTTAACAGGAAGTATTCTAGTCATCAAATTCAAATTTACATCCTCCAGAAGCTTGGCGCTGGGCACTCCAGTTCATAGTTTCTCCCTGCCTGCCAACAATAAGCTGCTTTCTTAAGAGGAGTCCATTACCATGTGTGAAGAGCCAGTTTGTATCCAAACTAGGAGGAGCCATTAAATAATCTTCAGGAGTTGAAAAATACAAATAGGAAAATATTCAAAATTGACACAAATGTCATACTGATAACTGCATTCTGTTTTGGCTGATGAAAGAACAGCCAGTCAACAACAACCTGGACCCTTCTGATGACAAGAGAGCGAGCCAAACAAGAATGACTATGCTGAGGCAGGCCATCCACTGAAGATACTTTTTCCTGCTTTTAGACAACGCTGAAGTGGCTACAGCAATGTGAAGAATGTGATGGTCTGAAATGTTTACAAGATTTAGTGGGAGAACACAAACAAAGTCTCAACTCTCAAACAGAAGCAAATCTGCGACTTCTTTTCCTAAATTAAAGGGTTACTTTAAAGACAATTTCGAACCTCGCTATATTGTCTGTTCTCAGCATTATTTGCAAAATGATTGTGACAAGCACCCCAGAAAGGTGGGGTTGGGGGGATGTTTAATTCAGAGATTATTTGTTGCATCTTGCTATGAAAACCAATATAATTTGTTTTCATAAATGAACCTCAAGATCAAATCTAATCTGCTATATTTGTCTGTGGTTGGCTACTTTAGTAATAGTAATACTTCTAGCAAACCAGACCATGCTTCACAGCTGCTAAATATGTTCCTTGTCCATCTATGCCCCCCACCCCTCCTCTCTCCCCCCACCCCCACCCCTCTCTCTCACACAAACACACACACACACACACACACACACACACACACACACACAGTCTGAGCCAGAGCCTTGTTTACTGTTATTGGAAATTCAGATTCTGTAGTAGCATTCTAGTCATAAACTGAGAAGCCATAAATATGACTTCACTGTTTTCTGCAATAAACTAACTGCAAGAGACAAAACCGCACATATTTACAGCAGTTCAAAGCACAAAACTAACTTTCTTGCAGTGGGTTTTATCAGGAAACCCGTAAATTTTTGCTTAAATATACAGCCTGTCCACATGAATTTTTGTTAGTGTCCTGTAAAAACTTGAAGTAAATCAGTCAATTCCAAGATTTTTGCTAAAACCATTTCCTCTTTATATCACAAAAAATATATACTATATGTTCATCCAAATGTTTAATAGATTATCGCATAAAAATTTCAAGTATATCGGTCAAGAAATTTTCATAACATTAAATGACGAATTGCCTTGATACAGCAGTACAATTTTTTATGCAAGGCGTAATGTGCATAAGTGCAGATATTTCTGTTGGTGACAGTGTGGTACAATGATCAACATTACATCATTTACAGACTAATTACAGCTATTACAAGCCACGTGTTTTAAGTTATGTCCATTTTCCCCTAGATCAAGGCTGGGGTTATTGAGATCTCGATAACTAATTTGGAGGTAATCTCTCGCAATTAACAATGAATGAAGGAATCTGTTAGGGTTCGTACACACTCCAATAATCACTATTTGTCGTACACACAAGCTTTGTGTGGAATAACATTCGTTTGTCAATCATTATTTGGGTTGTCTATGGTGTCCATTAACACAAACATGGGCAAACCTGAGTACAGAGGTGTAAAGATGTAGAATTGAACATTTAAAGCTTATCAGGGCGTGATGCATTATGCAAAAAACAGAAAACAGGAAGACATAGTACTTTATTTACAATCCAAAACAAAATATAATCAGAACAATGAAATTAAGGCTCTTATGAGGTTCCATAAGACATTAACAACCCTGACTTCATTTACATCCTTCAAAGCAAATGTTGGAAATGGCCTATGTCACCTGTGTGGCAAGCTTGTAAGCAACAATACCAAGATGATAGGATTTATCACCATCCTACACAGTCAAGCTCTGACAGATGTGTCAGCTTCTTCAATTCAACGTCAGAAGTGGCTTCACTGTCGATATCTCTATGAAAGAGTTCACTGGCATGCCCCAGAAATAAAAATCCTGTGAATTTACATCAGACAATCTGGGTGGCCAACAGACATTGCTTCCCCACCTAACCCATATGTTGGGAAACTTGTGATCTAAATACTGATGTACCATTCTACTTGCATTATGAGGTGCCTCATGGTGCGTAAAACTCTAAATATTCTTCAAGTGGAATATCATTCAGAAACTGTGGTAATAAAGACTGTAATACGTGAAGATAGTGAGTACTCATCAGCCTCACAGGCAGCTCTAATGGATCCAGCAATGTATGTCTGATGATCCTGGCCCACATGTTTAGAGCAAATCTGGCTTGAAATCTACCCTGTCAAATAGCGTGAGGGTTTTCATCTGCCCAAGTGTGCAAATTATGCATCTACACACAAGTGAATGTGGATTCATCTGTGACCAGTATTTTCCAAAGGATTTCGGAGTTGTTTCCACACTGTTCGAACGGCCAGGTACGGATTGTAGCTCTTCACGGTTGGTCAGCTTCATGAAGATGCTGAACTCTCCAGCGATGATAAGAATGCAACTTGCCATATGAGATGTTGCCACCTCGTTCCAAGCTTCTTATACTTACAGTGGATTATTCCCCAACTATACATTAATTTCCTCTTCACATCTTAATGCTGCAGTTTCATGTTGTGGCTCACGACCCTCACATTGAGGCCGGTATCCTGTATCTGAGTGGGTGATACACTGCAACGTAGGTTCTTGTTTGGTACGTATCAACTAATTCTGCAAAGATGTATGCCTCTATTGTGATAGAGCTGTGTTTGTGGGCTTTCTGCAAGGCTAATGGCCTTTGACTGTGGGCAGTGAGCTGTTAATCGTTCACTTCACGACCCAGGTACGGGTGTGCAGAAAACACATCAAAGTTTGTGACATGTTTGTGAGAAGACTGTTTGATGCAGACAGAGAGAGAGAGAGAGAGAGAGAGAGAGAGAGAGAGAGAGAGAACAACAACAACCAACATGCTTATGTTAAGGTACCACATATAAAAATATCTGCACTTACATCCATTACACCATTTATACATTTATATAACATATACTTTAAATACTTAGTTTACTCCAAAAGTTTATTAGAGTATTACGTAAAAATTTGAAGTAAATCTGTCAAAAACTTTTGAGATTTCTCATAGCAACTTTAAACAATGACTTGTCTTTATGTAGTAGAACAGATAAGATGGAGCTCCAGTAAGTATACAAAAATGCATGTATTCGAATGCACCACTGTCAAAATTTCAAAGCAATGGGCAAAATACTTGAGTGTTAACATTTTGAACAAACGAGAAAAACCTAAATTGCTCAGTTGCGCTATGCATGTGTTTGTATCCGGGTGTGTCTTTCCTGAAGGTATGTGGACCATGCAGACAAATAGATGTTGCTATGACACTGCCTTTAAACACAAACTGCATACACTGATCCATTTTATTTTAGTTTACAGATTGGACAAATGATCTTGAAGCAGCTTTTAGGAAGACATCATTACAAGCATAATGACTGCAAATTTTAAATACTTTATTTTTTTATCTTTATTACTTATATAAGATTCTCATAGAATAAATGTGGCAGTGAAGGCTTGCTCCTTCAATACATGTCAATTTTAGTGCTTTTTGTATTGTGAACAATGTAACAATGATTTTAGCCATCATTAGCCATAAAAATCAGTTTTCGTAAAGCATCAGTTATCCGAAAACTCAATGTCCCTAATTGGTCTTGTTATACAATCCTCTACCATATATGCCTATTAAGCCTTGTAGAGGACCTGGATTTGATTCCTTTTAAAGGCAAAAATGTTGCGTTATAGAGCCTCAGGAAAGCATCCATGATACTGAAAATGAGTCACTGATACTGGATAATGGTGTTTATTTGGGTACCAAAATATTTGTCGACACTGACTTAACTGTCAGCCATACTGGCACAAGCAGTCTTCACACGTGGCTACAATAATGTAACTAAGCCATTACATGTTACTTTTTCCAAAGATATAGAAGGACCACAACTACTCATATATTTTTGACATTAGTCAATTCCATTACTTAAGGAATCGAGTATGTACCCATGTGTGAGAATTACCATGTGTAAGTGTAAACAGATATCACTACATCACACACACAACTTACAAATGCATCTTCACAGCAATGGTAAATTAGCTCATGTATCAATTTATTTTTGCCCACACAAACAACAAATATTACAATGAAACAAACTTTGTTCTAAAAATAAGCACAACTCTATTTTACTGAAATAATTTCAGAAACAATTCGAATAATTATTTGTAAGGGTAAAACATTATCTGCCAGCTAACAATTATAAGTGCTGTGACATACTGAACATTTATCAACACTAATTGGAACTTCTCCTCAATAGCGTTCAGCACAGTCACTATTCCACCATTTATTAAGTGTAATTTGTGTGAACCCCCTCCACATGCCTACTACCCATTTGAATTTCAATTGTTTATTTTTTTTCCAGTAAAATGAAGTGCACTATTCCCGTTTTGCAATTATAGCTTGTGGTTCGCTTACCACCAAACATTTATGCTTGCACAATTTAAAACCAAAACTCTGGTAGATTATTATTTATGAGGTCCATTGGTAGCTTTTAAGCATAGATGGAGCCTAAGTTAAAATTCAAGTACCATTACTTATATATAGAAGTAAATATATTCTAGAAGACGAAAAGAACAACTCAAAACATGTGAACTTTTAGTTTCAGCAAGGTACCTTATCATACATATTTGCTACCAGAGAGCACTTTCAACAAAGCGAACATGTAAACAAAAGGACAAAGGACGGTATGGCAGATATCTTAGTGTACCTTGATATCAACAGCATTTCACTTCTACTCAGTTCATTAAAATAATATTTAGTGGAGCAAGTTTACCGAAACACAAGCATTAATGACAGGTGTAAATAGTAATTAAATACAAAAGGAAAACATTTGCCTCCAGTTGCAAAAATTATTTTTATCACTCCCAACCAGTTGCAAGTAACTGTTAGGGGCATTTACCTACGTTTCGACACCTACTAAGGGTGTTCATCAGAATGAACCTTTTGACATACTATAAAACTACTTTGCTAAAAAGCAATGGTCAGAAATTAGAGCAGTTATGCTCAAGTCTTCAGAAGGATGTAGGTTGCAGTAGGTACTGGGAGATGAAGCTTGCACAGGATAGAGTAGCATGGAGAGCTGCATCAAACCAGTCTCAGGACTGAAGACCACAACAACAACAACAACAACAACAACAACATGATCAAGTCAAAAATAAAACATTCCAGCCTTTGCCATGTGCACCTAGCTAGGAACAACATCTGAGTCTGATGATGTTCCCAGCTACTCGCATGTGGCAAACCTGCTCTAATTTCTCATCATTGCTTTTTTACAATGTAATTTTATGCTTTATCAAAAGATTCATTCTGATGAAGACACCCTTAGTAGGTGTCGAAAGCTAGGTAAATGCACCTAACAGTTACTTTTAACTGGTTGGCTGTATAACACTATGTTGAAACTAGTATACAGTTGCTGGTATTTAAAACTAAGTTTTTTTTATTTATTTATTTATTTTTTTTTTTTTATATTTCACAAATTTCAATCAGCCACAGCTCGAATAATAGCCATTATAGATGAAATTAAGGTAAACAGTTTTATTGGTCCCTTGCTCACAAATCACAGCATGAAACGAAGTGGGTAGACTTTCCCACACATTCTGAAGTTAAATTATACTGCTCCCCAGCTTTACATGGCAATTGTGGTCTCTCCTTGTGATCAAAATGCAATTAAACTGGAATTTGTGAAAACTAGATTTAATTATATTTCAATATCTTAAGAAGTGCCACATGTACTTACCACAAACTACTGGAACAACAAATTTTGGAAAATCAGAGCAACTTTAGAGAAGTTTGTTAGACGGGTATAAAGGCAAGAGCATTTTTAAGTATACTTAACCCGTCAACATTGTATGACAAGCCTTGCTTGTCACACTGTTCTTAGGCCTTCTCACCATTTGACAACCACGTATAGTAAGTCATAGCAATCTAAGGAAATCAAAGGAGTGTGATCATATAGTCAATGGCTATTACATGCTCTCCAACACATATTAGAAAAATGTGATTTTCTACGACATCGTTCTTTCCTTCATGTGTTTTCTCTGCATTGTTATACAAAAGAGTTCCAAACTTTTGTTCTTCAGCTGCAAAATGACTTCTAGGTAGTATTAGTTTTGTGACTAAGAGGCAATAAGTAATATATCTAGTGTATGTGTGTTTTAGACAGCAGTTATGAATTTAATTACATTTCTGAGGTTGAAAATGATTCTTCTCCTGAAGTTTATGAGAAATACCAGTGATATAACTAGCAAGAAAAGCGCAACAAATTTTTTCTATGGTCTGGACATATACGTATTCAATACCTATACTGTGCCCCATAAATTCACAGGTAAGAAAAAGGAAGTTCTCAGACTCCTCTGCAAACATTGCAAAAAATTTATGGCAACCAGAGCAACTTCAACAAATGCATGCAAAACATGGTACATGACAAAATTTTGAAGCCTTTGGGCACATAAAACAATTACATCAATTTTTGTAATGAAATTCAGCTCTGACCCTATGCATCCTGTCTTGTCTGTGTTGAACATTGTATTTTACATTTTTGAATCACTCAATTATCAGTATATTTTGACCCCCCCCCCCCCCAAAAAAAAAAACTATGTGCTCTGCAGGTCAGCTTAAAACTTGACTGTGAGTCCCATTTCTTCTATTAAGTGCATGTCCAATCTGTGTAGCATTCATATGGTTGTGGTGTGCGAGAGAGGGACTTCACAACTTGACAAAACTTGTCCAATTCTCCCCCTTAGGCCATGCCTAAGACGATATGTACCGAACACCAATCTCATGCAGTGTTGCAGCTAATTCGCAGCAACAGGAAACACTGACACTGGCAACATAAAATAACATTTCTGAAAAACACGTATTTGTTAACACTGAATACAAATTTATCTATCAGGAAGCCATCTATAGGCATTAGTTTGCAGTGCAGAAGCGAAACTGTGATGAAAATAATTTAGACAAGAAGAGAACGGATTTGAAAATGTGGTACTATAGTAACACGCTGAGAATCAGAACTAATGGACTTTGAAGCACCAAGAAAAAAAATTTTTTTTTTTTAGTCTTACAGCTGAAAAAATTGACAATCTTATGGTGCTATTCTGACAACAGTCACAAAGATTACTGAATGTGTAACAGTAACTCGTTGAGGGAAATACTGCTTACTACGAGTAAAGAAGAATGAATAGTGATGGTGGTAGAATTGATATTCTCTTCTGCGTTGTCAATCTATTTGCTCACCATTATCAGTATGGGTGCTTTGGGAGGACAATACTGCACGGGGAGGAACAGAATACGTTTCTGTCATGTTAATCTGATACTGGGGACATAAATGGGGAAACACACTGAAACGGAAGCGAAGCCGTGCTGCAACAATAGTCCTGTGCAGCCAAGAAGACAGGTGATAGAACGATAGGTGGCAGCGAGCGACAGTATACAATTTGATAATGCAGCTGATAGTGCCACTCTACACTTCTGCCTGTCCTGTGCGTAACAAGAGTGCTTTGGCCCCAAGGCTGCGAGTCTTATACTTTCCACAGCCAATATGAACCAATGAATAAATCTGACCACAAGTGAAGTGAAATGAAAGGATATGTCCAAAAATTGGACGTTCACAATCAAAGATGTGTAGGATTTACTTGAGAAATCTATGGATAACGTCACTGTGTAAAACTGGTTTAGATACGTACACTGTCGAAAATTTTCAATGCTGTCTTTATGAAGAAAGGTACTACATAAAATCCACAGAAAGGACTGTTATAGTTTCAAATGATTGCTTGTACACCAAATTTTTGGACACATTAAGTTCTTCAGAACAGAATAATAAACAAGTAGGGAATTACTATTGCATAGTTCTTGTCCTCCTTTAACCCAAACCTATATTTATAGGTTTCCTCTCTCTTCTCCCTTACCTGTCTCCACATAAATTTATCAATATGCAGCACAAGTACACAGTGTACACTGTCAACATTGGCACTTCAGTTGATTTTACTGTGGGAAGCTTAAATTACACTGCAATTAAAGTTGCTTTATAAAGTGACAGATGAGCAGCAACAAGGCTGCTTTATAAAGTGACAGATGAGCAGCAACAAGGCATTTTTTGGCTACAATATACCTCAAAATTCAAACAAAACCACATGCAAGAGAGGCTCAAAACTGGAGCTTTGTTTACTATTTAATAACCGTTGTTGTCCAGACAAGTGGCTCCACAGCCATAGTAACTTGTTTAAAACAAGTCACAGTGCCTGAATGCATAATATTTATCGTGCTGTTTTATTAGCCAATTTTGAGTAACTTGTTTTCAAACAAGTACCTCATCATGATTTCTTACTTAATGACCTCACACTGACGAGAGCCACTGCTTTCTCAAGTCTGAGACCCGAGTGTACACACACGAAGAGCCCTGATCTCTCACTTGCCAGCATGTGCCAATGATGAGCAACACTAACTCATCAGCTAAAATTAAGAATATCTTGGCTAACACACTGTGGGTGTGTCTTTTGTAAAGTGTGAGAATTGGTAGAAATTAGAAACTACATCTTTTTCCCGTGGAAGGTAAATAAACTTACAATGCTATCTGAAAATGCTTAGAAGGCTAATGATTAAGCACACAATGCATTCAACAAGCCAGTGAGAAGACAAAAGAAGCAGCATGTGTAAATTTCAGAATTTTTCTTGTGCAAATTGTGGTGCTGGGAACTCACACAAACAGTCCACTGTTTCAAAGATTGCTTTGAAACGAAAACCACCTGCCACTGACCATGTATTTCGTTCAAACGCCTGTGTACATTACTGGGCACTTTCCTTCCTCTTATCAACATGAATTACCCAGATAATTATAGGAGGACCTACAGTTTAATAAAGACTCCAAATCATGGTGCAACTTGGTATTTTTCATATACAGTGAAACCTCTTTATAACGTTCCTCCATATAATGTTTTCCTCTATGTTACATCTGGTTTTTTTTTTTTTTTTTTTTTATTTTTTTTTTTTTGTACCGACTAAAAGCCCATATAAACAATGTTAAATTTTCCTCTTTACTGTGTTTACTCTATATTACAATTTCCTCAATGTAGTGCTCATATTTTTGGAAATCTGGTCAATTATTTACCTCTTTATAATGTTTAAGTGACTTGATGCAGACGCATCATTTTCCATTCTGTGGATTCAGTTGCACCGGCCTGTAAAGCCCGCGCTCAGCGCGTTTCATATGTCAGCGGCAGAACCTGGTCACGTGACATGTGACGCACATTCTGCTTGCGATCTTTTTGGCGCTATTTACTTTCACCCATCCACCTACCAGGCCCCATGTTTTAATTACAAAAAACTAATCATTTGATACATTGATCATTTGCAATGAATATCATATTACAGTGTTGTGAAAATTTAAAATGTCATCTATGGCACCATTTGTCAAAACTGATTAGTGGTATCCCGATCTTCAGTAATGCCCTATAATTATTATTTGGAAGCCTTCCTCTTTATAGTGTTTTCCTCTATACAGTGTTCAGAATTTGTGCTCCCTTGAAAAACGTTAGAGGTTTCACTGTATACAAAACACAACCAGAAGAGAAAGAAATAAATGACATAGAATTGCAGGGAAGGAACCAGATACCAATGGATTTGTAGCGTGACACTTTACCACCGACATATTCTGCTTCGAAGTATACCACACTGAAAGTTATTTTTAAGCAGAAAGGTCTATTGTTACAAATTCCTCGAAATGTTATTTTTGCGCAAACTATTCCCACACCGTAGGAACTGAAATAAAACATCACATTCCTTTAACAGCCATATGTGCAAACGACTGCCAGTATGCTACGCACGAGGACAAACGATCAGCTCAAAGGATTAAAATATATTCTGAAAGGTGAAAATATACAAAAGTCATACCACTGCCAGTAATGGGTTCAGGTTTTCCGATTATTTTAATGAAAATCTTCAGTGCTGTACAAAGTGCAAATAGTGAAAAAACGTGAGACACAAAAATATAATTGAAGAAAATGACACTACAAAATCATCTGAGTAAGGTGACATTTAGCTACAAAACACTGCCATTCGGCCCCCCTCGACACGACAGTGGCGTCAAACATTTTCTGGCGCTGACGTCGCCACCGTACAACACTTTACTCACTTTATAAAATTTTCATCAGGTACGACAGGAGTCGCATTGACTACTCGATGGTGACTACTGTGGTCTGTTGCTGCTGTTGCTGTGGCTGGTCCTTGCCGGCTGCTGCCGCCTCTGGAGTCCCATTGCTGCTGTTCTCGACAGGTGCGCTCGCGGCATCTGCGGCCTCCGCGGCAGCTTTCGCTACCATAGGTTCGGCCGGTGCGGCGTCGCTCTCCTTCTCGTCTGTCGCGTCACTGCTCGCAGGTATTTGGCTCGGAGGTTCGCTGTTTGTCACCGACGGTGCTGGTGCTGTTGCCTCCTGCAAAGTCCACACTTGAGAATTACCACATTTCACAGTACCTCACAGAACAGGAATGTCTATCAAGTGAGCATTTGGATGCACAGAACATAATTTTTGTCATCAACATACTGTCTCCAAGTCATGTGACTGCGGTAATGTTTACCCCTAAGCTTTCGTAAGTCTTTACATTTCTAATATAGATACATATACCGTCCGACGGTACGTGGATCTTGTATTTGCGGATCAAAGGCTTCCATGACTAGGACAAATGTTTTCTAAAGTTCTGAACACATAAATATCGAAATTACTTCTTAAAATGAAAGTATACTGGGTAGAGGAGATTGAATTTCGAGCAATGACATGTAGCAAATTACCGACTTATACGAAATAATTTTACGACTGTAGTTTTCGCAAGTCAAGTGATGGTAGGAGTCAGCCACCAACCAATCATATAACTTCCTCGAGCACCACTAGCTCGCTGTGTTGCCAGTTTCGTAGGTGCATACAGCCCCTTGTGAAATATGGCTGGCTCCACACCGGCAATGCTGCCCCCCCCCCCCCCCGCCCAGTCACTACAATCTGTCAACAAATTTTTTTTATTTGAAGTATGTGACACACTGTAATACTTCTACAGACAAAATTGTTCCGAGTTTCCTTTCCAGCACTATATGTCTCATTTTCATTTATTGTATGGGAACTAAATTATTAACCATACGTATCCATTCTCTGTGACGTAGGGACAAAAGTCGAGCCAGAGTAAGTGATCCCCCGACAGCTAGCAGTGCTGTTGCCAGCTTTTAAATGCAAAGTGTAAATGGCTGCAGGTGAAAACAACAGCTGTCTATAGAGCTCTACGAGTTGCTGCCATTCAGACGTTTTCAAAATCACACTACACGATTGGTTTAGATAGGCAAGTGAAACTGCCGCACCCAGCCCACTGGAGGGGCAGCTCTGAGCATTATGGGACTTAACATCTGAGGTCATCAGTTCCCTAGAACTTAGAACTACTTAAACCTAACTAACCAAAGGCCATCACACACAGCCATGCCTGAAGCAGGATTCGAACCTGTGACTGTAGCGGTCGTGCGGTTCCAGACTGAAGTGCCTAGAACCGCTCTGCCACAGCAGCTGTCAGGGACATTATGCTGACTTGACTACAGTTTCCTATTTAAAATTGGCACAATGGTTTGGCGATAACTCATTTATCTACATAAATCTTATGTTCAGATGAAAATTACTCGAACTGTGTATCCATTCATGAGATAGACTGGCAGCAGACTCCCACACTACCAAATTTATCAGCACTTTACACATAAGTATACATTCATCCCCATTACGGTCGGAGGAAGGCAACAGCAAACCACCTCCATTAGGATCTTGCCTAGGAAGGCGGTGCGGGTCTCCCGCATCGTTCCCCTACACTCTGTAAAGAAGCATGGGACTTCATTTCCATTTTCCCATATGGTTATACAGTCACATAAATGTCAAAACTTATTGTTATACAGCATCTCAATATTTTAATCAAAACAATGTACCCCTTTGTGGTCTTATAACTAGACAATTTCAGTTTGAATTTAGTAACATGCCCAGTGACCTGCACTCCATAGACATCCTGCTCTACACAACGCCCACATGAAAATATTTATGAAAACATAGTTAACGTACTGCACTTTCGTCTGTCAATTTAATCCCCAAAGAGTACTTCCTTTCACAAGGCACATTCTGAATACTGTCAAACACTTTGTTGTTATACTACACTTCGAAGACTGGTTTGATGCACCTCTCCACAACAAAAGATCTTGTGCAAGTCTTCTTGTATTTGCATAATTGCTACACTCTACAACCATTTGAGCCCAAACTTGGCCTCCATCTACAATTTTAACCCGCCCCCTCCCCCATTCTTCCACTCACTGCCAAATTAACGATTCCATGAAGCCTTCGGAAATGCCCTATCAACATTATTTACTTCTAGACTAAACAACGTATAGCTGGAAAGCTAAGATTACCATTTTCTTGCACGAATTCCCCAACAGACACTATGAAATCCTGATAGTGTCCACAATAAAATACAGATAGTAAAGGACTGTTTTCAATTTGCACAAAAACTAAACCACAGTTACAAGAGTCAAAAGGAATTAAAGGTAGGCAGAAACTGCAGTGATTAAGCCAGGGTTTGCAGCCTATACCCAAAGTTACTCAATGTGTACACTGCACAAGGAAAAAAGGAGAAATTTGGAAACTGAATTACAAGTTCAAGAAGAAGAACCAGAAACTTTGGGGTTGCTAATGACATTGTAATATATTGTAATTTTGTTGGAGACTACCTAGAAAGAGGTTGTTAAGATTAATATTACAATGGCAATGGGGTGGTATCAAAACAGGTGGTGATCAGGAAACTCACAAATGGGAATGAGACATCAATTGGTAGCCAAGTTCCATTATTTGAGTGGCAGAATGACTTACAATGTCAGAAACAAAGAAGGTATAAAATCCAGACTGTCAGTTGCAGAAAAACTTCTGAAAGAGTTGATGTTTAATATATATTTGAAT
This sequence comes from Schistocerca nitens, assembly GCF_023898315.1. NCBI lineage: Eukaryota > Metazoa > Arthropoda > Insecta > Orthoptera > Acrididae > Schistocerca > Schistocerca nitens. The sequence continues at coordinate 136,073,917 of NC_064624.1, forward strand.
GTTTGAACTCTCTTCTGAAAGTATTTGTCTAGAGCAGAGGTTCCCAAATTGGGGGGCGCGCGCCCCCCTAGGGGAGGGAGGGGGGGGGGCGTGATGATGTTGCAAGGGGGCGCGGCTGGAGTTAGCGGTATAAACCTAATATTTCTTTTTAATAAAAATGAATGTGCAGGTATTAATGATAGATTATGGTGCTAAATGCAAGCGTTTGGCGTCCCACTTCCCGCAATCCTGTCTCAATAACCTATCCTAGAACATACAGCTTTTGAAGATCACGTTTAGAATGACACGTTTAGAATGTCACACACAGAAACTCTCAAAATTACGAAGGCGATATGCGTTAATTCTAATATATCAGATTTGTAAACAACTTACTTCTGACAATTGGAAAACACAAAAGTCAGGTATTAACTATTCCGTACATTTGTACACATGAACTGAACGTAATCATGTTATAACTTTTAGCCGTAGTAGGCTATGTTCATCAGAGTAATAATCACTTATACTGCGTAACTGCAAAAATGCGGTTTTATTAGCCTGTCAACCCGCAGATCCGCATGTGATGCGATTACAGTGAATTTAACAAACTGTATACGCTTCAAATGAACTGGCGGGTTCATAATTTGGACGCCTGGGTTATGGCCTTTGTCACCAGAAAAATGTGCACGACGTGAATGCGAAACTAGTACAAGTGTTCGTTCTGAGCAGAGTACTTCACGCCGTTCTGAAAACATTGTCGTGAGTGCTAACAATGAAACATAACCCAGCTAGGTAGACAATGAAGTCCATTAGTGAGGCTATTTTTCTTTTCGAACGGTCAGTACTACAGCTCTTTCATTCGGGTTACTTATCTGACAAAACAGTTATTTTTCTTCTGCCTTTTTGAAATACGGCATAATTTCGTTTGAAATTAGTGCACGTTCTTTGCTGCGACAATGGCTTCTTTTGGTACGAGTACAGAGATAACTGCTTGGCACTGTGCACAGTTTCCAGCGATGTATGAGGTGTATCCATGACCTTACTTAATTACTGTGAAATTTGAGAACCAATTCATTGATGTTATCTCAAAACTTATAATGTTTCGTTTATAAGTAACGAAAGATAGGGGCACGAAAACGATTTTCGCATAAAACCCCAGTCTGCACTGCTCAAAACAGGTAGCAAATTCTTAGGGTGCCTGTGGGCTGTTTCCGCCCTAATCCAGGAATAGCCTGTTTCTCCCAGCAAGAGCCCAGCTCGGCCACTAGGTCGCAGACAGACAGTGCACTGACTACCTGCGCTGCGGCTGGGCTTCCCCGTTCTTCGCCTCACTCCTCACAGGCAGTCATCTGAGGTGCCGACAGATGACAATAGCTTTCCTTTATTTCAGTTGGTTGCTTTCAGTTGTCGACACATCTGATGTATTGGATTTTGCTGAAATCGCGTTGAATCTTTCACAGTTGTGCCTCAGTAAAATCAGTGTTAGTGCGAAATTATACTGTTGACATGTTTTCTTTTTTACTTCACCATGAGTGCCGTGAAAAAACGTAAATATAATGATGATTATATCAAATACGGTTATGCTTCTATACAAAAAAAAGTGTGTTGATCAGCCGCAATGTGTTATTTGCTATGAGGTATTGAGCAATGATTCCATGAGACCTTCTCGTCTGGAACGCCATTTGTGGGCAAAGCATGGTGCATTGAAAGAGAAGCTGAAGGAATTTTTTGCTCCAAAATGTGATAATTTGAAACGGATGAAGTTGGACACTGCTGGATCCATCGCTCAGACATCAGAAAAGGTACTGGAAGCCTCGTATGAGTTATCGCTACTTATTTCAAGGACCAAGAAAAGTCATATCGGAGAGACACTAGTCAAACCCTGTTTGTTGAAAGCTGCTGATATTGTTCTTGGGTCAGAAAGTAAACGAAAACTTTCACAAATACCACTTTCTGACAATACTGTGAAACGTCGGACTGACGATACGGAAGAAAACATACAAAATCAGTTAGTTATGGCCGTCAAACAATCGCAATTTTTCGCAATACAGTTAGACCAGAGTACCGACGTTGCGAATTGTTGCCAACTGCTAGCTTTCATTCGCTATATAGAAAATGAAGCAATTAAAGAAGAGTTGCTGTTTTCTACAGAGCTAAGGACAACTTCAAAAGCAATTCATATAATGGCAGGCGTCTCTGAATTTTTTGTAAAAATGAGTTATCATGGCAGAAACTGATAGGCGTATGCACAGACGCGCCCCATCAATGCTTGGATGTCGCTCAGGATTCGTGCAGATGGTCAGAGAAAAAACCCTAGTGTTACTGCTATCCACTGTGTAATACACCGTCAAACATTGGCAGCTAAGACACTTCCAAAGGAACTCAATGATGTCTTGAAATTGTGCATCAAAATCGTGAATCATATTAAAAATAGTGCGTTAAATTCCAGGTTATTTACGGCTCTTTGTGAAGACTTGGGAGCAGAGTATAAAATACTTTCATTTCATGCAGAAGTATGCTGGCTCCCAAAAGGAAATATGCTAGGAAGATTATTTGAACTTAGAGACGAAGTGATGCAGTTTTTGCAAAACAACAAAATGAATTGTATGTGAAATTTAGAAAGCCCGGTGTTCATGTTGCATTGGCTTGTCTGTCAGATATCTTCGAATCTTTAAACACATTGAATTTGAAATTACAAGATGGAGAGTCAAATATAATTTTTCATCGGGTTGCCATTAAAGCGTTTACTGATAAGTTGCAACAATGGAAACGTAAAATTTTAGCCTGCAATTATTCCTGCTTCCACAGATTGTTTGGAATCCTGGAAGAAGTCAGATTTCACAACGATTTTAAGGATACTGATACTAAGAATAAAATATTGAACCTTATAGGTTAGCGACGGATCGATTTCACGTTGACGTGGATGTGTTGCCAGACAGACTACAAGAGGAAATCTTAGAAATTAAAAATGATTCTGCAGCGAAGTATGACTTTGAGAAGATGGATAAGCCTTTATTTTGGGTGAAATATCTCACGGTATATCCCAGCACAGCAGAACAAGCACTGAAACTGTATTTACCATTTTCAAGCACTTATTTGTGCGAAAGAGCATTTTCAGCGGTAGTGGCTATAAAAAATAAGCTTAGAAGCAAACTCAGTATTGCCAATGATTTACGTTGCGCGGTTTCTACTATTCAGCCAAGAATTCAAAATCTTGTAAAAAATATGCAAGCTCATCCTTCACATTGATTTATTTGTTTGTTTCTTGAAATGTGTGTGTGGAAATAATATTTTTATAATAAATACGTCACATTATAAGAGAACTTGTTATTTTTCTCCTAACTATCCTTACATGTAGATAATACTGTAAAATTATAAAAAACTATTTTGAAGAAACAATATAAAATAAACATAGTGAATCTGATTTAAATATAAATGCTGTGTGTGATCCTTATGGATTCTGATGTTACGTGTGGTATGTTATTTCAACTAGTAATAGTACTTCTTCTGGATGAAGACACAGCGAAAGTTTATCCTAGATATGGCAGGCGAAGAGTAGTCCTAAAATCGTATACTGGTGAAGAAATTGTGTGCAGTAAGGGAATGTAATCAAGGTAAGGAAGTTGTTTTATTCATATATTTTGACTAAAGTTCAGTCTTGATCACACCATTTATGTTTTAATGATATAGGTAACCGGTTTCGGTTCTTTTTACAAAACCATCATCAGACCTGTGAATAAATTTTAGAAAATACTAGAAACCAATCCTTAAATAAAATGAAAGTGTCTAATGATGTCAAAATTTAACAAGGTAAAATGAAATTAATTATACCCATGGCTCCCTTAGGATGGTAGGCGGAGCTCTCCTCGCTGCTACGCAGTAAACTGATGGTTATGAGTGCTGAGCACGAGCTTAAATATGCAGAGGCTCCACCTACTTCCTGTCACACTACTTCACAACTGCCAATCAGCGTTCATAACATGACGCTATCGTCAAAGTATAAAAGTAGGAAATACACTAATAACATAAAATTGATTCATTTAAATGTCTGATTAACAGATAGTTAGTATGTGTACAGCTTATTTATATTTTGGATAAAAACAGTTTACTGTTCAAATGAATCAATTTTATGTTATTAGTGTATTTCCTACTTTTATACTTTGACGATAGCGTCATGTTATGAACGCTGATTGGCAGTTGTGAAGTAGTGTGACAGGAAGTAGGCGGAGCCTCTGCATATTTAAGCTCGTGCTCAGCACTCATAACCATCAGTTGACTGCGTAGCATCGAGGAGAGCTCCGCCTACCATCCTAAGGGAGCCATGGGTATAATTAATTTCATTTTACCTTGTTAAATTTTGACATCATTAGACACTTTCATTTTGGTTTCTAGTATTTCCTAAAATTTATTCACGGGTCTGATGATGGTTTTGTAAAAAGAACCGAAACCGGTTACCTATATCATTAAAACATAAATGGTGTGATCAAGACTGAACTTTAGTCAAAATATAATAATTAATTGATCACTGTTTTCCAAAAATGTTTACCAAAATTGTTTTATTCATATTTTTTAAAGTTCTGTGTAGTCTGTAAAATTATTTCGTAAAACTTATTTTTTATTTTTTTGTCTGGTTCTGAGAACTGGGCGTTTGTCGCCGTTCGGTAACTGTCCTCGTTAACTTAAATGCCAACCTATGCGCAATGACAATGGGGAGCGCTAGAGGCGTACAAATCAGTGATTTTAGTTAACACTGTGACGGAGTGACTATTTTTGATATTGAGTGAAAGTAATAAGCTACACTCAACTTAAAATAATGGCCCGCATCCACTAATCTGGAAAGGTCGCAAATATTTTTCCTTGTTTACCAATGCCTTTCCTTACTTTAGGAGTGGCTTATAATCACTGGACTAGACTGATGACGTAATAACTGCGACTCGATACATTAACAGCCCACCATGTTACATGAGGTCACCATCACAAATTGTTCAATAGTTTCTTGATAATTAATAAAAAAATATATTTTTTTGGGGGGGGGGGGGGGACACAGAAGTTTACTTTTCGGCAGAAGGGGGGCGTGACAAACAAAAGTTTGGGAACCTCTGGTCTAGAGTATAGCCCTTATACAGAAACAAAATATGCACAAACCCTACAAACAGAAACAGAATACAAGGTGATTAAAAAAGAAAGATTTCAATTGTTTACTACAAATTATAAAAGACAAACACATTGCACATGTCACTGGGCAGTGGAATGTTTTGACGCAGCTCCGCTGTTTGTTTGCAGCAACAGGGCAATTACACTACAAGAGAAATAATTGCATGTTGCAATTTGTGAACAACATCTTGTTAACTGCTTTTGGCTTCATGGGACACCATGTTTTTCCGTGGGGGGTACATGACTGACCAAGTCTTTGTCCCACCTATGGCAGCTACTCTTCAAGACCTGAGAAATCGAACTGTCGAAGCTGTTGATTCAATAAACGGGGATCTGTTGACTCACGTGTGGAACAAAATGGGCACCCACTTCGACATTTCTCAAGCAACACTTGGTGCTCGAGTTTAGTGTGTGTGTGTGTGGGGGGGGGGGGGGGGGGGGGTGCTCTCTCTCTCTCTCTCTCTCTCTCTCTCTCTCTCTCTCTCTCTCTCACACACACACACACACACAATATTTTGAACCTTGCTTTATTTAGTTACATGTGAAATTGGTTTACCTTTCATTGTTCGTAATCTGAAATCTTCTTTCAGAATCACCATGTATAAGCTTCTGAAATGTGGTACTACGGAAGGACACTGAAGATTACATAAGTAGATTGGATAACTGAGAATCCAATCGGCAAGAAAAATTTATGGTACAACCTGACAGAGAGAAGGGATGTTTATAGGTTGCAGGTTATGTCGCCAGGCAAGAAAGTATTAGTTTAAAAAAAGGGTGGAAGCGTGTGGAGTACAAATTGTAGAGGGAGACCAAGGCTCGAATAGAGTAAGCAGGTTCAGATGTTTGTAAGTTGCGGTAGTTACACAGAGATTAACAAAGTTGCATAAGTTGGTCTAGCCTGAACAGCTGCATTAAATTGAATCTTTGGCCTGAGCACCACAACAGTTCATACACAGCTTATTGCGTTATCTAATACATAATAGCGAAAATTATATAAAGCAAAGCAAGTATAAATGAACTCTTGTAAAATTATGAAGATGAACATTCAGCACACGTCTGAAAAAGACTGCATTTTTAATTCTTCAATTTGTAGTGTTATATAGGCACAGACACAGAAATTTATACTTAGTTCGAGAGGCTTCTTTTCACAAAAACAGAGGGCACATCCCTGTCCAAACCAAGAGCTCCCCTTGCCATTAGCAAATTAGATAATGGCAGTGTAAGTAAATTTGGTGGGCAACTTTCTCTGCTTGTAGCACTTCTTTTCGTAAAGTGGCAATGCACACACATTCTCAGCTCATCGTTATTCTTCGAGCCACACAGACATACTGAATAGTGAACACGAGCAACACTATCCCATTAACAACTGAAGGCATGGTGCATTCTACCGAACTTCAATGACAATGCATTTACCTCCATTACAAATATGGCCATATGTAGATATAAAACTTGGAGTTTGACAATAAGGAATTTATTTTTGGCGATAACTGACCTCCTTGGCAGGTGAAGGGGCAGCAGCATCCTTGGGCTCAGCAGATGTGACAGCGTCCTTGCCCGAATCGTTTTCCACCGGTGGAGCGGCCGGTGCTGCCAGTGGCGCAGCTGCCGGCTTGTCCTCTGCATTGTCTTTCTCCTCTCCTTCGGTAGGTTTTTCTTCTGCAGTGGCTTCAGCAGAACTCGGGGTCTCTGCAGTAGGTTTCGCCTGTTCACCTCTCTTCTCACTGTCTGCTTCCGCCGTTGTATCCGATTCTTCCTTCGGAGTGTCCACCTAAGTTAGAAAACAAGCAAACATGGCGAGTTCAGGTGCGGAGCGAGCATTCTGTGTGTCTGAGTTCGACAAAAACAAGTGTGCTACAGCTGTTCAACAGATGTTTAGAACCAAGTATGGTAAGAAGCCACCAACAAGGAAGGCCATTTACCACTGGCACAACAAAATCGTTATGACAGGTTGCTTGTGCCCAGCAAAGAGAAGCGGACGTCCCAGTGTGAGTGAAGTGAATGTGGAACGCGTATGAAAGACAGTCATAAGGAGTCGAAGGAAATCGGTGCGTTGTGCAGAGGCTCAATGACAATGACACACACTTTGAGTTTTGTTCACAGTTGCTACAATTGAATGAGAATGAGGGTAGCATTGCTGATCACTTAATTTTTAGCGATGAAGCCACTTTTCACACTAATGGGAAAGTGAACATGCGTAATTGTCAAATCTGGTGAACAAAGCATCCACACAAATGCATTGAATTTGAGTGCGATTCCCCATGGATAAATGTTTTTTTTTGGTACCATTCTTTTTCGCCGAGAGCAGTGTCACTGAATATTCCTACTTAGACATGTTGCAGCAATGGCCGATGCCTCAAGTGCAATCAGACTCTCCGTTCATCTTTCAGCAGGATGGGGCTCTATCCCATTTTCATCATGAAGTTCGTGGGTACCTGAACACGGAGCTGCCTCATTGATGGATCGGCCGTGCTACAGAAGGGGACAGCTGTTTCACGAAATGGCCTCCTCGATCACCAGATCCCACTTCGTGTGACTTTTTTTCTGTGGGGACACATTAAAGATCTGATGTATGTACTGCCTCTACCACATGGTGTAGCAGAGCTCCGGGAGAGACTGGCACAGTTGACGATGCCATGCTGGGACGAATATGGCAAGAATATGATTAATGTAATGACATCTGCCGGGCCACTCACAGTTTGCATATATATACGAGCGCCGTTCAGAAAGTAACCTCCGGTTGATAATACACCAAGTTAAATAAAAATATTTTAATATATACATCTTACAACTACATCTTTGCACTATTTTTCTACATAGTCTCCATAGCGATTGAGGCACTTATCGTATCTCTTCACAAGCTTTGAAATTCCTTCTGCATAAAAATCACCCGCTTGTGCCTGGAGCCAGCCTGCGACCGCATCTTTGAGCTCTTCGTCGTCATCAAACCGCTGTGACCCGAGCCATTTCTTCAAATGCATGAAGAGGTGATAATCACTTGGCGCCAGGTCTGGGCTGTAAGGTGGACGGTTGATAATGTCCCACTTGAAGGACTCAAGAAGGGCCGTTGTTCTGCGAGCAGAGTGAGGACGGGCGTTATCGTGCAAAAAAACGATACCGGAAGTCAGCATACCACGGCGTTTGTTCTGTATAGCCCGTCGTAACTTTTTTATTGTTTCACAGTACACGTCTTGATTAATGGTCGTACCACGTTCCATGAATTCAACCAACAACACCCCTTTGGCATCCCAAAACACCGTTGCCATCAGTTTTCTGGCAGAAAAATCTTGCGAGGCTTTTCTCGGTTTGGTAGGCGAATTTGAATGTGCCCACATCTTTGATTGTTCTTTTGTCTCAGGGTTCACGTACTTAATCCAGGTTTCGTCACCGGTCACGATTCTGTTTAACAATGGTTCTCCTTCGTCCTCATAATGTGACAGAAAGTCTAATGCAGAGGCCATTCTTTGAGTTTTGTGGTGGTCGGTAAGAATTTTGGGCACCCATCGTGCACAGAACTTACGGTAACCCAATCTTGCTGTCACTATCTCGTACAAGAGAGTCTTAGAAATCTGTGGAAAACCAGTAGACAACTCCGACATTGAGAAACGTCGATTTTCACGAACTTTTGCATCAACTGTCTGAACGAGTTCGTCAGTCACCAATGATGGTCTACCACTCCTCTCTTCATCATGAATGTTTTCTCGTCCACTTTTAAATAAACGTACCCATTCACGGACAACTCCTTCACTCATAACTCTCGGTCCGTACACGGCACAAAGCTCACGATGAATAGCTGCTGCAGAATATCCTTTGGCTGTAAAAAAACCTTATGACAGCACGCACTTCACATTTGGCGGGGTTTTCTATTGCAGCACACATTTCAAACTGCCACAAAAGCTAAACTAGCGCAGGTACGACGTTCACTCGACCACGGCTTGATGCCGACTGACCTGTTGAGTGCGTGAACGCACAGATGGCATCGCTACTCCCCCCACAACCCGCACTGTGACCAATCGGAGGTTACTTTCTGAACTGCCCTCGTATATATATATATATATATATATATATATATATATATATAAATTATTTTTTTTTGGGGGGGGGGGATTGAAAGTGTCCACGGACTTTATGGACAACCTGTAGTTATTTTAAACTCTATTGTCAGTTACATTCAGAAGTTAAAACCAGCAGGAAGTATCATTTCTTTTTGCACTGATAGACACTTTGGTGGGAAAGTACGTCATTAAGCCAAACGCATAAAGAGCAAAACATGCAAATTCAAAATGTGTTGAAGCCCAAAAAAGTGTCAGTTATATCCTAAGGTTTCATGATACTTTTGTTTCTTGCCTTGCATTATGTTTAATGAGGTGCTTTCCCACCAAAGTGTATACTGATGGGGTTCTGGCTCCCCAACAAGAAATGTTACTTCTTGTTGGTTTATCTTTGAATGTACCCGACACAGTTTAAGATAACTGTAACACTTCATGTCTGACAGCGGCGATGCACACAGCCATAAACATTTAATATGAGGCCTTTGGTTACCAAAAAGGAGTTAGTGTTGAGTATGTGGTTTTATTTCATTTGATGCTATTGTAACACATTTGAATTTACCATAGTTCTCAAGATGCTTCCGGCTGAGAAGAAACACATGTAAAAATAAAGGAAAATCGCTTTTGTCTTGCAGCTGCTTCATTACCTAATAGCAGAGAGATTGACAAGATTTGGATGTATCTATGACAATTTGGAATAATAGTAATGATTAATAATTATAATAGCAATAATACTACCACCACTGGTAACAGTGGCAGTAGAGGATACAAAATGTATGTATGGGTGCAGAAGAGTGAGGTATTATGTCATGAGTGAGGTATTATGTCATGAGAGAGTTCTGAGAGAGAAATTCAGATACACACATCCAAGGATCGACACTGTTGAGAGTAGTGCTATCTTCACTCAATCATCACAGCACTTGTGCACTCTGCAGTGACATAAAATTGTTTTGAAGTCTATTTCCTAAAAAATCACCTAAATTATAACTTCAGAGAAAGTATTGATCTCAATGTCACTAAGCACATCCAAATTTGTTTTAATTTTAGTTGTACCCACAGTTATCCTTTGGTCTTGAAACAGGCAAAATTTTAGCACCAGGAGAAGTTTTCTGCTCGAGAAATGGCAGGTAGAGTGCCGTAAATAGTAGTACAGCTCCCACGGGAACAAGGGTTTCTGCTGTGTCATACAGGAGGTTATGAATGACTGCACAGAATGCGGTACTTTAATCTGGGCACATTTCAATTTGAATTTCCCACCACATCATAGTTCCGGTGGAGGCTCTCTAAAGCCCTAGGCATCCGTCAGTCAGAACCTCAAAATGGCCGAGTTGAAACAGACAAGGTAAAACCAAAGATCTGCAATTATGCAAAGTCTTCGTGCTGGCCATTCCCCCATTGAAACAGATAAGATTCTTCGAGTACTAAAGATGCAACTGTTTACAATACGAGGCCAAGTACAATGCTTCGGAGAAGTTTGGGGAGGGTTCCGCTAACCTGGTGAGGAAACCTTATTCGAGGAAACTCGTGTCAAACCGCAGCAGTCATCGAAAAGGCTCTGGCGCCGATTCTAGGGGATCCGTGGCAATTGAGAGGAAATTGTAATCAGTACTGAATGTCAGCGAGCAAACAATGCTTGGCAGAGGAGGGGCAGATAAGAGCCATTTAGTCCAAACTGGCTCTCAGATAATGTAGACATGTTCTGTTCAAAGGAGTTCCGGCCTCCGAATAGTTTGAATTTGAACCCCCTTGACTACTATCTTTGGAGCATAATCTAAAGAGTTACCAATAAAATGAGGCATGCTAATGTCACATCTCTGCGCACTGCTATCTAAGCAGCATTCACGAATATGGACAGTGCTGTTGTAATGTGAGCGATCACTTCAGTACAAGAATGGATGCACTCAATGTGGCTCAACGGGATGTTATGTTACTCTTTAAAGATACTACTACTTATATGTAAAAGGATTTTCATTTGTATTTTGTTTTAATAAATTTCATTAAAAAAAGTCATTTGTCCAGATTTAAGCGTCGCATAGTGTATATGTAAAGTTCAGATGGTAAAGCAGAGAGAGAATAAACACTGCTCATTATTTTTAGGTGTTTTTAATGGTAAATAACAAATGGCATCGTGTGACCTGCTACATGATTACCTAACAGAAGCAAACGTGCTTACGGCCTCTGGGATATGGTCATTTGGAGCATTGTGTGTAATTTCTGCTTAGACAAAATAGGCTGCATTTGCCCGTGCATGAAAGATCTCCATCTGAACTCATCATTTTTATGTGATTTGTAAATGAAAATAGAGACACACAATGCCTGCATATAAACATGATACAAATTTTGATGTTAATATAATGTTTGTGTGATTGTACACTATTGATGAGATCAGTGCCAGAATAGATACCCACATCTGAAGAAAGACAGGTTTGGGTTTACAGACAAAAGTGGAAGACAGCATATAGAAAAAAAATGACCATGTTTCTTGTTTAACAATAACTACAGACTTACATCCATTTTCTCAGATTTGTCCTCTTGCGCTGTAGCAGAGGTTTCTGCCGGAGCCGCATCCTTGCCAGAGTCGGCCCTGTCTTCGGCACTGCCTGCGTCACCCTCCTCCTTCTGCTCTGCCACTTTCTTCTCTGGTGGCGCCCCCGCATCTTCGTCAGCTCCACCAGCAGCCTCTTTCTCGTCGGCATCTCTCTTGGGACGACCACGCTTCGAGCCTGAAAATTAAGGACGATATCTTGAAATGAGCAAAATAGCCAACAGTTAATGAGTAATTACACATTCATCAAAACACAATCTAAACCACCAGCAGAACAGCAGTAGCACTATTCAGCCTTAAAATACACTGTGCACTAAACTGCTTTGCTGAAGATTATTTATGATTATTATTGTCATCATTGGAAGACTAGTTTTATGCAACTCCCCATACTAAGCATATACTATGACATGCTCTTAATCAGATGACATCTGTACACAAAAGAAGCTCCTCAAATTAGGTGGACAACCTTTTGTTCATTTTGAGGTTTCTTCATATTAGTATCCTTGCTACTGATGTATAGCACTTTCAAACTTTTTCTATCTGAATACAAAATCTTATTTGCAGTGTCAATCACATCTGTAGTGTTTCCCAAGGCTAGGTTAGATTGAAAGGCAATAGTTCTGTTGTAAAAAGATAAACGAATGTGAATTCATTGATGGTCCGCAACAGTGAAAAACGTGATCATAAGCAAAGCTGTCTGCAGGCCCATCCTTAAAGACTGGCAAATATCTCTCAGGTTTTCTCAGTGTGATTGATTAATGGTGTGCTTCTCGGTGTTAATCTGAGTTGTTTCCATTTTACACAAAATATTTCAACTTTTGTTCTTAAAATGAAAACAATTCAACTGAACACTAGAAAGAGCAATGTAAACTAGGCATACCTCCACTAGTAAGATGATTATACACTGGACACTGGATTTATTACTGACAATATCTTAGGCACAAGATAGCTTCCAGCGAAGTCAGTGCCGATATGTTACAACCATAATCAGAACAAGACATGAATTCAGACATCCAGTGTTTTTCAGGACCAATTTCATACTACACAGGACTTTTTGACTCTGTTGGTGATTGGGGATGAAACCTAGTTCCACATTTATGATCCCACACCCAAAGAATGATCAGAGAAATGACACCATAGTGGATCAGTGCAACAATGGACATCCTGCAGCCAGAAATCTACCAAACCAGTAACAGTGTTTGGTTTTCTGGGACGAAGACAATATACTGTTTTAGAAGTATCACTGTCAGAGCTGTAGTATAACCAAAGAGTATTACCCCAGCCTTCTCAACCAGCTGAAGGGGGAAATCAAAACAAAATGCAGAAACATGTTGTCTGTGTACTACGAGGGCTGTCCAGAAAGTAAGTTACGATCGGTCGCGAAATGTAAACCACTGGGAAAATCCGGTAAAGCTTCGCACAGATGTGTTGGGCAGTGTCTCTAGTGTGCCCGTCGATCGTGTCGCGTCGCTCTTTTCTGTTTTGAGTGAACAGTGAGCACGTGAAGATGCGTAGGGAATAGCGTCTCCCGTCAAGTATGAGGGCCTGGTTAGAGATTTCGCCTGTGTCATGCAGCCCACATAACACAACTGTCGAGCAGTTCCTTCTTCGTGCCAGTTCTCGGCCGCACACTGCAGGGGCAATGAAGACACTCCTGCAGCGTTTCCGATGAGAAGTGTTTGATCACCCATAATACAGTCTGTAATTGGCTCCCCCTGAGTCTCATCTCTGCTCACAAGAACCGGTGGCTATGAAGACAAAATTTTCCACACACAACGAGCCGCAGACCAGTGCAAATAACTGGCTGAAAGCACAGGCGGCTGCTTTCTATGACGAGGATATTGGAAAGTTGATACAACACTACGATAAAACTGGAAGCTGGAGCGGCGACTATGTAGAGAAGTAGGTGGAAGGTGTACCTAACTGTTGCAAATAGAACGTTTCTGGTTTTCACTGTGGTTTACATTTCGCGACCGATCCTAACTTACTTTCTGGACAGCCCTCGTATCATGAGCAGTCAGGAGAAAATATGACGATAGATCAGCTGATTTGTGTAGCCAATGAGAACGTTTCAACATAGAATGTGCAAATGATACACTGATATTAGCAAGATTACAACCACTGTTCACTGTGCATTGCATGCACATGACGCAATAACAGAATCGTGTAAGCAATCTCTCAAGTGACAATACAGGCCACAAAATGTGGTTATCCATTGACAAAATCAAACCTGATAAAGGACATTTGTTATGAGCCTAAGCCTGCACACAAGCATCTCAGAAGCAGCGAAGCTGGTTCAGCTATTTGTGTGCTACTGTTGAGAGAATCTATGGGAAGCGCTAAACAGGTGGTGAAAACTGTTGTTCGACATCCACTTCATAGAATGTGGAGATCAGAGGCTCACCCACTCTGTTAAGGAGGGCTGATGACAATCCGTGGCAGGTCTGGTACAATGGTGCTGCAGGCACAAGAGTTTTGGAGCACCGCAGCAGACAACTGCTACGTGTTTCCACATTTGCCTAATGATGTTGAGATTGGACTGTGCATCAATGGAAATGTGTCACCCGGTCACTTCTTCTTACATCACACTGATGGTGAAGCTAGATGTACAGTCATCCAAATAAAACAGTTGCTCGAAACAAGCACCATGCTGCAAATGGAAGACAGTGTGGGCCATACTGTATTTACTCAAATCTACACCTCACTCGAATCTAAGCCGTACCTGAAAAATGAGACTCGAAATTCAAGGGGGGAGAAAAGTTTTACGCCGCACCTCCAAATCGAAACAAAGTTGGTCCATTGTAATATGATACACAATTTAGGTCAAATGAATGACGACACAGCTACAGTAGTTTGGTTTGAGTCGTAAGCTTAGCAGTTAAGCTTTACCAGGTAGCCATTATTATGCGTCAGGCGCTCCGTATATATTTATACGGGAACCCTTCCTTTTTCACGTACTTCGTCTGGTTTGAATTGATTGCTTATTTTTCTTTGATCTGATAAGTGCCGTTCCCTCTGTTATAGGTGTTTACGCCACTCTAAGCTGAAAATGCATTATTGTACTGTGTCATGCATTGTTTGTCGCATTTTGATAATGAGTGTTTACAACCTGTCGCCGCTCGCGGCATGTCTTGCTTTTGTGCGCGCTCCCGCCGCTTCCAATTTAAAAGATTAAAAGAGAGAGAGAGAGGAATCATCTCATTAGCGAAACAATGGCAAGAGACTGCTTTTTGTTGTTACTTACACTGCTGCTTTCTTTGATAATAATCAACAAGAACCAAATAATAGACTGCGTGTCAAAGAAGATGTGAAGGAGAGTTAACCGAAATTTTTCTTCGTTTGAAAATCTTTGCAGACGCCTCTTTAGCACATTTACATTTTGGACAGAAATTAGAGTCATCTTAGATTTAAAAATCTAGTCAGCTGTCGTGCTTCATTTCTGACTGTATCACTATTCGGCATAAGAATAATACGAATATAAACATGGCATGATACGTATATTCTTCCGCGTTTGCTGTTGTCTCACTCCCAAACAGTCTTGCGTGGTCGAAACTCGGGGCGGAGAAAAAAATCTCTTCTTCCACTTTAATTTATTTACTGACGCAGAGGTTTAGGCACCAGTATTTATCTTTGTGCCTGCAAAGCATACCTCTGTAGCGCTACATATATTCGACGGCAGAAGTTAATTGTGGTGGCACCTACCAACATTTTACAGAACTCCCGCTTACTTTGCACTCGATTCTAAGCCGCAGGCAGTGTTTTGGATTACAAAAACTGGAAAAAAGTGTGGCTTAGATTCAAGTAAATACGGTATTATGCTACAAGCAGTATTCATGTGGGCTTCTTTGGGACCTGTGACAGTAACTGAAGGCACCAGGATAGCTGTGGACTACTTGAACATTACTTCAGAACAAACGCATCCCTACATGCTCAATGTTTTTCCTAACTGTGACAAAATCTTCCAGCAGGATGACTGTCCACATGACTAGGCTAGAATCGTGAGGCCCTGAAAAGTTCTTCACTTTTCGCGATGTGCTGGGAAGACGTTTGTTTGTTTGTTTTAGGGCACAAAAAAATCAACTGGGAACATACACATCCGAGTCAAAACTATAGAACACGAAGACAGAGAGGAGTTGAAAAACGACTATACATCAGTCCCAATTGCCATAACAGAAGACAGCTAAACACAGGGCCGTGGCGAAAGAGCTAAAAAAAGACACCATATAGAAACGGAGGTCCAAAACTAAAAATTAAATGGCCTTCGCCATATTGCTCTAGCGGATAAGTAAAACGCGGTCGACAGCTTGCGCAACATTTGCTAAAATGGCTGTAAAAAATGTGCACTCTGTCAGGAAGTGGCGCACAGTTAAAACTTGGGCACAATGTGTACAAAGTGGTGGGGTAGCGCCACTTATCAAATTATGTCTAAAAAGGCAGTGCCCAATACGCAACCTAGTTAAAATGACCTCATCCCGGCGAGTGGGCAGAGAGGAGCTCGTCCAAGCCGCTGGGAGAGGCTTAGTAAGCCGGAGCTTATTCCCGTGACAGGAGGAGCATTGGCAATGCCAAAGGGACGCCACCTCTTGACAGACAGCAACAAAGAGATCATCGGAGGGAATATAGGAACTCGTGGGCTGCAGCCTTGGCAGTGCCCAGTTTTCCTGGACCCGTTGCACTAAGGGATGAGCAGTGGACAGCGCACACAGACTTTGAACGGCACTGAGTGAGTCTCGGCAGAGGATACAATTGGAAAGTCTGTCACCGTATGTACTCTGTGGCCTGATACAGGACAAATAGCTTGGCTGTAAATACTGAACAGTGTGCCAGGAGCCGATATCGAAAGACACGGGCACCAATGACGAAGGCACACCTGACCCAACAGCCAGTCCGAGAGCCGTCAGTGTGCACAAAGGTACTATCGAGAAGTTCCACGCAAAGGTCGTGAAACTGAAGGCATTAGAGTAAGGATGGAGTAGTGTCCTTAGAAAGTGAATGAAGGCCAAGGTGAACATGGGCCACTTCACAAAGCCGAGGTAGTGAAAGGTTCACACCCACCAGGAAAGCTGCAGATAGTGTGAAGTTAAGCCACCGAAGCAAGTGCCGAAAATGGACTCCACAAGGTAACAGAGAAGAGCGATACGTCCCACATATAAGTAATAATCAAAGGAAGCATAGGGGCAAACGAGAGGGAGAGAGAGAAAGCAGATAGAAGTACAGACACACAAAGGAATTACATCTCGCCAATTCCTGTAAGATTTTGAGCTTTGTGTGCACATCAGCACTTAAGGGATCACCGGCCGTCATTGCCATAATTATATTACGTGGTGTGTTATCTTTTGGACGTGTACGTTGACAGTTTGGGTCTGACAGGTGGAGTGCTGGATAGTCCATGTGATTGTGGTGACCACTGTGTCCAGATGGCGTAGTCAGCGCATCTGTCTAGTATGCGGGCACAAATTTTCTACTTTCCTCGCCGACTTAATGCAATGCCCACTTGCAGCTAATGTCTTTAATTTCTTTCTATCTTAATTCGTAGTAGCTCAAGACATAGATACTATGTACAAAACTGCCCACATTAAAGATCAATCTGCACTCGACGGAGCAGTCACACAGGTCGTCAACAGAATGGAGCATTAAGATTGAGGTGTGTCAGGAAGAAAGTTTTGCTAATGACGTTGGTGGGTGAACAGTGTCTGTCTCTAACATCTGAAGATAACCTAATTTTTACCCTGCTCACTCATGTTGTAGTAACAGATTTTGTGCATTTGTGTCTTCCTGGTCTTTATTTTATTACCTTGCACCATTTTTGTGACACATTGGAAGTGTTCCATTACAACTTCGATATTTTTTATATATTGAGTGATCTTGCATGAAACGATAATGTATCAAAGGAAAAAATGGCATATGTATTATAAAAACTACAGAGCAGACACACTGTCTGCAAATAAGACCATAATTTGATGAAGCAATTTCCATTTAATTACCTTTCCTTCACGTGAAATGTCAGCCCTATTGAATTAGAAAAATACAGTTATCATCTGCTATGTAGGGAAAACATACCACAATGGATAAGGTATAAAGGTTCCATGCATTCCCTTACAAATATTTTTTAACATGACTGTATGCATATATTTTCACTAGCAAATAATTCCCTCCCCCTTCTGGACAGTTTACCACACAGAACTGAAAAAGAACATCCATTATGAAATTTGCTTTGGCAGTTAACATTTTACCATCAATAATTCCCTAATTCTAGTGCAACATTTTATCTTTTGGAATCAAAGATGGTATCAGATAGCCTCACTTTCACTGTCTTGTATTTGGAAACATATTGACATTTGTGTTGTCCAGTTAGTACAAACACTTTAACATTTCGCAGTAATATGGTCCGACATTCCGTTCCATTGATGTCTAGTATGAATCTGCCTTAATGGAGTGAAATGGTCAGCAGATGCATGGATAGTGGTGGGTTTGGGACAGGGGCTACTGATAATGACACGACTGCGGGATCAAAGAACAAGTTGTAACGGCAATTCCCATCTACATGATTAAGAAAGGTCTCTCAAGGAGGATCCAAACACACATATTGCACAGTAGTTATCAAAGCTGACCATGTTGGGCTCGGAATTGTGTGCCACTGCTGCTCTCAGGCACAACATGGCAGTGTCCAGTCATTTGGGCAGAGAGCTTACTGGTGGTAACTTCCACATAAGACAAGAGTTACAGAAGTTACAAGAGCGCCAGTATATGACAGAACTGCTCTCGAAGGTAGCTCTGTCTCTGATAGGGTACCGTACAGCACAAACAGGACTGGAATAGAATGTGCTTGGTTGGCTGCGTAGACAGGTCTTAAATCTACATCTACCATATCCACAGAGATACAACCCACATGGCGGGGTGTCTGAGGAGAGGGTACTTGGTCAAAGCAGAATATTTCATATACATCGGATGTCAATAGACTACCACTTTGGGAGATATAGAAAAGATATTTTAGGCCACAATGAAAGGTAGCAAAACCACTGGTAGAGTAAGTGGTTACATGTTCCAGTCCAGTCTAGCAGATTAGTGGAGGTGGTTACGGAATTACTGACATGGGAATGGGACAGGTGATTTGTTTGTGGACTAAGTTTGAAGACTAGTGCCCATTAGTTCAGGCCGCCGTAAGCCCTTGAGCATAACGGGCGAGTGATTTCCCATCACTGCAGATTCAATTTCATTTGTGTACTTGTTGATCGCTCGATGCAACTACGTGGAAAATGATTATTTTTACTCTTTCCATTATTTGACTATTAAAAATGTTTATCTATCTCGTGACACCTTGCATCCAAGGGCATGTATACACTGTGAAATGACTTGTCTAAGAAGACACTGTCCCTACAGCAGTATGACACACCACTCAAAAATCAAAGAAGTGAAATGGGGTGTGTGTGTGTGTGCGCGTGTGTGAGATGTATTTGAATTATATACTTCACACACACACACACACACACACACACACACACACACGTAAAAATCTGATCCTTTCACAGTGGACAACAAAGACTGTAAAATGATGCACGCTGCAGGGCATTAGTGCCAATGATCAAATATACCATAAATTCCAAGAAACTAAGAAAGTTGAGTAACGAAAATGGTCCTTTCATTCAGCTGCTACTATAGCATTGTTACACTCCATCGCAACAGACGTTACCAACACACACTTCACAAGCTAATGCACATGCAGACCCTCTAACTTTTGCCAAACATGGTGTGCGACAAGCATGGACAGCAATGCATGCTCTGCAACATTCTGATGCTGGCTACAAGGTTGGGGCATTGTCTTCCTCCACCAGCACAGCTGACAACTGAGGATGGTGGTCGGTATATGTGGACGCACTCCAATACGTCTCCCCAACACGTCCCCCAAATGCTAGTTGGGACTTAAAAGACAGGGGAACAGGTAGATCACTCCATTCATCAAACACCCTGCTGTAAAAATTCAGTTGGGGCCGAACACATCCCGAAAAAACGCACACGGAGGAAATATACAGAGACACAGTGAAGTTCACCAATGAGTGTACAGCAATCAAAGATTTGGAGGTCAGTATGCCCATGCAACATTATGCCACAAACTGTGGAGCACCAAAACGATCACGTTCGACAGTGTTCCTAGATTCATTACATGTTTCCATCTCTCACTGTATGAGCAGGATTGTTGAACATGATCATTTCGGTGGTACATGTGTTGTATGGGGAGGCACACAAGTAATGTTCCAAGGGCGCACTGACTTTCTAATCTTAGAATACAGCACATTCACTTGCCAACAGTCATACTGTACTCCTTCCCCAAAGGCATCTTTAAGAGGTGTGTATGGCCCAGACTTCATTTTAATGGACGACACTGCACACCTGCATCATACAGTGCAAGTGGAGCAGCTCTTGGAATTGGAAATTACTTGGCGAATGGACTGGTCTGCCTGTTCCGGACTTCCCCAACTTAGATCCTATTGAGCACGGCATGGATGCATTTCGGACACACAATGTGCCATTTTCATGCACACCGACGACTGTCTAGTACTTGTCAATTGAGCTGGAGGAGGAATGCAAAGCCCTACCACAACCACTCCTTACCGGCCTTATGGCCAGCATGGGAGCATGTCACAGAACAAGCATGGCGAACTGTGGTGATCATACACCCTCTTAAGAACCACGTCTCACCTTACCTAATGTGCATGGGGCTGTCATGAATTGTCACGGCTTCAGTGTAAGCATTGTCTTTACATAAAAGTGTCATTTCTGTTTGTGTCATTACGTATATCTTTCAGTTACCTTCGGCATTATACTGTAGCATAGGTATAGGCTATGTTTCATCAAGTTATGTTACTTGGCAGAAACTTCATGCTAAAGTTACTTTCATCCCTAAGTTTTTGCACACCAGTGCACTTTCACAGATATCTGAGAGTTGTTTTACTACTCTGTGTTTCATGTAGTCTCTTTCACTGATTGCATATTGCTACCTTTTTCACTGTAGTGCACATATTTGCACACAAACAGAGATAACTGGTGTAAAAACAGAATAGAGTTACAATATTATCTAGCAACAAGTCACAGGTGGTCCTGGACCCCGATGCCAAAATATTCAAAAAATATCCTACAGAACCCACAAAATTCAGTTAGTGGGAGTGCAGGAAAACACCTACTTCAAAATTCATGCACTATGATGACTAATAAACTAGAATCAAAACAGTGTACTATATTAACTTTTATTAGTTCACCCAATCTCTTGGTCCATTTGATCGGACTAGTCGTAACTGATATACAAAAGATTTGCACAACAAACCTCTTCCCCCACCAGATGGAGGTGTCTTCTTTTCTCTCTTTGCCGGCGGAGGGGGCGGTGTGGAAACAGCACCCCGTGTTGACGAGCGTGTTCTTCTCCTGTTTTCTGAGCCAGCGTCATCCTTATTTAAGTCCTAAAAAGCAATATATTTTTAGCACAGCATCTGCAAAACATACACATTTAATCGGAGACAAATGTACACTTATTGAGCAGTCTGCTGGTAACTTAAGTCAAATGCACTACTCCTTTGTTTCACAATAATTTTTACTACACTATTCTGAAGAATGTAAAAAAAAAAGAAGGAAAAAAAAGCTGTACTGATGGGACACTACTAGACAGGTCAACTGTAGCTGGGTGCAATATGCAACACACAGCAAGACTTCAGAAGCCCACTACACACAGAACTGGGAAGTAAATGGCATCATCAAAGTACAATGTTTTATGTAATGGGAAGGTTTAACCATCAACAGTCCTTTCCTGCTGTAGTTCTGTTCCTTTACAATGAAACTGATCACAATTCTGAAGGATCAAGGCAGTTATACACTTCTTGTTTCTATGGCTTATCAGTGTTTGTCAAACATATGCAATAGCGGAATCCTGAACATTAATTTTTATCAGCAGCCTGAGACTAGAATGAAAATGTATACATTTCTTCACACAAAGACAAAACCCAAAATTCACAGAACCAATAAAATTTGCCATTACTGTAGAAAAAACTCTTATTCGCAAAATTGCATGAAAAAAAAAAAAAAAAAAAAAAAAAAAAAGACACAGCGGCTCCAGACTATTACCTTTACAAGGGCTTCTCCTTCCTGTGCTAATCGGGTAATTGTGGAGACACGCTTACTGCCACTTTTTCTTTGCCGCCCACCCTGGGGCGTTTCATCCTCTCCCTCCTGTAAAAACAAATGTATGTAACTAAACTGCTCAAAGGTTTGAAGATAGTGCACAATAATAACCATGTTATGACATTCAAATAATCAACTGCTGTATGTTTCCTTAGATTTTAAGTAGGTAATGATTACACAGAAGAACATTTCAGCGGCAGCCAGGCTGAAAACTTCGATCTAAATTGTGTTTTAATGAATCAAAGACTAACATTTTTAACATGGTACAGCACTAAGGCACACACAGTGTGGACTATCAAACAAGGCAAGAAAACTAGTGTTCAGAGCACAGAAGTATGAATCACTTGGCATGGCATGGAAGTGAAACAAATGCATAATGGGTTATAGAATACCATCTCCGCACACTCACACTACAACTGCAACATTGCACACAATATTCTTCGTATTACTATATACTGATTTATGAAATAACCCACCACAATAAAAGTTACCTTGAACATCACAGGGTATGTAGACCTAAATCTTAATCTTTAAAATGTATACAAATCAATTTGCTACAGATCTCTGACAAGAAAAAAAAAGTGTGCAACTATATTCTGAATCCCAGTCTCTTTACTCACCGTTGATTATCTCTCTGCAAATGAATAACGAGTGGGATCTTCTTACCAGATTTCATCATACAAAGTATAATGCTACATAAGCTGCAAAACGCGTTCTGGACTTTCACGTAACCGCCAACACCATAAAAAGGACACATATAACAGGTTAGGTGCTAACAGGCAAGGTGATTTTCCACTTTTTCTACCATCTGAACCATATTATGCACACCATGCCGGTAATTATCTCAACATAAAATTTATATTTATGTTATATTTACTTATTCAAAGCCCTGAAGAACACGAAATAATCTACTGCAAAACACCTTACCGGTGCGAACATGTTTGTCCCCTTCTACCTATTAACATACGCCACACCGCATGTAAAATAAAATTTTCAAATTACAATAAAGTCTTCTTACATTCCGTTTTAATTATGTAACTGCAATGCCTACTTATTAATAAACTGGGCAACAGATATTTAATCTACATTCATTTACCGCCGATAACGAAGTTCGCCGCTTTCCCGCCAGATGGACGCTATGGCCGAAGTTTATAACACCATCCCGCCATTGAAGGGCAAACAGCAATCTTTAAAATTAGATTCCCTCTACAATGCTTGCGTGTTACAATAATTTTCATGCGATTTCCGGCAACATAAACGCCCAATTGTCAATAATTTCACTGCTGTTTAATAATTTAAAGCGCCTTACAACGGGTAATTTCCAACAGCTTAGGTTCACCTTCCGTTTTCTCACGCATCACGTTGGCTCAGCGTGGAATAACAACTTCTCATGC
Organism: Schistocerca nitens; assembly: GCF_023898315.1. NCBI lineage: Eukaryota > Metazoa > Arthropoda > Insecta > Orthoptera > Acrididae > Schistocerca > Schistocerca nitens. The sequence goes on from NC_064624.1 coordinate 136,097,199, forward strand.
ATATAGAGACGATATTATAGTATTACCTTGTTTGCGGCATCCGTAGCGTTCTCCTTCTTGATATCGGCTTTCTCCCCAGACATTTTAAAGCACTAAAAAACACTTAAAAACACGTTAACCAGCACAAAACTGTCGAAATCGTTAAGGTTCCCCGGCCTCTTGTTTATACAGCAGACAAAGATGGCGGTTAGCGTGGGTCACGTGACGCATCTTGAAGTTTGAACTTCAAAAATACAGGACGGTGCTGCCACGAGCGGGAATGCGGGTACTGGCGCGGTAATTTTAACAGTGTTTCCACCGAAAACACCGCAGAATTTGCGACATATTCGATGTTAAATCGCACCGCCAGCAGTGAAGTCGCGTCATTTATGACGGAAATGCTTCTATGTTACGGAACCGAAAGGTATGTACACTGTTACTGGAAATAATACTGGTTTAATAGTTACAAACACCACTGTTTTGCCGTCTTCACAGAGCGTATTAAAAATTCAGAAGCTATAGTAAAATGCTATGCTTCGAGAATTTATTTATGAGAATATATTATAAGCACAAAGTGCTACACACGTTCAAGTATTATCAATATTTTTCATTGCACAGCACTACGACAGTTATAAGTAGCACGAGTAGCAGTGTGGATAATGATTTTGTATTTAAAGGGCGCAAAATAGCTAAATCATTTGTGGCCACATATTATTCATTGTTGGTTTCGTGATGGCAGCTACTGTCCATTGAAGTATCGAGGAGAATTCGCTCTTCTTCTGGAGACATTGGATAAGAAGTACGTAAATAAGATGAAAAGAAATATTATTATTTTCTCAGGGGGAATTATGAAACTTAGCTTGTGCAAACGGGTATAAGTCTGTTTTCAATATTTTAACTAAGAAGTTTTATTATTTGGGGTTAACATGTATAAATATAACATTCAGGCACAAGACACAAGTGTCTCCTGTTAAATGATGGAAATTGGACGTACAACATTATGCTCAAAGAGGAGCGAACTTACATCCGTTTAGCGATGCTAATGCCAATTAAAAGAAAAAAATGGCCAAATGCCAGAAGGAGGGTTCCGTGCAAACTTAATTAAGTGTGTATTTATACATTCAGTGTTCGTCTAATCTGGGTATTGTGAATCTCTATGATTTTTACCTGTTATCATTATCGATACTGGCAAGATATTGGTCCCAGGAATTCCAAGACAGTAACAAAATCTCTACTTTAGTTCCACATAATAGCCCGGACATAATAAAGAAGCGAGCAGGGATTTTAGTTTATATACACAGAGAGAGAAGATATAATAAAGCATTTTTATTTACGTAATTCTAACTTACATTTTATGATTGCATTCAGTAATGTTCGTCTATCATGCTTTCGACAGATGATGAATGCAGTGTATGATGAAATGGCGAAATATATTTTTTATATGATATATTCAAAAAGTTTCAGACTACTTACTTTACTTGTACTCGAAACCCTACTTCTTGCAGGATTTCATGGTTGTAGGCCAACGGGAAGCACCCTACAGGCTATGATGTTTCAGTTTGCGAGTATCCAAATATGTGTCATAAATGGCCGTATCTTTTTAACTGAGTTGACTTAGAAGCTTACAATTTTTACAGCGCAAAGGGGTCATACATCTTAGTATGTGACACAAAATTTGAACTTGATACACGAAACTGCTCCAGAGAAAAAGGATCTTAACAGACGGACAGACAACGAATAAATATGACAAAAAAGTTTTTTCGCGTTATATAGTTAAAAATCACAATTTTTCGGATGTTTTCCTTTACTTTTACCGTGAAACCTTGCTTCTTACCAGATTTTATATTCTACGTCCACGGAAAACACCCTATACGTTTTGATGAGTGTGTTTTCGAGTGTCAACATATGTGACAGAAATGGCCGTATGTTTTGCCTGAAGTGACTTAAAATTTACAATTTTTACAACTCCAAGGGACCATAGACCTTCATATGTGACATAAATTTGAACTTGATACGTCAGCCCGTTCCCGAGACAAACTATCTACATCTACGTGATTACTCTGCTATTCGTAGTAAAGTGCCTGGCAGAGGATTCAATGAACCACCTTCAAGCTGTCTCTCTACCGTTCCACTCTCGAACGGCGCGCGGGAAAAACGAGCATTTAAATTTTTTTTGTGCGAGTCCTGATTTCTTTTATTTTATCGTGATGATCATTTCTCCCTATGTAGGTGGGTGCCAACAGTATTTTTTTGCAATCGGAAGAGAAAACTGGTGACTGAAATTACGTGAGAAGATCCCGTCGCAACGAAAACCGCCTTTGTTTTAATGATCGCCACTCCAATTCACGTAGGAAATGCAATCCGAAAACAAAGGAAGTAGGTTATAGTACACTTGTTCGCCCATTGCTTGAATATTCCTCACCAGTGTGGGATCCGTACCAGATAGGGTTGATAGAAGAGATAGAGAAGATCCAACGGAGAGCAGCGCGCTTCGTTACAGGATCATTTTGTAATCGCGAAAGCGTTACGGAGATGATAGATAAACTCCAGTGAAAGACTCTGCAGGAGAGACGCTCAGTAGCTCGATACGGGCTTTTGCTGAAGTTTCGAGAACATACCTTCACCGAGGAGTCAAGCAGTATATTGCTCCCTCCTACGTATATCTCGCGAAGAGACCACGAGGATTAAATCAGAGAGATTAGAGCCCACACAGAGGCATACCGGCAATCTTTCTTTCCACGAACAGTACGATACTGGAATAGAAGGGAGAACCGACAGAGGTACTCAAACTACCCTCCGCCACACACCGTCAGGTAGCTTGCGGAGTATGGATGTAGATGTAGATGCAGATGTGTCATGTCTGCGGCACTATCTCCCCTATTTCACGATTATACAAAACGAGCTGCCCTTCTTTGTACTTTTTCGATGTCATCTGTTAGTCCCACCTGATGCGGATCCCACACCGCACAGCAGTACTCCAGAATAGGGCAGACAAGCGTGGTGTAAGCAGTCTCTTTAGCAGATCTGTTGCACCTTCTAAGTGTTCTGCCAATGAATCGCGGTCTTTGGTTTGCTCTACCCACAACATCATCTATGTGATCGTTCCAATTTAGGTTATTTGTAATTGTAACCCCTAAGTATTTAGCTGAATTTACAGCCTTGAGACTTGTGTGAATTATCGCGTAATCGAAATTTAGCGGATTTCTTTTAGTACTCTTGTGAATAACTTCACACTTTTCTTTATTCAGGGTTTTCGCACCATACAGATATCTTATCTAAATCGTTTTGCAATTCGTTTTAGTCATCTGATGACTTTACAAGACATTAAATGACAGCATCCTCTGCAAACAATCTAAGAGGGCTACTCAGATTGTCTCCTATGTCGTTAATATGTATCACGAACAATAATGGCCCTATAACACTTCCTTGGGGAACGCCGGATATTACTTCTGTTTTACTCGATGTCTTTCCGTCTTTTACTGCGAACTGTGGCCTTGCTGACAGGAAATCACGAATCCAGTCGCACAATTGAGGCGATACTCTGTAGGCACGCAGTTTGGTTCGAAGACGCTTTTGAGGAACGGTGTCGAGAGCCTTCTGGAAATCTAAAAATATGAAATCAATTTGACATCCCCTGTCGATAGCACTTATTACTTCATGCGTATAAAGAGACAAGAACGATATTTTCTGAATCCGAGCACACTACACGTGAATAAATCGTTTTCTTCGCGGTACTTCATAATGTTCGAATACAGTATATATTTCAAAACCCTACTGCAAATCGACGTTAGTCATATGGGCCTGTAATTTAGCGGATTACTTCCCTTTTTGGGTATTGGTGTGACTTGAGCAATTTTCCAGTCCTTAGGTACGGGTCTTCCTGTGAGCGAGCGGTTGTATATAATTGCTAAATATGGAGCTATTGTATCAGCATACTCTGACAGACGGATCGACGTACAGCAGAGCGATGCGGCCGGCCGAAGTGGCCGAGCGGTTCTAGGCGCTTCAGTTTGGAACCGCGCGACCACTACGGTCGCAGGTTCGAATCCTGCCTCGGGCATGGATGTGTGTGATGTCCTTAGGTTAGTTAGGTTTAAGTAGTTGTAAGTTCTAGGGGACTAATGACCTCAGCTGTTAAGTCCCATGCTCAGAGCCATTTGAACCATTTGAACAAAGCGATGCATAAGGAGTTCGTTTTTAGAAACTGAGGCATGGAACCCTACAAAGAAAAGGGAGATACCTGGTTTGAAACGCACTGCGATAGTCAAATTGCCGGCAAGAAATTGCTTACATGCTAGCGTATTGCGATTTGTCATTATAACAGTTTTGCGAAGTAGGACAGGTAAATGGAAACAGTAGACACTGACATTGAACAGTTTATGCGTACAGGGTTTTCCGCAATTTCACTAAATCGCTTATGGCAAATGCTGGGGTGGTTCCTTTGCAAGGTCATATTGTATTTCCTTTCCAACTCGGAGCGTGCGTTCCATCTCTAATAACGTCGTTGTGCGCAGGACTTCAAGTCCTGGTATTCCTTCCTTTCTATTATATCCGCCCAAAGGAACCAAGAATCAAAGTTAGTACCCAATCGTCCACTGAATTATTCGCATGAATTAAAAAGCGGTTTCTTACAGCAAACCAGTGAAAGTGATATGATAGAAAATATCAGTATCCAGTTTTTCCGGACGAGGCTCAAAAAGAAGAGTAATTGATTCGCTTCAGTCTTTCTGATCACATATCATTTCTCAGTAAATGACAATTTGCTGTGATATTGCTGCGGGAATTAGATTAAGCAATGAGACGCTTAAAGTAGTAAATGAGTTTTTTACTACTTGGGGAGCAAAATAACTGGTGATGGTCGAAGTAGAGAAGGTATAAAATGTAGACTGGCAACGGGAAGGAAAGCGTTTCTGAAGAAGAGAAATTTGTTAACATCGAGTATAGGTTGAAGTGTCAGGAAGCCGTTTCAGAAAGTATTTGTATGGAGTGTAGCCATGTATGGAAGTGAAACGTGGAGGATAAGTAGTTTAGACAAGAAGTGAATAGAAAGAAGCTTTCGAAATGTGGTGCTACACAAGAATGCTGAAGATTAGATGGGTAGATCACATAACTAATGAGGAGGTATTGAATAGAATTGGATAGAAAAGAAATTTGTGGCACAACTTGACTAGAAGAAGGGATCGGTTGGTAGGGCATATTCTGAGGCATCAAGGGATCACCAATTTAGTATTGGGGGCAGCGTGGAGGGTAAAACTCGTAGAGGGAGACCAAGAGATGAATACACTAAACACATTAAGAAGAACGTAGGCTGCAGTAGGTACTGAGAGATGAAGAAGCTTGCACAGGATAGAGTAGCATGGAGAGCTGCATCAAACCAGTCTCTGGACTGAAGACCACAACAACAGCATTGCTAGATTCTCCAACGTACAATTGTTTACGAAGATAGATAGTAAACCATTTACCACCTACATATTAAGTTCACCGTGCATATTTTATGATGTGGAATGTGTCATTCACAAAAATGATAAATGTTATTGACTCAGATATTACAAAGACTGGGCATACTGTGTACGGGAAACAAGGAAACGTCTTCTAAAGGACCTTTTTTTCCTGTATATTTCTGCTGGTACGCAGGATATGTGACGCATACAAAATACTTCAAGAAGTCAGTAATTCCCGTTTTAAAGAAAGCAGGTTCCGAGAGGTGTGAATATTACAGAACCACCAGTTAGGCCTACATATATCATGGTTGCAAAATACTGACACAAATTAGTTACAGAATAATAGAAAAACAAGCGGAGATCGACATCGGGGAAGATTAGTTTGGATATCTTAGAAGATAGATTGAGGAAAGGTAAGCTTTATGTTCACAGCTTTTGTAGATTAGACATCGTTGACGGTTTACGTTCTTTGCAGTTTTGAAGGTAACGAAGACAAAATACAGAGAGCAAAAAATCATTATTATAACTTCAGGGTTGCCACAAGTTTCCCCCAAGTGAAATTCCCTGATATTTCCCTGATTTCCAGAAAAATTTTAGCATTTTCCCCTGACAAATTTTGAGATCTCAAGGGTAAGTTAAGACGTAATTGACAATCTGTCTTTGCACCTACGGTACACGAAACAATAGTACTAACAAGGAAATATCTGTAAAAAAAAAAAAAAAACTTGCAAGCAGATAGCGTTTCCTGATGTAAGCATAAATATTAAATAGTAACATCTACATATTTTGCAATGAACTGTTTTTAGATGGAGAAAGCAAGCCAAATGGTATATGTGTTTCATGAAGACCACTGATATTATTTTATTCCAATAAAACGAAACACATTTATTACAAAAATACCCATTTCCTTGGAGTCGCAAGACAAATTTAAAACAGTTTCACTGATTTCAGAAATAATCTCAGAAACAAGTAGGCCTCGTGAAAGAAGTGTAAAAGGCGAGGAAGAATTGTGTAAACCAACACTGTAGCGGACCACCAATAAAATGTTGGTCTCTACCATCTTCCTTATTGTCGCTTATTACCGCTATTGTGTGATTTTTCTTTCGACAAATATATGAGTATATAATGTACAAACAGCCGGCGACTGACACAATTGTCTTCTTCTTATTGTCCATATTTTCTAACATATAAACTACTTTTGAAGTGCCAAAATGTACTAGAACAAATAAAATGTCTATAAAACGCCGCACTGTACAATGTACACTCATGCTCATAAATTAAGGATAATGCTGATAAATGGTGAAACAACGCTCTGGTGGGCGGTTTGCGGGTTTAAATCACCTCGCGGTATGACCATGCGGTGCATTTGACCTGCGGTCGTCGCACGGTGGCGCTGGCAGCAGTCATACGCAGAGGTGTGTTAGTTCATGTCAGAGTACGGTGCAGGGAGTAAGTGTGCAGACGTTTCCAGAAGTGCTAATGGTGGCTGTGTGTTGAAAATGGCTCAAAGAACACATATTGATGACGTTATGAGGGGCAGAATACTAGGGCGACTGGAGGATGGTCAAACACAGCAGGTCGTAGCACGGGCCCTCTGTGTGCTGCAAAGTGTGATCTCAAGATTAATCAACGATTCCAGCAAACAGGAAAAGTGTCCAGGCGCTACAGTATGGGACAGCCACAGTGTACAACACCACAAGAAGACCGATATCTCACCATCAGTGCTCGCAGACGGCCACGGAGTACCGCAGGTAGCCTCGCTCAGGACCTTACTCCAGCCACTGGAACAGTTGTCTCCATACACACAGTCTACAGACGACTGAACAGACACAGTTTATTCACCCGGAGACCTGCAAGGTGCATTCCACTGACCCCTGGTCACAGGAGAGCCCGTAAAGCCTGGTGTCAAGAAAACAGTACATGGTCATTGGAACAGTGGTCCCAGGTTATGATCACGGACGAGTCTAGGTATAGTCTGAACAGTGATTCTTGCCGGGTTTTCATCTGGCGTGAACTAGGAACCAGATACCAACCCCTTAATGTCCTGGAAAGGGACCTGTATGGAGGTCGTGGTTTGATGGTTCAAAATGGTTCAAATGGCTCTGAGCACTATGGGACTCAACTGCTGAGGTCATTAGTCCCCTAGAACTTAGAACTAGTTAAACCTAACTAACCTAAGGACATCACAAACATCCATGCCCGGGGCAGGATTCAAACCTGCGACCGTAGCGGTCTTGCGGTTCCAGACTGCAGCGCCTTTAACCGCACGGCCACTTCGGCCGGCTGGTTTGATGTTGTGGGGTGGGATTATTATGATTGGTGCATGTATACCCCTGCTTCGCCGGCCTGTGTGGCCGTGCGGTTCTAGGCGCTTCAGGCTGGAACCGCGTGACCACTACGGTCGCAGGTTCGAATCCTGCCTCGGGCATGGATGTGTGTGATGTCCTTAGGTTAGTTAGGTTTAATTAGTTCTAAGTTCTAGGCGACTGACGACCTCAGAAGTTAAGTCGCATAGTGCTCAGAGTCATTTGAACCATTTTGAACACCTGCTTCTTTGACAGAGGAACTGTAACAGGTGAGGTGTATCAGGACATCATTTTGCACCAGTATGTCCGCCTTTTCAGGGGTGCAGCGGGTCCCATCTTCCTCCTGATGGATGATAACGCACGGCCCCACCGAGCTGCCACCGTGGAGGAGTACCTTGAAACAGAAGATATGGGATGCTCTCGGTCGATGTATCGCTGCACATCCCTAGGACACTTCAGGAGTTCCGACAGGCACTGGTGCAAGAATGGGAGGCTATACCCCAGCAGCTGCTCGACCACCTGAATCAGAGTATGCCAACCCGTTGTGCGGTCTGTGTACGTGTACACGGTGATCATATCCCATACTGATGTGGAGGTACCTGCGCAGGAAACAGCGGCGTTTTGTAGCACATGTGTTTCGGGACGGTTTTCTCAATTTATCTCCAAGACTGTGGACTTACAGATCTGTGTCGTGTGTGTTCCCTATGTGTCTATGCTGTTAGCGCCAGTTTTGTGTAGTGCCACGTTGTGCGACACCACATTCTGCAATTATTCTTAATTTAAGAGCATGAATGTATTTGCGATGAGACAGTCGCAATTCTCGAAATCAATCACCCATGGTCTCCGGCCAGCTGAGGAGCACGACAGTCCTGGGTCCACAGATAAATAATGAAAATCCGCCGCATTAAGCCACACACAAACGGACCCGGCCTGTGGGCAGATCGCTGAGACTAGATCCGATGGGCAGTAGGAACTGAATGGCTTCAGATCGGCAGGCCCAATCCGCTACAGATACCTGCAAAAACGGCCTGCGGTTTTGACCCGTCACGGAAATCCAATCGTTTGGCCAGCTATTCACGAACCACAGGCAGCATGTTGATGAAATGAGACCACGGTAATCAATCTGTGGAACAGATAACTTGTTCAAATACAGAGTCCGCCAGAAAAATGTATATACTCTTTGACACGCTCTATTGAGATATCGATATTGTCGTTCAATTTGAGTTACAACTGTGTTGTAGTAAGGTCTTTGGCTCAACAGGTTGTGAGGTAACGGGCGACTCGTCGCGCCCTGAAAATACGAGGGTCACTCCAAAAGAAATGCACACTATTTCTGTAAAAAAACAGTTTTCATTCTGCATGTGTGGAAGTTTTACAGTGTGTAGATACATCCTTCCCGCTTGTTTTCAAACTTAGTTCAACCTGTTCCCGTTAGTGGCGCTGTCACAGCATGTCTTCAAGATCGCTGCTACACTTGGCGATCGTCTCCTTCCTACGTCACCATCCATAACACCGGCTCCTACACCTTTTTCCCCTCCGCCGGTGTGCCGCAAGGCTCCCTCCTCTCCCCCCTACTGTACCTTTTGTACACGGCGGACATGCCGCCGCCGTCACCCCCCGTCCACCTTCTCCAGTTTGCCGATGACACCGCCTTCCTTGCCCTTGCCCCCACCCTGCAGCGCTCCCAACACCTTCTCCAATCCCATCTTGACTGGTTCACCGCTTAGTGCAACCAGTGGTTGCTCAAGGTCAATCCCTCCAAAACCCAGGCGATCATTGTAGGTAAAACCACCCCTTCCTTCCGTCTCCTTGATTTCTATCTCACCATCTATGGCCGTCCTATCGCCCTCACTCCCACCCTTAGGTACCTTGGCGTCACCCTCGACCGTCGCCTCTCCTGGACTCCCCACCTCCGGACAATCCGAGCCGAGGCACGCTCCCGACTCCGTCTCCTCAAGCCCCTTTCCGGCCGTACGTGGGGTCTGGACCCCTCCACCATCCTCCACACCTATAGCATATACTGTACTCGAACATTATGAATCACCTTGAAGAAAATGGCTTATTGATACGTAACCACGGATTCAGAAAATACCGTTCTCGTGCAACACAACTAGCTCTTTATTCCCATGAAGTAATGAGTGTTGTCGACAAGCGATCTGAGATCGATTCGATATTCCTCGATTTCCAGAGCGCTTTTGATACCGTTCCTCACAAGCGACTATTAGTCAAATTGCGTGCATATGGAGTATCGGCTCAGTTGTGTGACTGGATTCGTGATTTCCTCTCAGAGGTCACAGTTCGTAGTGATGGACGGTAAATCATCGAGTAGAACAGAAGTGATATCTGGCGTTCCGCAAGGTAGTGTCATAGACCCTCTGCTGTTCCTGATTTGCATAAATGATCTAGGTGATAATCTGAGCAGCCCCCTTACATTGTTTGCAGATGACGCTGTAATTTACCGTCTAGTAAAATCATCGGACGGTCAATTCCAATTACAAAATGATCTTGATAATTTCTGTATGGTGCGAAAAGTGGCAATTAGCACTAAACAAAGAAACGTGCGAGGTCATCCACATGGATACTAAAAGAAATCCGATAAATTTTGGTTGTACGATAAATCGCACAAATCTAAGGGCTGTCAATTCGACTAAATACCTAGGAATCACAATTACGAGCAACTTAAATTGGAAAGACCACATAGATAATACTGAGGGGAAGGCAAAACAAAGACTGTGCTTTGTTGGCAGAACACTTAGAAGATGCGACAAACCCACTAAAGAGACAGTCTACATTACACTTGTCCGTCCTCTGCTGGAGTATTGCTGCGCGGTGTGGGATCCTTACCAGGTAGGATTGACGGAGGACATCGAAAAAGTGCAAAGGGGGGCAGCTCGTTTCGTGTTATCGCGCAATAGGGGTGAGAGTGTCACTGATATGATACGCGACTTGGGATGCCGGTCACTGAAACAAAGCTGGTTTTCTTTGCGGCGAGATCTATTTTCGAAATTTCAATCACCAACTTTCTCTTCCGAATGCGAAAATATTTTTTTGACACCCACCTACGTAGGAAGAAATGATAATCATAATAGAATAAGGGAAATCAGAGCTCCAACGGAAAGATTTAGGTGTTCCTTTCTCCCATGCGCCATTCGAGAGTGGAATGGTAGAGAAGTAGTATGGAAATGGTTCGATGAACCCTCTGGCAGGGTCTTAAGTGTCAATTGCATAGTAACCATGTAGATGTAGATGTAGAAATAAATCGCTGTTTCCGATTTACGAAGACTGCACTGTTTTTCTCGTCGTCACCCCCCCCCCCCTCCCCGCAATTCCTTCCACACGCTTTATACAGGGTGATTCACGAAGATTTGCAAATATTTTAGTATGTTATCCTACAAGTAAAACTAAAGAAAAAAGTTCATATAAACATAGGTCGCCCACAAAAGTTTAGCTACGGAATTGCACCTAATAAAAGATTTTGTCTGAAATCGAGCAACTTCGCTAATATGAAGCCATCTCAAAACTGTACGTGGTTAAAGTAAAGCACGATTTCCATTAATTTTGTTGTTGTTGATCTGGTGAATCTAATAAAACATGTCCCAGACGTGTATCTGCAGTAGTTTTCCAGAACATCCAGAGAAGTAAAGACGTAAGTAATTTCGTAAGATTTTTAATTTATTAAAATCTTCCCAATTTGTTTTTTAAATTCCACGCAATTGCACAAAGGTTTCAACAGAAGTTGTAGAAATGTAATTTTGGAAAAGTGTTAAGGAAGTTGTACAGTGTACATACAGTTTCACAACAAATGTTCAAAAATGTCTCTACCAACTTCAATGAATTTAGCTTTGTTTTTTCCGGATTAACATGAATTCACGTGTGCTATGGTATTGATAAAAGCTGTTTCAGTTAACGTTATTACCATCATTTTTCCAAAACTAAATTCTCTACAACTTCTGTCCAAAGCTTTCTGCAATTGTCTGGAATTAAAAAAAAAAGTTTGGGCTAGTAGTTAATAAATTAAAAATTTTACGAAATTACGTCTTTGCTTCTCTGGATGTTCTGGAAAACTACTGCAAATACACGTCTGGGCCATGTTTCATTAGATTCACCAGATCAATAACAACAAAATAAATGGAAATCGTGCTTTACTTTAACCTCGTACAGTTTTACGATGGCTTCATATTAGCGAAGTTGCTAAATTTCTGGGAAAATGTTCTATTAGCCGTAACTCAGTAACTAAACATTTGCAGACCTAGGTTCATATGAAGTTTTTTCTTTGGTTTTACTTGTAGAATAACTCATTAAAATACACTCCTGGAAATGGAAAAAAGAACACATTGACACCGGTGTGTCAGACCCACCATACTTGCTCCGGACACTGCGAGAGGGCTGTACAAGCAATGATCACACGCACGGCACAGCGGACACACCAGGAACCGCGGTGTTGGCCGTCGAATGGCGCTAGCTGCGCAGCATTTGTGCACCGCCGCCGTCAGTGTCAGCCAGTTTGCCGTGGCATACGGAGCTCCATCGCAGTCTTTAACACTGGTAGCATGCCGCGACAGCGTGGACGTGAACCGTATGTGCAGTTGACGGACTTTGAGCGAGGGCGTATAGTGGGCATGCGGGAGGCCGGGTGGACGTACCGCCGAATTGCTCAACACGTGGGGCGTGAGGTCTCCACAGTACATCGATGTTGTCGCCAGTGGTCGGCGGAAGGTGCACGTGCCCGTCGACCTGGGACCGGACCGCAGCGACGCACGGATGCACGCCAAGACCGTAGGATCCTACGCAGTGCCGTAGGGGACCGCACCGCCACTTCCCAGCAAATTAGGGACACTGGTGCTCCTGGGGTAACGGCGAGGACCATTCGCAACCGTCTCCATGAAACTGGGCTACGGTCTCGCACACCGTTAGGCCGTCTTCCGCTCACGCCCCAACATCGTGCAGCCCGCCTCCAGTGGTGTCGCGACAGGCGTGAATGGAGGGACGAATGGAGACGTGTCGTCTTCAGCGATGAGAGTCGCTTCTGCCTTGGTGCCAATGATGGTCGTATGCGTGTTTGGCGCCGTGCAGGTGAGCGCCACAATCAGGACTGCATACGACCGAGGCACACAGGGCCAACACCCGGCATCATGGTGTGGGGAGCGATCTCCTACACTGGCCGTACACCACTGGTGATCGTCGAGGGGACACTGAATAGTGCACGGTACATCCAAACCGTCATCGAACCCATCGTTCTACCGTTCCTAGACCGGCAAGGGAACGCGCTGTTCCAACAGGACAATGCACGTCCGCATGTATCCCGTGCCACCCAACGTGCTCTAGAAGGTGTAAGTCAACTACCCTGGCCAGCAAGATCTCCGGATCTGTCCCCCATTGAGCATGTTTGGGACTGGATGAAGCGTCGTCTCACGCGGTCTGCACGTCCAGCACGAACGCTGGTCCAACTGAGGCGCCAGGTGGAAATGGCATGGCAAGCCGTTCCACAGGACTACATCCAGCATCTCTACGATCGTCTCCATGGGAGAATAGCAGCCTGCATTGCTGCGAAAGGTGGATATACACTGTACTAGTGCCGACATTGTGCATGCTCTGTTGCCTGTGTCTATGTGCCTGTGGTTCTGTCAGTGTGATCATGTGATGTATCTGACCCCAGGAATGTGTCAATAAAGTTTCCCCTTCCTGGGACAATGAATTCACGGTGTTCTTATTTCAATTTCCAGGACTGTATTTGCATATCTTCGTGAATCACTCTTTATACCTTCCATTGCTAGTGCTCCCGTCTGTGAATAGTTATTCCACATTGACGTCGAATATATGCGGTGCTGATATTGCTGAATGATAACGGCATGAAAAGCGTTTCTGTAACAGAGAAGTTTGATAATGTCGAAAATAAATTTATTCGTTGGGAAGCCTTTTTGAAAAGGTACTTTTCTGGAGCGTAACCTTGCTCTACCGCGGCTGAAAAGAGTGCCATGAAACATACAAATGTGGCAGTGACATCGAATTTCTGTAATCAGTATTAATGACGACACTGATCCATGTATCTTTAGGCACCAGGAATAGATCCGATGTTGCACATCCCGTAAATGTGGCTTAGCATTTATATCGCCAATAGTCTATCCCGAAAAGCTTTACACATTGCATTTGTTAAAATTCTGAGGAATTATTTAATGTCAGAAGCACATAAATGCAATGTAATGTACACTATGTGATCAAGTATCCGGACAACCCCCAAAAACAAGCTTTTCATATCAGGTGCATTGTGCTGTCGCCTTTTTCGAACGTGATCAGATGATTGGGTCTCACTTGCGCCATACGTCTGCACGCGAGATTTCCACACTCCTAAACATCCCTAGGTCCACTGTTTCCGATGTGATAGTGAAGTGGAAACGTGAAGGGACACGTACAGTACAAACGCGTACAGGTCGACCTCGTCTGACTGCCGACAGTTGAAGAGGAACGTAATGTGTAATAGGTAGACATCTATCCAAACCATCACACATGAATTCCAAACTGCATCAGGATCCACTGCAAGTACTATCATAGATAAGCGGGTGGTGAGAAAACTTGGATTTCATGGTCTAACGGCTGCTCATAAGACACACATCACGCCGGTAAATGCCAAATGACGCCTCGCTCGGTGTAAGCAGCGTAAACGTTGTGTGGAGTGACGAATCACGGTACAGAATGTGGCGATCCGATGGCAGGATGTGGGTATGGCGAATGCCCGGTGAACGTCATCTGCCAGTGTGTGTAGTGCCAACAGTAAAATTCGGAGGCGGTGGTGTTATGGTGTGGTCGTGTTTTTCATGGAGGGTGCTTGAACCCCTTGTTGTTTTGCGTGGCACTATCACAGTACAGGCCTACATTGATGTTTTAAGCACCTTCTTGCTTTCCACAGTTGAAAAGCAATTAGGGAATGGCGACTGCATCTTTCAATACGATCTAGCACCTGTTCATAATGCACGGCCTGTGGCGGAGTGGTTACACGACAATCATCACTATAATGGGCCGGCCTGCACAGAGTCCTGACCTGATCCTATAGAACACCTTTGGGACCTTTTGGAACGCCGACTTCGTGCCAGGCCTCACCGGCCGACATCGATACCTCTCCTCAGTGTAGCACTCCGTGAAGAATGGGTTGCCATTCCCCAGGAAACCTTCCAGAACCTGATTGAACGTATGCCTGCGTTGAGTGGAAGCTGTCATCAAGGCTAAGGGTGGGTTAATACCATATTGAATTCCAGCATTACCACTGGAGGGCGCCACGAACTTGTAAGTCATTTTCAGCCAGGTATCCGGATACTTTTGGTCACATAGTGTAGGCTGCAGCAGCTACTCAGAGATGGATAGATGCACAAGATAGAATAGCGTGGAGAGCTGCATCAGACCAGTCTTTGGACTGAAGACCGCAACAACAATATCTGTATGGTGCGAAAATTGGCAATAATCAGAAGTGCCCGTTTATCCACATGAGTGCTAAACTTCGGTTACACGACAAATCTAACGGCCGTAAATTCAACTAAATTCGTAGGAATTACACTACTGGCCATTAAAATTGCTACACCACGAAGATGACGTGCTACACACGCGAAATTTAACCAACAGGAAGAAGATGCTGTGATATGCAAATGATTAGCTTTTCAGAGCATTCACACAAGGTTGGCGCCGGTGGCGACACCTACAACGTGCTGACATGAGGAAAGTTTCCAACCGATTTCTCATATACACGGAGAAAATTGGAGATGAATACATCTTGAGATACCTTGCAAACGGACGTTAAGCCGGCGTCTGTGGCCGAGCGGTACCTGGCGCTTGAGTCTGGAACCGCGCGACCGCTACGGTCGCAGGTTCGAATCCTGCCTCGGGTATGGATGTGTGTGATGTCCTTAGGTTAGTTAGGTTTAAATAGTTCTAAGTTCTGGACTGATGACCTTAAATGTTAAGTCCCATAGTGCCCAGAGCCATTTGAACCAAACGAACGTTACACCACAATACAGACACAAATCTAAATACAGCGAAAAGGCACATCAGTGATCGGGCAGACCGTTAATAATTTTGTTTGAAAAAGAAAGGTGGAGCATAAAGGAAATTTGAGCCCAGATCTCACACTTCACACTGCAACACTGAAACGACCTGACCCCCATGCCACGGTCATTCAAAATAGCTCGGTGTCCTTTCCTTTCTCCCCCCTTCCCCTTCATTTACATATAAAGTTCTGATTTTCCCTTTGTAGTGAATAGTCATTGCTACTCCAAATAAAAGAAAACTTCCAGAATGAGATTTTCACTCTGCGATATGAAACTTCCTGACAGGTTAAAACTGTGTGCCGGACCGAGACTCGAACTCGGGAACTTTTCCTTTCGCGGGCAGGTGCTCTACCAACTTTTTTTCCATTTTCTTCGGTATTTTTCGTTGTGTTTGGTCTGGGCGGACGTCACAAGACATCCGTTCTAGTTGATCGTTGATTCCTTTACTCAGTTTTTTATGACACAGTAAGATCTCTCAAGGTACGAACATACGTAAACATTGACCTGAAGCTGACTAAGCAGCCACATTTGGTCAGTAGTTTTGAACTAAATATATTGTTTCAAATATATTGACATCTGAAGCAGAATTTTACAAATCTGCCTTCCGCGTTAGCCGAGCGGTCTGAGGCGCTGCAGTCATGGACTGTGCGGCTGGTCCCGGCGGAGGTTCGAGTCCTCCCTCGGGCATGGGTGTGTGTGTTTGTCCTTAGGATAATTTAGGTTAAGTAGTGTGTAAGCTTAGGGATTGATGACCTTAGCAGTTAAGTCCCATAAGATTTCACAGACATTTTTTTGCCTTCTGTGAAACAGTGCTATTCGATCACAAGGCACTTGTCTAGTACTTCTTCTAGGCCTGAAGGTATTTCCTAATTTGTGTTTACATCTTAAATTTATAGAATGCCATTCTATGCTAAATTGTAGACTGGCAGCAACCGTGTTTTTTTCGTTTTAACCCCCCACATGGCTTTATATTGATTCCTAGAGTAGGATATAAACTGTCAGTTGTACAGTTTCTTTGCCTCACAGACAACCTTGTTAATTTTTGACACATGTTGAAATGTGTCATGAAACTTATTGTCATTTATTCTGGTGTAAGCTGCACAAGAAACTGCTTCCTTTTCTCCGGATATTTTTTTTTTTTTGCAAGAAATTTGTATTCTATCCTACTAGCTTTTTGCAGCGCTGTGTGGACGTAAAAACTAATTAGAAATGCTACATAACAATATTGCAGAGTACGAATTATAAAAAAAGTCTGTCGAAGTCACCCCATAGCAAAATGTTATGGTACTTTGAGCTGTGGAATCTAATTTTGAAATGCTATTATGCCAAGAACTGCTTCCTTATTTGCATCCTTTATCTGGGTGGGACGTGATAAAACAATTGCTCTAAGTACAACTCTGTATGTCCTCTCAACAACATGCCGCACTGCTGCACACGGTCACGCGGTGCTCCACCACGCACGAAATTCCACTCAGAAATGCGACGAAAATCGTATGGATATTTTTATTTTTTCGCTTTCGTTCGTTGCATCTGCTCGGGGAGGACGTCGTAAGACACCCGTTTAAGTTCGTGGTTGATCGGTTAACTCAGTTTTTTTATTTATTTATTTTTATTTTTTATTACAGACGGCAGCTAACCCTCTGACCGAACACGCTGAACTACCGTGCCGGCTCCACCCAGCTAAGCAGGCGGGCTGTATAGAAGTATTGTACCACACCTGGCCTTGGGGAGCGAGTTCGAAAATTTTCGTGCGCTCTGAGACACCACACCTCGTAGGTTTAAGGCTTAAAGCAAAGAAGGCGGGCCGGCCGGTGTGGCCGAGCGGTTATAGGCGCTACAGTCTGGAACCGCGCGACCGCTACGGTCGCAGGTTCGAATCCTGCCTCGGGCATGGATGTGTGTGATGTCCTTAGGTTAGTTAGGTTTAAGTAGTTCTAAGTTCTAGGGGACTGATGACTTCAGATGTTAAGTCCCATAGTGCTCAGAGCCATTTGAACCAAAGAAGGCGGTCAAAGCGTTAGATTGCAAAACTGCTGGTCCGTGTTCGATTACTGGTCGTGGGTTTTTTTATTCGATTTTTTACCGTTATATCTGATAGCACTGTGAAAATGAGCGTGTAGTAAAATCATCAGCCGATCAATTCCAATTACAAAATGATCTAGAGAGAATTTCTGTATGGTGCGAAAAGTGGCAATTGGCACTAAACAAAGAAAAGTGCGAGGTCGTCCACATGGGTACTAAAATAAACCCGATAAAATTTGGGTATACGATAAATCTCACAAATCTAAGGGCTGTCAATTCGACTGAATACCTAGGAATTACAATTACGAGCAACTTAAATTGGAAAGACATTGCCGTGCCGGCAAAATGGTTTTGGGGACATTTGAACTTTTTTTTTTGGCATTTTGTTTGTTCTGGTTGGTCGTTGCGGACGTCACATGACATTCGTTAAAATTTGCTTGTTGATCCTTCCACTCAGTTTTTGTATTACAGAGGCCAACCAGCTCTCTGACCGAGCTGAGCTACCGTGCTGGCCGTTGTATTTGTTCGGGGCGGACGTCCCATTATGCTTGTTTAAGTTCGTTGTTGATCCATTAACTCAGTTTTTTTATTACAGAGGGAAGCTAACCCCCCAACCGAACACGCTGAGTTACCGTGCCGGCACCATCCGAGCTACCCAAGCACGACTCACGACCCGTCCTCACAGCTTCAATTCTGCCAGTACCTCGTCTCCTACCTTCCGAACTTCACAGGAGCTCTTCTGCGAACTTTTTGTTCTCTTACCATAACAGCGAATTCTTGTAATAGAGGGAGTGAAGAAGGAAAATCTCAGAGCCAGTTAGTGAGTGAGTTTAATTGTGGAAAAAATCAAATACAGAATACAATTGCAAATCGCGGCAGAAAAATAGGAAGAAGTCGAAACCATAATGCTCTTTTAGAGTGGTTTACTAGTGCACGTGCCAAAGGATTGCCTATTAATAGATCAGTGCTATAAGAAAAAGCTCTTAAATTTGCTTCTGATCTTGGAATTCCTAATTTCAATATAAGTGACGGCTGGTTGGGCAAATTTCGTGTTCGACACCGTATTGTTTTCCGAGCATACTGTAAAGCCAGCAGAAGTTAATCAAGATTTTGTATCCGACTGGAAGTCGAGACTTACTATAGTTACAAGAGGCTATTGTCATAGTGATATTTACAACATGGATGAAACTGGCCTATTTTTTAAAACTATTCCAGGCAAAACACTAATTGTTATGTGTGAGAAGTGCAAAGGCGGCAAAATGTCGAGACAAAGACTAACGATGGGTCTTTATGATAACCTCTGCGGTGAAAAAGAACGAATAGTGATACATACAGCAAATCGTCCACTGTGCTACAAAAACAATGCTTGGTGTCTCCTGGTATGTAAATAAAAACGCATGGATGATGTGTGACATTTTGCGTTCTTGGCTGAATAACTTAAAATTAAAAAATGAGCATTTAGAATAATAAAATCCCGCTTTTCGCAGATAACGCACCACGTCATCGCAGCGAAAAAAGTTATCAAAGATAGAAGTAAATTTTTTTTCTTGCCAACACAACATCGTGCGTTCAGCCTCTTGACCAAGAAGTGATCCGGTCTTTTAACTTAAATTACCCCCGGCCGCGGTGACCGTGCGGTTCTGGCGCAACTTAAATTACCCCCGGCCGCGGTGACCGTGCGGTTCTGGCGCTGCAGTCCGGAACCGCGGGACTGCTACGGTCGCAGGTTCGAATCCTGCCTCGGGCATGGGTGTGTGTGATGTCCTTAGGTTAGTTAGGTTTAAGTAGTTCTAAGTTCTAGGGGACTTATGACCTAAGATGTTGAGTCCCATAGTGCTCAGAGCCATTTGAACTTAAATTACCGAAAGGAGCTTCTGTGTTCCCTAGATGCGAAGATAGACAACGCCCATCCGTGTATGACCGTAAGTGATGTTATTAGCTGGATTAAACGGGCATGGAATTAAGTGAAAAACAAATAGAGAATGCTTCATTTATTCTGTTTTCAGTCTTCACAAAATGTGGCCGCTGGAGAAGAAGAAAGTGGCAATGAATCAATAAACATCCTCAGTCTCCTGTGCAGTGCAGCCAATATTGAACTGGACATTTCTACAGTAAACGAAGAATCTGAATGCTTCGCTAGTGGTGATAATTGGGAAGACGTCATTGCGAAAATGAACCCAGATCAACAAGAGTAGCGACAACCAAAACAGTGATGGCGACGATGACGCAATTCCTGTAGTGGCAGTCCTATTAGAAGAAGCCTTATATAGGAAATCTGAACAAAAGTCCCTTGATTCTGAGCTTTACAAACAGAAACTGATGTACTTACTGTCTGCGGTGGAAAATGAATATGAGAATGTGACTGTGAACAGATGTATGAACAAGTATGTGCAAATGCCAATTTCCACATATTTTAGTACGCAAACTATTACATACTCTGTTATTACCTGAAGAGCCACAGAAACTGGTACAGCCCGCCGGGGTGGCCGAGACGTTCTAGGCGCTACAATCTGGAACCGCGCGACCGCTACGGTCGCAGGTTCGAATCCTGCCTCGGGCATGGATGTGTGTGATGTCCTTATGTTAGTTAGGTTTAAGTAGTTCTGAGTTCTAGGGGACTTTTGGTAAACATTTCTGGAATACAGTGATCAATAGATTATTATATTTTGACTAAAGTTCAGTCTTCATAACACAATTTATGTTTCAATGACATAGGTAACCGGTTTCGGTTATTTTTACATAACCATCATCAGACCCAGGGCTCCCTTAGGATGGTAGGCGGAGCTCTCCTCAGCATCCCGTATATGCTAAAAATTTTCATGTCTGGAGAGATCGGTGGCCAGCGGAAGTGTTTAAATTCAGAAGAGTGTTCCCGGAGCCACTCCGTAGCAGTTCAGGACGTGTGGGGTTTCGCATTGTCCTGTTGGAATTGTCCAACACCGTCGGAATGCACAGTGGTCATGAATGGATGCAGGTGATCAGACAGGATGCTTATGTAGGTGTCAACTGTCAGAGTCGTATCTAGACGTATCAGGAGTCCAACATCACTACAACTGACACACCCCACACCATTACAGTGGCTCCACCAGCTTGAACAATCCCCTGCTGACATGCAGGGTCATGGATTCGTTAGGTTCTGTCCATCCGCTGGATACAATTTGATACTAGACTCATCTGACCAGGCAACATGTTTCCAGTCATCAACAGTTCAATGTCGGTGCTGACAGGCCCAGGCAAGGCGTAAAGCTTTGTGTCGTGCAATCATCGAGGGCACACGGGTGGGCCTTAGCCTCCACAAGCGCATGTCAATGAAGTTTTGTTAAATGGTTCACACACTGACACTAAATGATGTCTCAAATGGTTCAAATGGCTCTGAGCACTATGGGTCTTAACTTCTGAGGTAATCAGTCCCCTAGAACTTAGAACTACTTAAACCTAACCAACCTAAGGACATCACACACATCCATGTCCGAGGCAGGATTCGAACCTGCCACCGTAGCGGTCGCGCGGTTCCAGACTGTAGCGCCTAGAACCGCTCGGCCACCCCGGCCGGCCTTACTGATGGACCAGAATTGAAATCTGCAGCAATTTGTGGAAGGGTTGCATTTCTGTCATGTTGAATGATTCTCTTTAGTCGTCGTTGGTGCCGTTCTTGAAGGATCTTTTCAAAATATGGTTCAAATGGCTCTGAGCACTATGGGACTCAACTGATGTGGTCATAAGTCCCCTAGAACTTAGAACTACTTAAAGCTAACTAACCTAAGGACATCACACACATCCATGCCCGAGGCAGGATTCGAACCTGCGACCGTAGCAGTCGCACGGTTCCGGACTGCGCGCCTAGAACCGCGAGACCACCGCGGCCGGCAAGGATCTTTTTCCAGCCGTAGAGATGTCGTAAATTTGGTGTTTTGCCGGATTCCTGAAATTCACGGTACACTCGTGAAATGGTCGCACGGGAAAATCCCAACTTCCTCGCTACCTCGGACACGCTGTGTCCTATCGCTCGTGTGCCGACTATAACACCACGTTCAAGCTCACTTAAATCTTGATAAGCTGCCATTGTAGCAGCAGTAAGTGATCTAAAGTGCCCGAGGCACTTGACGTTTTACCGCAGCGCCGTATTCTGTCTGTTTACATACCTCTGTATTTGAATACGCATACCTATACCACTTTCTTTGGGACTTCAGTGTATTACATCATAAGAGCTTGTTTTTCATTATAGCAGTGGCTGTCATTAACTGTGTTTAAATTATTATGTTCAACATCACAATTTTAAACTAACACGCTTTAAGAAGACCATCCCTTTAGACTATCGCTATCTCAACACAATGGAAGTAGTCAGCTCAAAGCGGTTTCACTGTATTGGTTAACTCTTCTAGAAACGTACGATTTCGGAAATTTAACAGTAAACCACACCATGAATGTGTGCCGTCCACTGGTAATTCGACAAATATTGAATGAAATACACTGTAAAGTTTTCTACTAAAAAAAGGGGCGTGTGTCAATGACAGTAGTATCACACAACGTCAGAGATTATTACACTGAAACGCCAAAGAAACTGGTATAGGCATGCGTATTCAAATTCAGAGACATATGAACAGGCAGAATACGGCGCTGCGGTCGGCAACGGCTATATAAGACAAGTCTCTGGTGCAGTTAGATCGGCTACTGCTGCTACAATGGCAGCTTATCAACACTTAAATGAGTTTGAACGTGGAGTTATAGTCGGCACACGAGCGAAGGGACGCAGCATCTCCGAGGCAGCGATGATGTGGGGATTTTCCCGTACCATTATTTAGCGAGTGAACCGTGAATATCAGGAATCGTGCCGGAAAAAGATCCTGCAAGAACGGGACCAACGACGACTGAACAAATGGTTGAAATGGCTCTGAGCACTATGGGACTTAACTTCTGAGGTCATCAGTCCCCTAGAACTTAGTACTAATTAAACCTAACTAACCTAAGGACATCACACACATCCATGCCCGAGGCAGGATTCGAACCTGCGACCGCAGCGGTCGCGCGGTTCCAGACTGTAGCGCCTAGAACCGCTCGGCCACACCGGCCGGCTACGACTGAACAGAATCGTTCAACGTGACAGAAGTACAACACTTCCACAAATTGCTGCAGGTTTCAATGCTGGGCCATCAGTAAGCGTTAGCGAGCGAACCATTCAGCGAAACATCATCGATATGGGCTTTCGGAGCCAAAGGCCCCCTCCTGTACCCTCGAGGACTGCACGACACAAAGCTTTACGCCTCGCCTGCGCCCGTCAACACCGACATTGGCTATTGGTGACTGGAAAAATGTTGCCTATTCAGACGAGTGTCAAGCGGATGGACGTGTACGGGTATGGAGACAACCTCATCAATCCATAGACCCTGCATGTCAGCAGGAGACTGTTCAAGCTGGTGAAGGCTGTGTATTGGTGTGGGGCGTGTGCGGTTGTACTAATATGGGACCCTTGATACTTCTAGGTACGACTCTTTGACAGGTGACACCTACATAAGCATCCTGCCTGATCACCTGCATCCATTCATGCCCATTGTGCATCCCGACGGGCTTGGGCAATTCCAACAGGACAATGCGACACCGCAGACGTAGAGAATTGCTACAGAGTGGCTCCAGGAACACTCTTCAGAGTTTAAAGACTTTCGCTGTCCACCAAACTCCCCAGACACGAACATTATTGAGCATATCTGGGATGCTTTGCAACGTACTGTTCGGAAGAGATATCCACCCCTGGTGCTCTTACGGACTTATGGACAGCGCTGTAGGGTTCACGGTGTTAGTTGCCTACAGCACTACTTCAGACATTAGTAGAGTACATGCCACGTCATGTTGCGGCACTTCTGCGTGTTCGCGAGGGCCCTACACGATATTAGACAGGTGTACCGGTTTCTTTGGCTCTTCAGGGTATCAATCTTCTCTTTTATGTGTTAACTTTTGTTCATTCTGTTTCGGCTGCTGCGTTCGAGAGAGAGAGCAACTAGCACCAACCTATCCGATTAAATGATGGAATTACCGTCGTGTTTAAACTGTATGTATCATGTACGAGTGTTCGAATTACACATCAACTGTAATTTCAAATTGTCATGGATTCCTTTACCTTCACTTCCCTCCTGTGATATGGGATTGAATAATAACAATTTTTTCTAGCTCTGCAAAGCTCTGCCGTTAAGGCGTTGTCGATTAGCGGTCATCAGCCGCCATTGCACCAGAACAAGTTAATTACAATTTTTACGGGCTTCACCCGATAAAGAAGCACTATTTGTGTTATTTACGAGAGAAAGCTATACCGAACGTTTTTTGAGAAACAGAATATTAACTCAGATAGTTTCTTTGATGAGAATACGTAATCACAGTCTAACTTAATAGTGGCGACACTTCGTCTCGTTTTTATTACCCATTGCGATAGTAGCGCGCAAAGCGGCAGCAAGCAACACTTCTGACATCGAATGAACGCGAATACTAGCGTTTATATAGATTTTTAACGTAGTTTTTACAGCAGGGAATTCATGTAGCGCCATACAAATTGACAATAACTAAAAACTGCCAACACATTTGCCTTTCTTTAGTTCCCTTAGGATCGTGGGACGCATGAAACGACACATTACAGGACAGTTTATTTACCACTCTGTTGTAACGTACAGATATATACTGAAGAATGTCATTTCCCTATAATAATAAAAAATTGCTAGTTAACACCAGAATACCAGGCCTTTTGCAGAAAGTCGTCGTATATTTACCCAGCAAAGCGACGCTTTGTTCACTACATTTTCAGTCAGATCAGTGAATGTGAATCGCATGAAACTTGAGTGGAATGCAATAACCTACATTATTTAGCGTTCCAAATAAGTCACCACACCTGTAGCTGAAGGGGAAACCGTACAGACGCGTCAATAAAACATCAAAAGCAATAAAACTTGTTTCCCAACGCAGATGAAAAAATGGCTCTGAGCACTATGGGACTCAACTGCTGAGGTCATTAGTCCCCTAGAACTCATAACTAGTTAAACCTAACTAACCTAAGGACATCACAAACATCCATGCCCGAGGCAGGATTCGAACCAGCGACCGTAGTGGTCTTGCGGTTCCAGACTGCAGCGCCTTTAACCGCACGGCCACTTAGGCCGGCGCAGATGAAACCGACGCCATATTTTTGTTACCTGTGAACCACATCATCAACATTAGTGTTCTGCCAAAGGGAAGGTTTTCACATGGTAGTTCTCCAGCCTGTCCGCTCTTCTACCATTCTCTTCAGGTCTGCATACTTTTCTCTTCCCTTTATGTCGTCTATCATCTTGTATCTCCATCTTCCTCTCAAGTCTTCTCCCGCAGACCAGTCCTTCCAAAGCATCTACTAGCAACCACTCCCTTCTCAATGAATGTCCTAACCAGTCCTTTTTCTTTCTCTTATAACCTTGAGCAGACATCTTCTCTCACCAACCCTTTTCAATACTCTTTCATTACTCACTCTTTCCATCCAGCTAATTCTCTCCATTTGCCTCCAAATCCACATCGCAAATTCTTCTAACCTTTTTTCATCGTCTCGTCTCAGCTCCACTTTTCTGCCCCATACAGTGCCACACTCCAGACAAAACATCTGCCAAGTCTTTTCCTTAGACCTTTATCTAATTCGCAACATAAGAGTCTCCTCTTTCTGTTGAATACCTCCTTCGCTATGGCAATTCGAGTTTTTACCTCCTGGTGACATCTCAAGTCTTCAGTTATTGTGCTTCCAAGATATCTAAATGCACTTACTCTGAACCACAAACGGCAAAAATCTTCATCACATTCGCTTGTGAAGCAAAAGTAATTAATTTAAAAAAATAATCTTGTATTAGAAAATCTAGTGAAGCGTAAGAATGAGCGAATCACCAGACTCCAAGACGTGTTATGAAAAGTGCCTATCATAATAAGAACAGAGAAAAGCCAAAATATACGTTTCTCTCGCAAGAAATGTGCGTTCTACGTTGTCTTGCATGCAACGGAGTAAGCTATAAATATACACATATTCGAAAGTATTTCTTCATAAGTACGTTGTAGTTTATGTTCAAACAGGTTCAAATGGCTCTGAGCACTATGGAACTTAACTTCTGAGGTCACCAGTCCCCTAGAAATTAGAACTACTTAAACCTAACTAACCTAAGGACAGCACACACATCCATGCCCGAGGCAGGATTCGAACCTGCGACAGTAGCGGTCGCGCGGTCCCAGACTGTAGCGCCTAGAACCGCTCGGCCACCGCGGACGACTGTAGTTTATGTCATTGAATCACTGTGATTAGGCTGTTTTGCATTTATTTCATGAAAATTCGTGTTTCTTGGTAACACAATAATGTATGTAATGCTAAAATATAACAACTGTGTCGTTAATTAAGTAGAAAAATAATCAAAAACAAACATTAACCTTACGACGCAAGTGACTGCTTTCTCACCGGTTGGAGCGCTAGAGTCGCGCCAGCTGTCGAACAGTAACAAATTTCGCACTAGAGGGTGTAGTCACTGTATGTATTAGAGTGTGACGTAATGCTCCGATCTGGTTAGTCTTGCTACGATATACATTTGTAAAATAATCTCTGAACAAAACCTAAATGAGAAACTAACGGATTAATGACCCATTTGAAAGCACACAGTAATAATTTCAGTGAAAGGTCAGCATATGTTGCCTATAAATTTCTTCAGTTACGTAGGTGTGTTGTACTGGTGGCTTCTTCCGTAGCGCGAAAGTTTACGCCGTGCAAAGCATAGTGTTCATTATGCGCTGCGATTAATATCATTGTGCACGCGACTTACTTGCAAATAGTGTCGCACATATTAACAACTTTAAAGAGTTTCCTTTGCCTACGTGAAGAATGATTATCATTCTTGGCTGTTGCTAACTGCTCACTGCTACGAATACTTCCAGGCGTAACTTGACGCAACTAATAGCAAGCCGAACAGTGGCCGTGTGCGTGAAATCCAATAATCTGCCGGCCGCGGTAGCCGAGCGGTTCCAGGCGCTTCAGTCCGGAACCGCGCGACTGCTACGGTCGCAGGTTCGAATCCTGCCTTGGGCATGGATGTGTGTGATGCCCTTAGATTAATTAGGTTTAAGTAGTTTTAAGTTCTAGGGGACTGATGACCTCAGACGTTAAGTCCCATAGTGCTCAAAGCCATTTGAGCCATTTTAGAATAATCTTGATGAATCGGTTATTTGTAGCCGTCAGTAAGGAAAAGCGGAATGTGGCCAGTACAGGATGCAGATTGCCTCTCTTGCAACGTATGCTACTGGACCTGGATGAGCATCATCTACGTGACATTTTCGCTCTTACCAAATGAACATGTCACGAAACGCACTGTTTTTTTTTAATGTTCTTTATTTTCTATATCAATCCTCTCTGGCACAGATCCCGGGCTGAGGAGCAATATTCGAGTATTTGTCGAACGAATGTTTTGTAAACTAACGGCTGTCCAGGAAGAAAGGACGAAAAATGTTCAAATGTGTGTGAAATCTTATGGGACTTAATTGCTAAGGTCATCAGTCCGTAAGCTTACACACTACTTAACCTAAATTATCCTATGGACAAACACACACACCCATGCCCGAGAGAGGACTCGTACCTCCGGCGGGACCAGCCGCACAAGAAAGGACGAATTTGAACTTTGTGCCATTTTGTCATATGACGGTTGCCAGCCGTGGTTTTTTCATGTTTGTTATCTGCGATCCTTACCATTAGTAGCCTGCTAGCTTTTGTGTCGTTTGATGTTTGTTTTTATTAAACACAGGTGTGTGCAGGGATGCTAACCGCATTTCCACACACCATTGGCGCAAAATAATGAATGTTCCAGAATTTTTTGAAAATACTTCGTACATGTTTACTTTGTTTCTGTCTAGTTGTTTTCAAATTTCCAGATTGGTTCTACAAGTAGTTTTTATTCGAAAATGTTGTCTTCTAATGGCTAAATGCAATGCCAAAATGTCTAACATTAACTCCAACACATGCTTCTAAACACCGCATTATAGATTGTCATACTCGCTCCCATATTCCAGGAGTCTGCTGTATCTGCTGAGCCGGCCGATGTGGCCGAGCGGTTCTAGGCGCTACAATCTGGAACCGCGAAACCGCTACGGTTGCAGGTTCGAATCCTGTCTCGGGCATCGATGTGTGTGATGTCCTTAGGTTCGTTAGGTTTAAGTAGTTCTAAGTTCTAGGGGACTGATGACCTTAGAAGTTAAGTCCCATAGTGCTCAGAGCCATTTGAACCATTTTGTATCTGCTGAAATTCTTCTTGAGGACGCTGGCGAAGAGTGTCAGCATTTGCAATAGGTCTTGAATACACTATGTCCTTAATGCCCCCAAATATAAAAATCGAGTGGATTCAGATCAGGAGATCGAGCAGAGCAAGACGCTGCTGTGCCATAACCTATCCATTTATTTGGGAAACGCCGATTTAAATTTCTTGCAGGCAGGGCAAAATGCTACTGTGAATGTGGATACAGTGTTCAAGAAGGCTTTCAGCCGATACAGCAGACACCTGGAACACGGGAGCGAGTAAGACAATCCATGATGCGGCGTTTAAATGTATGTGTTACAGATAATGGTAGATATTTTCTGCATTTCACTTAGCCATCAGAATTTTTTTTTATTTTTTACTTCACTAGTGGGTACCCTTGCACAAGGTTGCGTAAATGCAAATCGACCAGCCTCGAGTTGCTTGAACAAATTACCCTACAGACGTCGAACACGCTCGCACAAAGTGCTTGATCACGCGCGTTCTTCGAGCTGGGGGGTTCCGCGTGTTGCGTCTTAACATAACGCATCGTCCACTCGTACGGCGATCGTCGTTACAGCTGAACGGAAGGCGGACGTGGGGCTTGTAGCGTAGGAGGCAGTCTTTCAAGGCCCATCCTTTACGTCTGCCTGACTCATGGATGTAAACGACGACGCGCCTACTGACGACACAGTCAACAAGTGTGGTCGCTTCTAGTCACTAGAGTCTCACATTTCGTCATTTCTAAAATAAAGCTCTGAGGCAGTTCAAGCGGAATGGCGCAAGCTTTCACGTTTCACTAGTGGCAAGAAAATAAATAAATGTATTGAAAGGACTGCTACCCCATATCCAAATTCAAGTTTTTATGTAGTTCGACTGAGATGATCCACCGCTATTAGAGGCGTAAAATAAAAATCTCCTGGAAATATTAATTTACAAACACAAAAAAACATCACTGGAGCCCTAGCATACGTATCAGACTCGAACATTATTGTGCTTTCGCTCCGTACATCGATAAGGTCCGAGCAATACTAAATGATAAATTAACAAGGGGAAGGTCTGACATGTGAGCCATCGATTTTGATCAAATTTTGCAAGGACGTTCTGTGTTGAAAATAAAGAGATCGTCTAAAAACAAAAATTTTTGTTAGTATAATATGGCATCCAAAATTAATAATGGTGGAGGCGTTTGAAAAGTCCGTGCAAAAATAAAAATTACTTACGTGTTTGGGGTGTACCTTTTTTATTTTTCGATTTTTAGACTTATAAACTTCGTCCAACGCTGTTCTAATTTGTTGATCACTTCTGAATAATAGGAATCGTCCAAGTTTGCAAAATAGCTGTTAGTTGCTGCAGTCGCCTCCTCGTTTGAATAAAATATTTGTCCCGGCCAGCCATTTCTTCAAATTGGGTAACAAATAGTAGTCTGAAGAAACTAAGTCTGCAGAATAGGGGGGATGTGAAACGAGTTGGAATCCTATTTCCATTAATTTTGCGACCACACCTGCTGAGGTGTGTGCTGGTGCATTGTCGTGATGGAATAGGACTTTTTTGCGGTCCAATCGCCGGCATTTTTCTTGCAGCTCGTTTTTCAAAGGGTCCAATAACGATGAATAATATGCACCTGTAATAGTTTTACCCTTTTCCAGATAGGCGATGAGGATTATTCATTGCGAATCCCAAAAGACAGTCGCCATAACCTTTCCGGCCGAAGGACTGGTCTTCGCTTTTTTTGGTGCAGATTCTCCCTTGGCAACCCATTGTTTAGATTGTTGTTTGGTCTCAGGAGTATAGTAATGCCATCCGTGTTTCATCCACAATGACGAAATGATGCTTAAAGTCCTGCGGATTCTTCCTGAACATCTGCAAACCATCCTTGCAATACTTCACACGATTCCGTTTTTGGTCATGTGTGGACAATCGCGGAACCCATCTTGCGGATAGCTTTCTCATGTCCAAATGTTTATGCAAAATATTATGTACCCGTTCATTCGAGATGCCCGCAGCACTAGCAATCTCACACACCTTAACTCCTTAACTCTTCTGTCATCCATCACCATATCATGGATTTTATCAATGATTTCTGGAGTCGTAACCTCCAGAGGGCGTCCAGAACGTTCAGCATCACTTGTGCCCATATGGCCACTCCGAAAATTTTGAAACCACCTATAAACTGTTCTAATTGAAGGTGCAGAGTCATCATAATGTTTATCAAGCTTCTATTTAGTCTCCTGATGCGTTTTGCCTTTCATAAAGTAATGTTTAATCACCACACGAAATTCTTTTTCGTCCCCTCGATTCACACGAAAGCCAAAGACAAAGAAATAGACCAATATGGGTGAAACTTGGTGTGCACTCTTTCCAAAGATGCTACTAGCTAAACATGACCTCGATACGCGCCGGTGGTGCCATCTCTCGGACTTTGCACGGACTTTTCAAACGCCCCTTGTACTAATGGTTTTATTTTTTCGTACTGCAGTTTGGGTACGCTTCGTTGTAGTTGTCTAGTAGAGGGATGTTGGCGGTCGAGCGGTCCCAGCGTGTTCAGTCAGAGGGTTAGCTGCCCTCTGTAATTAACAAGCCGAGAGAATGAATCAACGATGAACTTGAACGGGTGTCTTGGGACGTCCGCCCCGAACAAATGCAACAAACTCGCGAGGTGACTTCTGTAAACTATACCACAAAGTTGAGTCTCTAGAACCCCTATGTTTAAAGCGAGATTTAGGACAAACTTCATTTGAAATTTTTTAATTTATACTACATAACATTTATTTTTACAATTATTTAAGTGTTGTTTAAATGCTTGTAGTATATTTTATTGTATTAAACAAAGCCTGTAGCATTTTACTATTTATCACAAAAAAGCACATAATTTTGTGTGGTCCTTTTAAACAGTACACATAAATGGACTGTTAAATGTTTCAAATGGCTCGAAGCACTATGGGACTTAACATCTGAGGTCATCAGTCCCCTAGGCTTAGAGCTACTGAAAGGTCTCTGTTGGATTCCTTTCATGTTAATTTCTTAAATATGTTGTCATTTACGGCATAAATTCCTCTTCTAAATTTACTGTGCTATTTCTGACTATCTGGGAGGAGACTGAGCAGTGGAACGTGTTACTTTTACACATAAACGAGAACGATCTGTCACACTACTACACTTTAAAACACAGTTTATATGTAATTCATGTCACACAGTCTCATACGGAACCTACATCCGCTTTCTTTTATATACTGTATATGATAAGATACTGTCATCCCCTTCCCTTCTGTGTGAAAGAATGAATGAGCAAATGTATTTCTAGTTGCATGCTTGAGGGTAGCGGACAAGCCTGTCTGCTAGAGAACAGTAGGACCAACGTCGGAACAGGTAGCTAAAGAGCAAAGAGGTTTCTATTCTTAGTATGGCCCTGTCCATCCCTTGTCATGTTGGTATAGGAAGCTGCCTCTCTGGTCACTTCCGTTTTGTATCGGGAAGCACCCTTGGTAGGGGACCCATGGCAGTCTGTCCGCGGCGAGCGTCTGAAGTGGTAAGATCTCCGGCTAAGCGCGTGTCTGCTAAGTCCTTAGGACAATGGATTTCTTAAGTTCAGCCTAACGGAAAATTTAATCACCTTTATTTCAGGTATAGCTCTAAAATATCTAATGTTATCTTAAATTGCAACGCAGTGTGATTCGAGTGTACAGCTCAGAATATCTTCCAGTAGTTGCTTTGTCACTACTTTGTGAGTAAAGTGGAACCACGTGTTGATCAGTAACTCTAACTAAGATCATCAATCTTAAAAGTGAATGTGCGTGAGATTATAACGTCTCGTCTTGACAATATTTCTCAATATAGCAACTTTTCTTTATGTTCAACCCACGTGGGGTGTACTTTGTGAGATTAGTACCACGTGCTTATACAATTGCTTGACCCATCAGGTTAATAGTAAGACGTTAGTAACCAGTTCGAGGTTTTTCTTTTGTAAATTGCTTTTCGATCTAATTTATTTTAATTATCAAAATTATTGTGGAGTTACACTCTTTGTGTAAACCAAGTTGACCACGTGAAGCATGTGGTGTAATCATCAAAGTAGCCCTCAGCTATTCTTTTCGGGAAGATTTCACAGAGAGTTAGTATGAATTTAGTATACCAGTGTGTGGTAATTACATGACGGACAGGATTACGCCACGAACGTAACTTCTTTGGGTGAAAATTGAATCGGTTGGTAGTGGTTAATTTCCTCTTGCATATGTTTCAACGTTCTTCGTGTTATTTTGTGAATGCAGTGTTGTATGCAGTCTCCCAATCTTGGCTCCATATTTGATGTGTTCTGTAAGATTACAAACTCACATTTTCACAATCCTAAATAAGGCACCAGTTTAGTTATGAACCAAGTTTAATATGCTGAAATTTCAATGGTCAATGTTAAAATAAATTTCCAAATATAAACTGATTTATTTCTTTTTATTTAAATTCTCTTTATATATATATCGTATGACTATTAGAAGATTATAATTAATGTTAGTCTGGTTGGGAATTTGGTAAGCTAGACTGATACCTGGTGAAACAGTTGCTCAGTAATGCAAGGTTAACTTCCCCAGACAGCTCACAGCTTTTAACCCGCTTTTATTGTCTATCAGCACCGCTTTCAGAAGGAATTAAAGCAACAACCATACACTACTTAAACCTAACTAACCTAAGGACATCACACACTTCCATGCTCGAGGCAGGATTCGAACCTGCGACCATAGCAGCAGCGCGGTTCAGGACTGAAACGGCTAGAACCGCTCGGTCACAGAGGCCGGCTGACTGTTAAGGGTACTGAATTTTACATTCTGAAAAATTATACAATCTCTGTAGCAAATAAATTTTCAAGTAAAACTAAATTCCAGGGTTTAAATTTGCGCATAAAAATTCCACCCGATAGGTATAAAAAGAAGTCTGTCAAACTGAAATTCATTGCTGGGAACTATATTTTTTATCACCACTCAGAACACATTCGATTTTAACAGGCAAAATATCTCACTGAAGAAACAGACAGATCCCCATCACAACTTTACTGAAGTTCTTCCTCTGAATGATACTCTTGTTCGATAGCAGTACTGTGATCACTGGCTAATGTGAAATCATCGTCTTTTTCGTTTTTTTCTTGACCTGTACCACTGACAGCTTCCTCCATAGACCGACTAACAATTTCATCAAACTCGGGAATGTTAAAACTGACACATTTTGAGCTATACGGTACCGTACTGAAGAAAACAGGTACGTTGTTCACGAGGTGCTGTCTAGGAGACTCCCAACACCTACAGGGTGTTTCAAAAATGACCGGTATATTTGAAATGGCCATAAAAACTAAACGAGCAGCGATAGAAATACACCGTTTGTTGCAATATGCTTGGGACAACAGTACATTTTCAGGCGGACAAACTTTCGAAATTACAGTAGTTACAATTTTCAACAACAGATGGCGCTGCAAGTGATGTGAAAGATATAGACGACAACGCAGTCTGTGGGTGCGCCATTCTGTACGTCGTCTTTCTGCTGTAAGCGTGTGCTGTTCACAACGTGCAAGTGTGCTGTGGACAACATGGTTTATTCCTTAGAACAGAGGATTTTTCTGGTATTGGAATTCCACCGTCTAGAACACAGTGTTGTTGCAACAAGACGAAGTTTTCAACGGAGGTTTAACGTAACCAAAGGACCGAAAAGCGATACAATAAAGGATCTGTTTGAAAAATTTCAACGGGCTGGGAACGTGACGGATGAACGTGCTGGAAAGGTAGGGCGACCGCGTACGGCAACCACAGAGGGCAACGCGCAGCTAGTGCAGCAGGTGATCCGACAGCGGCCTCGGGTTTCCGTTCGCCGTGTTGCAGCTGCGGTCCAAATGACGCCAACGTCCACGTATCGTCTCGTGCGCCAGAGTTTACACCTCTATCCATACAAAATTCAAACGCGGCAACCCCTCAGCGCCGCTACCATTGCTGCACGAGAGACATTCGCTAACGATATAGTTCACAGGATTGATGACGGCGATATGCATGTGGGCAGCATTTGGTTTACTGACGAAGCTTATTTTTACCTGGACGGCTTCGTCAATAAACAGAACTGGCGCATATGGGGAACCGAAAAGCCCCATGTTGCTGTCCCATCGTCCCTGCATCCTCAAAAAGTACTGGTCTGGGCCGCCATTTCTTCCAAAGGAATCATTGGCCCATTTTTCAGATCCGAAACGATTACTGCATCACGCTATCTGGACATTCTTCGTGAATTTGTGGCGGTACAAACTGCCTTAGACGACACTGCGAACACCTCGTGGTTTATGCAAGATGGTGCCCGGCCACATCGCACGGCCGACGTCTTTAATTTCCTGAATGAATATTTCGATGATCGTGTGATTGCTTTGGGCTATCCGAAACATACAGGAGGCGGCGTGGATTGGCCTCCCTATTCGCCAGACATGAACCCCTGTGACTTCTTTCTGTGGGGACACTTGAAAGACCAGGTGTACCGCCAGAATCCAGAAACAATTGAACAGCTGAAGCAGTACATCTCATCTGCATGTGAAGCCATTCCGCCAGACACGTTGTCAAAGGTTTCGGGTAATTTCATTCAGAGACTACGCCATATTATTGCTACGCATGGTGGATATGTGGAAAATATCGTACTATAGAGTTTCCCAGACCGCAGCGCCATCTGTTGTTGAAAATTGTAACTACTGTAATTTCGAAAGTTTGTCTGCCTGAAAATGTACTGTTGTCCCAAGCATATTGCAACAAACGGTGTATTTCTATCGCTGCTCGTTTAGTTTTTATTGCCGTTTCAAATATACCGGTCATTTTTGAAACACCCTGTATCAATAACACGTGTCTCCAAATGGACACAGAAGGCGATAACGCAACCGACAACAAAACATCGTAGGCTTGGCAATTTAACGAGGGTTGGGGGAGTACGGATGTAATGGAAATGAGCGTATGGAAATGAGCGTACGGCAACGTTGGCCGGGAGGCCCCATCCGGGTAAGTTCGGCCAACAAGTGCAAGTCGTATTTCAGTCGACGCCACATCGGGCGAGTTGCGCGCCGGTGATGAAGATGAAACGATGATGAGGACGTCGTAAGACACCCGTTTAGTTCGTTGTTGGTCTATTAACTCAGTTTTATTTTATTACAGAGGGCAGCTAACCCTCTGACCGAACACGCTGAACTACCGTGCCGGATCCACCCAGCTAAGCAGGCGGGCTGTATAGAAGTATTGTACCACAACCGGCCTTGGGGAGCGAGTTCGAAAATTTTCGCGCGGTCTGAGAGACCACACCTCGTGAGTTCTAAGGGTTAAAGCAAAGAAGGCGGGCCGGCCGCTGTGGCCGAGCGGTTATAGGCTCTTCAGTTTGGAACCGCGCGACCGCTACGGTCGCAGGTTCGAATCCGGCCTCGGGTATGGATGTGTGTGATGTCCTTAGGTTACTTAGGTTTAAGCAGTTCTAAGTTCTAGGGGACTGATGACTTCAGATGTTAAGTCCCATAGTGCTCAGAGCCATTTGAACCAAAGAAGGCGGTCAAAGCGTTAGCCTACAAAACTACTGGTCCGTCTTCGATTACTGGTCGTGAGTTTTTTTAATTGGATTTTTTACCGTTATATCTGATAGCATTGTGAAAATGAGCGTGTAGTAAAATCATCAGACGATCAATTCCAACTACAAAATGATCTAGAGAGAATTTCTGTATGGTGCGAAAAGTGGCAATTGGCACTAAACAAAGAAAAGTGCGAGGTCATCCACATGGGTACTAAAATAAATCCGATAAATTTTGGGTATACGATAAATCGCACAAATCTAAGGGCTGTCAATTCGACTGAATACCTAGGAATTACAATTACGAGCAACTTAAATTGGAAAGACAACATAGATAATATTGTGGTTCAAATGGCTTTGATCACTATGGGACTCAACATCTGAGGTCATCAGTCCCCTAGAGTTACAACTACTTAGACCTAAGGACATCACACACATCCATGCCCGAGGCAGGATTCGAACCTGCGAGCGGGGCGCCTAGAACCCGCTCGCCCACCGTGGCCGGCAGGTAATATTGTGGGGAAGGCGAAACAAAGATTGCGCTTTGTTGGCACAACACTTAGAAGGTGCGAAGAACCCACTAAAGAGACAGCCTACATTACACTTGTCCGTCATCTGCTGGAATATTGCTGCGCGGTGTGGCATCCTTACCAGGTAGGATTGACGGAAGACATCGAAAAAGTGCAAAGAAGGGCAGCTCGTTTCGTGTTATCGCGCAATAGGGGTAAGAGTTGGGGTGGCAATCACTGAAAGAAAGGCGAGATCTACTTACGAAATTTCAATCACCAACTTTCTCTTCCGAATGCGAAAATATTTTGTTGACACCCACCTACGTGGAAGAAATGATCATCATAATAAAATAAGAGAAATCAGAGCTCGAAGACAAATATTTAGGTGTTCCTTTTTCCCACGCGCCATTCGAGAGTGGAATGGTAGAGAAGTATATACAGTAAAACTTGATCAATGCGTAACTTGTATGAGTCGGATTTCAACCTAGAACGTAGAAGTATTTCAGTCCCGACACATTCGCTACACTTGTACACGCAAATTTTTTTATACAACGGAACGTGTCTAAAGCGGAAACGGAACGCAAATTTTAAGACTTTGTTAATAATCCATTGTGTAATGCGGAAAGTTACTCAAGACTCTACAAGAACGTTACTTTTTAACACAAAGACAATATGTCCCTGACAATGCTGCTAAGCGGCGGAAAACCAAAAGAACAGGCTACGTGTTGCGAGTGGAGACATCAAATTGCACCGCTCTAAGCAACAACGAACAAGTTAACGCGTAGTGTCGGTACAGCAAAGGAAATGGTTCGTTCGTGAGCGCTCTGTTTGTCGGGGTTTCTGCTTTTCCATTATTATTACCGCATGGGGGCGCACACTGGAACATTATAGGGCAACTGTCGACACTGCTGCAATCTGTGCAGTGAAAGTGGTTAGTGTTGTTCCGATAAACAATGCTTTTACCCGGCAAGGTCAAGCATTTCAAAGAAATGCACCAACTACATTATTTTCTGTCCGTTTCAGTTGACTAGTAGCGCTTTAAGCGCTAAGATGATGTCGAACAGAAAGTGTATGTCGTTACATTTACACTTAATGAAAATATTAAAGTAATCCAGGAGAGTGAGAAAGACCAACTCTCTGTGCACGACATAATGTTGCATTTCAAATGCGGTAAAACACAAAGACTAGAAAGTTGCACAGGTCACAACAATATTCAAGAAAGGTAGTAGGAGTAATCCACTAAATTACAGGCCCATATCGTTAACGTCGATATGCAGCAGGATTTTAGAACATATATTGTGTTCGAACATTATGAATTACCTCGAAGAAGACGGTCTATTGACACACAGTCAACATGGGTTTACAAAACATCGTTCCTGTGGAACACAACTAGCCCTCTATTCACATGAGGTGTTGAGTGCTATTGACAAGGGACTTCAGATCGATTATGTATTTCTGGATTTCCGGAAGGCTTTTCACAATGTACCACACAAGCGGCTCGTAGTGAAATTGAGTGCTCATGGAATATCGTCTCAGTTATGTGACTGGGTTTGTGATTTCCTGTGAGGGAGGTCACAGTTCGTAGTAATTGGCGCAAAATCATCGAGTAAAACAGAAGTGATTTCTGGCGTTCCCCAAGTTAGTGTTATAGGCCCTTCGCTATTCCTTATCTATATAAACGATTTGGGAGACAAACTGAGCAGCCGTCTTCGGTTGTTTGCAGATGACGCTGTCATTTATCGACTAATAACGTCATCATCAGACGATCAAAACAACTGCAAAACGATTTAGAAAAGATATATGAATGGCGCGAAAAGTGGCAGTTGACCCTAAATAACGAAAAGTGTGAGGTCATCCACATGAGTGCTAAAGGAACTCGTAAAACGACTGTTACACGATAAATCAGTCTAATCTAAAAGCCGTAAATTCAACTAAATACCTAGGTATTACAATTACGAACAACTTAAATTCGAAGGAAAACATAGCAAATGTTGTGGGGAAGGCTAACCAAAGACTGAGTTTTACTGGCAGGACACTTAGAAAATGTAACAGACCTACTAAGGAGAGTTGTCCGTCCTCTTTTAGAATACTGCTGGGCGGTGTGGGATCTTTACCAGATAGGACTGACGGAGTACATAGAAAAAGTTCAAAGAAAGGCAGCACGTTTTGTATTATCGCGAAATATGGGAGAGTGTGTCAAGGAATGCGAAAATATTTTGTTGGCACCGACCTACATAGGGAGGAACGATCACCACGATAAAACAAGGGATATCAGAGCTCGAATGGAAAGATATAGGTGTTCCTTTTTTCTGCGCGCTATACGAGATTGGAATAATAGAGAATTGTGAAGGTGGTTCGATGAACCCTCTTGCCAGGGACTTAAATGTGATTTGTAGAGTATCCATGTAGATGTGTAGATGTAGATGAACGATACTTTAAGAAACAAAAATAAGATACTGGATGATTGGGAATGGGCAAATGAAAAGAAAGGCGAAGAAGACGGGAAATGAAGAAATTAACGAAATAATGTGGGAATGGTCCGTAAGTGCTCGGGAAAAAACACCTCTGTCTGGGCCCACGTTGCGTAGTGAGCCGAGGATCTTGGAAATACGGGGTTTGGGCATACACGGGAAGGCTGGGCAATTTCACAGCTTGGCACAACATCGTGTGGAATGAAGTGTATGGGGAAGCTACAATCGCATCAAAAAGTATTGGCACACGTGCGTATTTATCGTTGCTGGTTACAAAGGCCGCACCTTCCGGTACACAGCACATGTACGCGCTACCTCACATACCAGAAACTACAATTCTGCCCACAGTGCCTACCCTAAACAAAGAAATGCAGTGTTAAGGGCAAACATGTATCTCCCCTGCTCACAAAAAGTATTGGCACAGAGCGTGGCTTCTCGGTATATTGCTGGGTTTCCAGGTACCGGAACGCCATCTGCTGACGCAATAGACACTGCGTATTGTTGACGGCCCGTCGCGAGCATGTTGCTGTATTGCGCGATAGTGGTCAGCATGGGGCCGAAGAAGAAGGAACATTCAGTGGCGTTGCGTGAGAGTGGTATTGCTCCATTCACAAGGGAGAAGCTATCGACAAATCGGAGCAGAGGTGTCTGTTAGCTACACCACGGTACGAGCCATCATTCATAAATATAAAGAGACTGGAACAACAGTGAATAAGTGTAGCCCTGGACGTCCAAAAGTGCTTACAACTCGAGAGCGTCGCCGTATCATCGCCCTTGCTCGGAAGGAACCTGCTAGAAGTGCAGCAACTATTACTGAGGTTGGTCAGACAACGTCCGACAAGACGGTTAGTTACTAAAATGTAGCCCGCATCTCGTGGTCGTGCGGTAGCGTTCTCGCTTCCCACGCCCGGGTTCGATTCCCGGCGGGGTCAGGGATTTTCTCTGCCTCGTGATGGCTGGGTGTTGTGTGCTGTCCTTAGGTTAGTTAGGTTTAAGTCGTTCTAAGTTCTAGGGGACTGATGACCATAGATGTTAAGTCCCATAGTGCTCAGAGCCATTTGAACCATTTTTTACTAAAATGTAGACTATCACGGCTGGAAATATCATGTCCATTATAATTATCCGGGCTGTTATGCCGTGGTAGAAATATTTGTGAACCTCAGTTGCTCGACGCTGAGATGGAACATCTCCACAATGCACTAATGAAGAACGGATATTCGTCCGCCGAAATAAAACATGCGTTGAGACAGCCTCGCAGAAATGGTTCAAAAATGGCTCTGAGCACTATGGGACTCAACTGCTGTGGTCATAAGTCCCCTAGAACTTAGAACTACTTAAACCTAACCTAAGGACAGCACACAACACCCAGCCATCACGAGGCAGAGAAAATCCCTGACCCCGCCGGGAATCGAACCCGGGAATCCGGGCGTGGGAAGCGAGAACGCTACCGCACGACCACGAGATGCGGGCTCGCAGAAATCATAGTGACGTACAGGCTGCTACAAAAAGTTTTCCTGCCGTTTGTTAAAAATGTAACGGAAAGAATAGGGAGGATCTTGACGAAGCGGAATATCACCGTAATTTACAAGCCCACCAGGAAGATATAGGAATACCTTAAGGGGCTCCGGAACGCCCTATATTTGCAATGTTAAAATAACGCTTATAAATTACATCTTTCCTCACAAAGTATTTGAGGTAGGAAGTTGAACTTTTTACAGATTATTTATTGGAATATGGGCTACAACTTAACACAGGGATTTTACAAAATTTTTGTTCAGTTATTAAAGATGATTTTTTTTCAATTGTAATGAAAATTCACAACATTTTTTTGCAATTTTTTATTTATATATTCAAAAATATAGTTTTTTGGAAAAAGGCTGTGTTAAATTATGCAGAAGGTACTGTGTAAAGTTTTGGGAATCGAGCGACAAAGATTGGATTAACTTTTTAGTGCATTCCAGGTCCATAGGATGGATTATCTTCATCCTCTGCAAACTCCTCCTCCAGCTTCCTCTTGTTCCTCCTCCTGTTTACTCTTGCTTGTATTTCTAGACTCTTTACAGCCCTGTCTGCAGCCCGAAGGCTTTCCTTGTCTAAAGCAAGCATCGCTCGTACCATGTTAGAACGTATCTTCATTCCCATATTTCTAAATACCTTGTACCTTACAATGTTGCCATCATTGAAAGTTGCAACAGCATCATACACGCCAAAGTGAAGTGTTTCTATTCCAACAAATACAGTCTTGGGGATTCTCGACCATATAACACTATTTACACTTTCATTGGGGTTTTGAGTTTTTCCGTGAATACACTTTTTCAACAGTTCAGGTGCTGCTAAGTCTCTGAAAATAGGTTTTATCACCTCCATTATTGCATGAGGCAGACTATGCTTATGAGTGTACACTTCACCAGTTAGCAATCCTTTGTTATATTTACACCAACTGTCTTCTTCTTTGGGACACAAGCTATGTTGGGGATTTTCATCGTCTTTATTGTTTATAGTAATAACACATACCTTTGGCTTTCCAACATTTCTCCTTTTCTTAAAAGCCTTCAGAGGATTTCTAATAACTTTACTTTTACTCATTATTATACTCCAACAAAACAGAGACTCAAGAAACAGAATTAATTACGAATATTTTCGAGATAACGACAGAGTAAATAAACATGAAACAATCGACAATCACACCAGCGATATATATTGAACCATCACAGGTTAGCCACAACACATACTTTATCTCACATCACTAAAATGTACCTGATGAACATGGACGTTAATAATAACACCATTTGACAGCAGTTTAACAGCGCCACAGTGGGTCACGCCCATGTAGAACACATTTCAAAAAAAAATTAAAAATAGTTGTAGTCTTCGGAATTGAATAAATTATATATCTATTAAAAGGTAATAGTCTGCAGATTCTGAAAACGCAAAAAAGTAAAAATTGAACTTTTCATGATTTTGAGCCTTTCCGGAGCCCCTTAAGCCTGCCAAGGACGCTCGCAAACCATTGGAAAAAGCTGGAGTGTACAGGATCCAATGCTGCTGTGGTGATGTTTATGTGGGTACCACTAAATGAACTGTTTCAAAACGTTTGGAAGAGCACAAGGGCAATTGTAGAAGAGGAGAAACGGAACGATCAGCTGTTGCGGAGCATGCTTTTCAGCCAGGGAACCACAATATTCGTTTCGAGGAGACGAAAGTACTAGCGGCCACGAGCGGATATTACGAAAGGCTCTACAGGGAGGCAATCGAAATCGCCAAACACCCTAATAATTTCAATTGAAAGGAGGAGGGCGTGAAATTAAACGGTATACGGATGCCGGTCTTAAAGAAGATATGTACCATCCGTCCACCACTGGTTGATGGCAACGGCGATCGACGGCAGCGACGTGACGTCACGCCTCGGCGTGGGAGCGCGCGGACACGGAATTTAGCGGCAGTCAGTAGCGAGCCAGTGGGTGTGTTGGACCTTCCCTCGAGCTACGGACCCCCTTGAAGATGTCTCCCGCAGTCGGAGACGAAACGTTGGGAATTGACACAGAATTCATCAACCGACCACGGCATAACAGCCCGGATAATTATAATGGGCAAGACGGTTAGTGTTCAAATTATATGAAATGTTTCCAGAATGAGATTTTCACTCTGCAGCGGAGTGTGCGCTTATATGAAACTTCCTGGCAGATTAAAACTATGTGCCCGACCGAGACTCGAACTCGGGACCTTTGCCTTTCGCGGGCAAGTGCTCTACCAACTGAGCTACCGAAGCACGACTCACGCCCGGTACTCACAGCTTTACTTCTGCCAGTACCTCGTCTCCTACTTTCCAAACTTTACAGAAGCTCTCCTGCGAACCGAGCAGAACTAGCACTCCTGAAAGAAAGGATATTGCGGAGACATGGCGTAGCCACAGCCTGGGGGATGTTTCCAGAATGAGATTTTCACTCTGCAGCGGAGTGTGCGTTGATATGAAACTTCCTGGCAGATTAAAACTGTGTGCCCGACCGAGACTCGAACTAGGGACCTTTGCCTTTCGCGGGCAAGTGCTCTACGAAATGTGTTGAATGAGGCTGACATACATGCACGTTCTCCCAGGAAAAAAGCATACATATCGGAAATTAACCGGCAGAAACACCGGCAGTTTGCCTGGGACTGCAGCAGCAAGCCGATGGAGTTTTGGAACACTGTGATATTTAGCGATGAATCGAAGTTCAATGTGTTCGGATTTGATGCAAGAAAGAAAGTTTGGCGCAAGCCGAATACGCACCTCGACAGCAAACACATGCCATCTCACAGTCAAACACGGTGGGAGCGGTATCATGGTCTGGGGCTGTATGGCGACGTCTAGCGTTAGAAATGTAGCTGTAATCCACGGTACAATGTATCATACGAGATACATCGACGTGTTGCGAGGTAATTTACACGCTAGTGCACAGACTGGGGTGTTTCATTTCCAGCAAGACAACGAGCCAAAACATACCGCCATGTAAACCAGGGTGTGGTTACTGTACAATGCCCCCAGAAGGTTCCAACACCACCCCAGAGCCTTGATTTGAACCCCACTGAGAACCTGTGGGCTCATCTTGACACACAAGTCAGGAAAAGGCGTCCGTCCGGTAAAAACGACTTGGAGAAAGTGCTCCTGGAGGAATGGTCGAAAATTACCCCTGATATCACACGGAATTTAATACAAAGCATTCCTAGGCGTTTACGTGCTGTTATAGATGCTAAAGGGACGCACACTAGCTATTAGAAGGTGAACATCAATGAAGAAAACGAACACATTGTCCGATTCATACGCGTGTGGCAATACTTTTTTGGATGCAGAAGAGCGGTGTTTATTTTGATAACGCTGTATGTTACTTTACGGACAGGTAATTTGGACATATTTGTTACCTATGTAATGTAAGGTGGCATGTGTCTGGGTTCTGTTCTGAAATATACACTACTGGCCATTAAAATT
Source organism: Schistocerca nitens (assembly GCF_023898315.1). Taxonomy (NCBI): domain Eukaryota; kingdom Metazoa; phylum Arthropoda; class Insecta; order Orthoptera; family Acrididae; genus Schistocerca; species Schistocerca nitens. The sequence goes on from NC_064624.1 coordinate 136,140,736, forward strand.
GCTACACCACGAAGATGACGTGCTACAGACGCGAAATTTAGCCAGCAGGAAGACGACGCTGTGATATGCAAATGATTAGCTTTTCAGAGCATTCACACAAGGTTGGCGCCGGTGGCGACGCCTACAACGTGCTGATATGAGGAAACTTTCCAACCGATTTCTCATACACAAACGGTAGTTGACCGGCGTTGCCTGGTGAAACGTTATTGTGATGCCTCGTGTAAGGAGGAGAAATGCGTACCATCACGTTTCCGACTTTGATAAAGGTCGGATTGTAGCCTATCGCGATTGCGGTTTATCGTATCGCGACATTGCTGTTCGCGTTGGTCGAGATCCAATGACTGTTAGCAGAATATGGAATCGGTGGGTGCAGGAGGGTAATAGGGAACGCCGTGCTGGATCCCAACGGCCTCGTATCACTAGCAGTCGAGATGACAGGCATCTGATCCGCACGGCTGTAACGGATCGTGCATCCACGTCTCGAACCCTGAGTCAACAGATGGGGACGTATGCAAGACAACAACCATCTGCACGAACAGTTCGACGACGTTTGCAGCAGCACGGACTATCAGCTCGGAGACCGTGGCTGCGGTTACCCTTGACGCTGGATGACAGACAGGAGCGCCTGCGATGGTGTACTCGACGACGAACCTGGGTGCACGAATGGCGAAACGTCAATTTTTCGGATGAATCCAGGTTCTGTTTACAGCATCACGATGGTCGCATCCGTGTTTGGCGACATCGCGGTGAACGCACATTGGAAACGTGTATTCGTCATCGCCACACTGGCGTTACACCCGGCGTGATGGTATGGGGTGCCACTGGTTTCACGTCTCGGTCACTTCTTGTTCGCATTGATGGCACTTTGAACAGTGGACGTTACATTTCAGATGTGTTACGACCCATGGCTCTACCCTTCATTCGATTCGTGCGAAACCCTACATCTCAGCAGGATGATGCACGACCGCACTTTGCAGGTCCTGTACGGGCCTTTCTGGATACAGAAAATGTTCGACTGCTGCCCTGGCCAGCACATTCTCCAGATCTCTCACCAATTGAAAACGTCTGGTCAATGGTGTCCGAGAAACTGGCTCGTCACAATACGCCAGTCACTACTCTTGATGAACTGTGGTATCGTGTTAAAGCTGCATGGACAGCTGTACCTGTACACGCCATCCGAGCTCTGTTTGACTCAATGCCTAGGCGTATCAAGGCCGTTATTACGGCCAGAGTTGGTTGTTCTGGTTACTGATTTCTCAGGACCTATGCACCCAAATTGCGTGAAAATGTAACCACATGTCAGTTCTAGTATAATATATTTGTCCAATGAATACCCGTTTATCATCTGCATTTCTTCTTGGTGTAGCAATTTTAATGGCCAGTAGTGTATACCAACGCCCGTCAGCAGCTGAAGGTATTAATATAATTCTAATTTCGAGTAATGAATGGGTCCGTGGTTGACTCATAGCACGTTCTCTCACGGGACAATGTAAATACGATACATCAGAGCCATCTTGTGGACAAATAAACAAAACCTGCATCATGACTTCCTTGAAATCAGGCTCGTCCTCCTGTTACCTTGCAGGAAATAAAGAATGTACATGTAAATAAACGGGCAGTACGTGCAAACTTGTACGTATGTTAGTTGTAAATAATCTGGAAAACAGTAATGCTAGACAAATTGGTAGACAAGTTTACTTCGATATCTCCTTAAGCTGGCTTCTCCGACCCCACGTTCCGCAACTCAAATTGTTAAGTGAATTGTTTTGTATGACCTGTTACATTTTTGCACGCTCTTACGGAAACTCCCTATATACAAAATTCTGCATTCTCAGCTTGACGCTTCTGATAGTTGTCTCTTAAACCGGCCCTGCCTAGAGATTGTCCAGCTTTAGCAACAGGATGACTCAGCACTTCACCGGCCTGTGTAGAAGACGCTATCTGAACTGTCTTATCGCGGAACTTTTGAGCGGGTTAAGGCAGCGATAAGACACTAGGATAATCTGCGGAATAGTCGATTACGGCCTGCAAGAAGTCTGACCACAGCCGCACTTTTCTCGTATCTTTGCTGAGGTTAAAAATAAAAAGCCGCTCTTTCTACACCTAATGGAACGGAACAATCTGCGTACTTAACAAGTGATATCATTTTCCGTATATGCATTTTGCAATAATCCAGTATCAAAGCCCTTGATGTGAAGACACAAAGACACTTTTTTATTTGTTTATTGCGCTCATAAAACCTGCCCTCTGGGTGTCTAAAAGTGGTTGTGCAACACATCGGTACAAAATTATAATGGCTCTCGTGGCCACTTGTTGACAAACTGCCTGTTGGCGTCTGTCTCGGGTTCTCTGGCCGACGTTTGTCTGATGATTTTTCTGATGTTTCGCCAGCACGAGTTGCTGGCATTGTCGAAGCTTCACCCTCCACTGCTGGTGGTGGATTGGAGCCGAGCTCGTTAGAAAATCATCACACAAACGTCGGTCGAAGAATTCGAGACAGAAGCCAACATGAAGTTTGTCAATACATCAGTACATTGAAAATTCTCTACATAATTATATACGCTTTTCTTTAAACGCTAATCATGCAATATAAGATGTTAAATTATACAATAAAACTTGATAATAAATATATACGAGGTGTGGTTATAAAATAACGGGAGTGATGCTGTCACATAGGAGATATAAACATTAAAAAACTGGCATATTATGGTTATTTTCACTCCATTATGTCATATGGTATCATATCTTGGGAGAATTCCACAAACCGAGAAAAAAATTTTAGAGTACAGAAGCGTATAATGAGAGTAATGTGTAGAGTAAATCCAAGAACATCATGTCGAAACCTATTCAAAGAATTGAGCATATTAACCACAGCTTCTCAGTATATTTATTCCTTAATGAAGTTCGTTGTAAATAATACATCTCTTTTTCCAACTAACTGCTTAGTACACAGTATCATTACTACGAATATGAACAATATACATAAAGATTTAAAATCACTTACTCTTGCCCAGTTACCAGCAACCATTAAGAGTTTAGTTTTAGACAAGGCACAATTTAAACATAATTTAAAAGAATTTTCGGTGGCAAACTCCTTCTATTCCATCCATGAATTTCTCAACAAGTGCAGTAGACTATTTTAATGAAAATTTATTATACTTCAATTTTTGACAGTACTTGGTTGTAATAGACAAGTAGCTACCTACTGTGTGAATGATGGATGTATAGAAAACACATGTAAGTCTTAAGTCGATAAATAGTGGAAGTTTAATTTTAAATCTTGTACATAATTTGACTGTTCTTAACTGAGGAACATTGAAATGAATAATTTACTTTAATTTTTGACAATACTTGGTTGTAACAGACAAGTAACTACCTACGGTGTGAATGATGGATGTATAGAAAACACATGTAAGTCTTAAGTCGGTAAATAGTGGAAGTTTAATTTTAAATCTTGTACATAATTTGACTGTTCTTAACTGAGGAACATTGAAATTAATAATTTACTTTAATTTTTGACAATACTTGGTTGTAATAGCCAAGAAACTAGCTACTGTGTGAATGATGGATTTAATGAAAGCAGATGTAAGTATTAAACCTGTAAATATTAGAAGTTTAACTTTAATTCATGTACATAATTTTTCTGTTTATTGACTGAGGATCATTAAAATTAATGAAACTCAAGTTTTTCTAATTACATTTTTGTAATGTTTTTATCTGACATGTTCCACACCCAGGAGGATCCCTTCTTTTGTGGGTCTATGGAATGAATAGTTAATCTTATCTAATCTAAAACAGCACCAAAGGTCAACGACCAATAGCTACGAAGCATGAAGCCTTTTCAGTTGAATACTGCGTCTCTGATATCTGTACACAAATAGCTGTTACTTTGTTTTGACGGAAAGAATGATTAGTTTAATAATAAAGGTACGTATTGTCGACATGTTTCACATGGAACTTGGGAAAATTGCTACTGAAATCTATCTTTTATTAAAAGAAATGTATGGCGAAGACTGTTTATCACATTCGCGAGTTTTTGAGTGGTTTCAAGCGTTTCCAAGACGGCCGAGAAGACGATAAAGATTACTCTCCCCCTTCAACATCGTAAACGGATGAAAATGTAGAAAAAATATTTAATCTGATGCGATCTGGCCCACCACACCGTCGCTGTTCCACCGAAGCGTACCATTATCTTTTGTGGGCGCGCGCAGGCCTTTTTACGGGGAGTTGCTGCTTTGTTTGGCCCAGCTATTCCTTTCTTTTCCTTATGTTAGCTTAGAAACACCATTTCTCGTCACCAGCAACGATACAGGATGGGAATGTTGGTGTGTTCACGAGCCAGTTGATGACGGGCAAGCGGAGATGCACATCTGGTCCCTCGCAGTTCTTCTATTTTTTCTCCCTTCCTCATCAAACACCTAAGATCTTCCTAAACGTGGAGGGTCACTAATGTCAAAACGATCCAAAAAACGAGAAAACCAGCACTTGCCATGCTCTGTGCAACAGCATTATCTTTCCCTATACACGGCTGTCTCGGGTCAATTCTAGTGTCCGATACCACCCGTCGGCTTTGACCAATGACGTAATGTGTGATGTTATTTTGTTTCTGCCGCAGATTGCTGTCGATGAACGTTAAATTATTTCTCTGGATTTCCTCGTTATGCGTGTGTATTAAAAATTCGATGTAGATTGTTTTATTGTCATCTCGTAATTTGTTTGCGGCATCTTTTGTTAACGAAAGTAGACGTGCTTTATAAGGTCTTGATTTCTGACGCTGTTCTTTATGGATGAGTCAGTTGTTTTTACTGCGAAAATTCTGCTTCAGAACTTCCGACGAAAAAATAACATATGGAGATCCATACGCAGGGGGACGCGGTTCGAAAGATCGAGGCTGAATTTAGACGTAATTGTCATGTTAACCTACTGTTTTTGCTATGAATATTCTTGCAAATCTGTCATGCACGAAGCACGGGTTTCTTGTGGCACTGCAGTCGACTGGTTCTCGTTTTGTAGAGAAGTTTGCGGGGAATTTATAAAGTATAGGGGTTCATTGAGGGTGGGGGGGGGGGGGGGCGGAGGGTGAGCTGGGGCTGTAGTTGAAGTAGATGAGGTTATTGGGCTTTGGATTTTTGGAGTAGTAGTTTCTGGAGGAGATTGTATTGATGATGTATTTAGGGTTGTACCAAATCTGACAAAGGAAGTCTTGACATCTTTAATAGAAGAATATGTGGAAGAAGGTTTTGTAGTTATATCGGATGGGCTTGCTTCGTACAAAGGGTTTGGTGAAAGGAGTTATCATCATTTGGTTTAAAGATTATGAGACGGGGGCATGTACTAATACTATCGAGGGGTATTGGGGGGCTGTAAAATCTGTTGTTGGGCGGGGAAAGAGAATGATTTCTGTGTTGCAAGGCCATTTAAATGAAAACTGTTTGAGGAAGAGTATTCCTAAAGGTTATTGTTTATTTCTTGCATTTATGAAAGTAGTCAGCAAAATGTACAAGCCTCGTTTTGTTAGTTAGGTGTTTGTGGGTCTGATACTTTTTCCTTGTTTTACGTTGCGTTCTTTTATGTTAATATATTGCACCAGTGCTACTTTTTTGGTTTCTCTGGAGGGAGATTTTTCTGTTGTTTTCATATTGTCTGGTTACAGTGGTGGGCCGAGGGATATTGCTGTGTCTTTGACGGAGGACTTATGTTATTGACTCGTGGCTTCATTTTCTTTATTATTTCAAAATCTTGCGTCTGATTGAGGGCGGGTGGTAGGGAAGAACTGATTTGGGTGGTATCTCATTCGTGCCTGGCAGTTTGTGTTTCTTATTATTTTTTTCATTAGTTATTCTGAATTTTGCTTCTTTCGTTACAGTTTGACCTTCTAACATTATCATTCCTTGTTGTGTCCTTATTTCCTTCTTGTCAGCTTCGATCTTTGACTCCTTTGGAAGTTCATATGCGGTAAGTTTCTTTTTATGTAGCCACTTTTATGTTTTCCTTTTTGATGTTTCTGCTACGCTTCCCGTATTTTTACTGTCTCTCCTGGTGTATCTGTTTTACTGAGTGTTATTTGGAGCTACTGTAGCTGGTGTGAATTCCGTGTAGTATAGTTATCGGTTGCAAGGTTTGGTCATTTTTGCGTTTTATTTCTTTGCGTGTGCAGTAATGTGTGTAAAAATTTTCATCTTTTGAAAGTCTAGTCGTATTCTGTCGTTCACTAACAAGATCATTTTTTTAAGCACGTTTCTGATATGTTATAAGATTTTTGCGAAACAAACAGTAATACTCGAATCGGTAACTAGAAATGACCTCCTACATACGTGCTTCTAGTTACCGATTCCAACTATTCGACGGTTCATTATTTAGATCGTTTTTGCCGTACGTGTGGAAAATATAATATATGCACTCGTAATTGCTCTCGTGTTCTTATTTATTCCAGTCATCTTCAACTCATTTAAATGAAATTCGCGCGTAAATAACAGTCGCGTTAAATGTATTATTTTGTGGCATGCCTGCATTTTTTGTTTAAGACTATGATCCGTTCCATTCATAGATGGTCCATTGCAGCATCTTTGCCTTACTTATGACGTCATTGGTCAAAGCCGACGGGTGGTATCGGACACTAGAATTTATCCGCTGTCTCCACTGCTGCCGCCTCTCTATTGAAGTCAGACAGAAGAATACGTCGGAAATGTTCCGATTTCTGCACTCAGCACTCTGATTTCCAGTGTCCACAGCTCCACTCACTATCTCCAAAAGACAAAATGTGAGCTCATACAGCAACGGTGAACTACAAATAAAAAATGGCAATCGATCAATGAGCCCATAGCAACTGGAATACCAACATGCGAAACAAAGACGCTGCGAATTTATGAACCGGCCTAATATTTTCACACTCGCAAACTCACTCATCAAAACATACAGGGTATTTCTCGTTGACCTAGAGTCGTGATATTTGGCAAGAATCACGGTTTCACAGAACAAGCAATTGAAAAAAATGCGGAAATTATTCATTTGCAGCCGGTGGCGTAATACAACCCAGTCAGTGAATTAAAAAAAGGTCGAATGTGGGAAATAATTCGCCTAGTCACAACTCTTTTGTACGGTGAAGGAGTGAGTATCATGAACAACATACTAAAAGTTCTGGCCGGTGGAGACTGACTGTAAGGGTGGGGGACGCGTTTGGAAGTCATGTTCTTACTTTTTCTTGACTACCTATGGCGAAAACGTGTCCAGGTACAAAATTAAACTACATTAAATTTCCTACAGACAGGTCCTACACGTTTTTTCTCTAGGACTTACATTGTACTCGTAGAAGTCGAGTGAAGACTGAAAATATCGCGCGACGCGTTTGCACTGCAGCTTACAAGAGAACCTCCTCATCGCACCCCCCTCAGATTTAGTTATAAGTTGGCACAGTGGATAGGCCTTGAAAAACTGAACACAGATCAATCGAGAAAACAGGAAGAAGTTGTGTGTAACTATGAAAAAAAATAAGCAAAATATACAAACTGAGTAGTCCATGCACACGATACGCAACATCAAGGATAGTGTGAGATCAGGAGCGCCGTGGTACCGTGGTTAGCGTGACCACCTACGGAACGAGAGGTCCTTGGTTCAAGTCTTCCCTCGAGTGACAAGTTTAATTTTTTGTTTCCAGACAATTATCAAAGTTCAGGTACTCACACATAATCAACTTCGCTCTCCAAAATTCCAGGACATGTTCAGATTTGCTTGGACATATGCAGGATTTGATGGTCTATACAAGGAAAAATTTGCAAACGTTAAAAATATATGTTTTGACAGAGCACAGGGAAAACTGTGAAACTGTTGCATTCATTTGTTGCAGTTTACGTGACAAACTCTTATGTTTTCATCACTTTTTTGGGAGTGATTATCACATCCACAAGAAAACCTAAATCGGGCAAGGTAGAAGAATCTTTTTACCCATTCGCCAAGTGTACAAGTTAGGTGGGTCGACACATTCCTGCCATGTGACGCACATGCCGTCACCAATGTCGTATAGAATATATCAGACGTGTTTTCCTGTGGAGGAATCGGTTGACCTATGACCTTGCGATCAAATGTTTTCGGTTCCCATTGGAGAGGCACGTCCTTCCGTCTACTAATCGCACGGTTTTGCGGTGCGGTTGCAAAACACACACTAAACTTATTACAGTGAACAGGGACGTCAATGAACGAACGTACAGATCATAACTTTGCGAAAATAAAAAAATTAAAATTTTTACTCGAGGTAAGACTCGAACCAACGACCTCTCGTTTCGCAGCTGCTGACGCTAACTACGGGACCACGGCGCTCCTGAGCTCACACTATCCATGATGTTGCCTATCTTGGCATGGACTACTCACTTTGTATATTTTGCTTTTTATTTTTCATAGTTCCACACAACTTCTTCCTGTTTTCTCGATTGATCTGCGTTCAGTTTTTCAAGACCTATCCACTGTGCCAACTCATAACTAAATCTGATGGGGGTGCGATGGGGAGGTTCCCTTGTTAGATTATTTTTGTACGCCCGTTTGAGGTAGCTTCCCGACTTGATGGACCACAAGTATCGTACCATCAAACTGCTCGTATCTTCCGTCGTACACCGTATGGCGGCTTGCAGGATATGTATACAGATGTACAAGGAATGGGTTTATAGCCCCAATCTGGTCTGGATAAATAAATCGACAGAATACTGTGTTTGATACCGGAAGTGATAGTACTTCAGTTAATGGTTCAGCAGCACACTCGAAGTGTAATTGGTTACGAAAACATATTCAGCTATTGGGAACAAATAATCCTGAACAAATACAGGGTGATTCGCGAAGATATGCAAATATGATAATATGTTATACTACAATTAAAACTAAAGAAAAAGTTTACATAAACATAGGTCCGCCCGCAAATGTTTAGCTACGGAGTTGCAGCTAATAAAAGACATTACCTGAAATGTAGAAAGTACGAGGTTAAAGTAAAGCACGATTTCCATTTATTTTGTTGTTATTGATCTGGTGCATCTAATAAAACATGTCCCAGGCGTGTATCTGAGGTAGTTTTCCAGAACACCCAGAGAAGCAAAGAAGTAATTTCGTAAAATTTTAAATTTAGTAACTACTTGGCCCAATTTGTTTTTTAAATTCCAGACAATTGCACAAAGCTTTCAACAGAAGTTGTGGAGAATTTAATTTTGGAAAAATGATGGTAATAACGGAAACGGTATGAATGTGCCAGATAATCTGCTGTTATTAATAACATACACACATGAATTCATGTTAAACCGGAAAAAACAAAGCTCAGTGTTAAGAAAGTTGTACAGTATAGAAACAATTTCACAATGCATTCACAGTAAATGTTCAAAAATGTCTCCACCGAGTTATGAACGCTAGGTAGAGAAACTGTCTCCCGTAACATTCGAAATACTCCGCTAATGGTGCGTGCATTCGGAATTGTCCGAGGAGGATGACGTACGCGATATTCATTAATTGCAGCCGTAGCATTACCATCACATTTGCCGTAAATAAATACCATATCGGCGTATTCCTCTGTCGTAAATTTGAAAAAAAGTGTTCAAATGTGTGTGAAATCTTATGGGACTTAACTGCTAAGGTCATCAGTCCCTAAGCTTACACACACCTCAACCTAAATTATCCTAAGGACAAACACACACACCCATGCCCGAAGGGAGGACTCGAACCTCCGCCGGGACCAGCCGCACAGTCTATGACTGCAGCGCCTGAGACCGCTCGGTTAATCCCGCGCGGCAAATTTGAAAGGAATCCCTATTTCATAAATAATCTACAAACTAACTACAACAGTTACTATGTTGTTTCACTTAAATACTCTGTTGTTATTATGTTCTTTCACTGAACAATACAGACAACTAAGTAGTTTCAAGGTTAGGAGACGACTGAAACAACTCACTAACGGTTTCCAACAATGACATAAACGTTTCTACATTCTTAATGGTAAGTAAACAAATTTTCTTCTATAATAGTTTTTGCTTCTCTGGATGTTCTGGAAAACAGGAGATAAACGTCTGGAACATGTTTTATTAGATTCACCAGACCAATAACAACAAAATAAATGGAAATCGTGCTTTACTTTAACCTCATACAGTTTTGCGAAGGCTTCACACTAGCGAAGTTGCCAAATTTCAGGCAAAATCTTTTATTAGCCGTTAGCTTCGTAAATAAACATTTGCGGATTTATCTTTATATGAACTTTTTTTCTTTTAGTTTTACTCGTAGGATAAAATATTAAAATATTTGCATATCTTCGTGAATCACCCTTTAGAGAGCTTCATGAAGGATACAGGGATTAGTGACCACAAGGCAGTTGTTGCTAGACTGGATACCGTACCATCCGAGCCCACCATAAATAAAGCCAAAGTTCGTCTATTAAAAAAAAAAAAAAAAAAAAAAAAAAGCAGATAAAAATTCGCTAGACGCCTGTCTAAGAGTGTGTCTCCATTCCTTCCGATCTGACTATGTAAGCGTAGACCAGATGTGGTTTGAATTCAAAGAAATTGTATTGATGGCAGTTGAGAGAAATACAACACATAAATTAATAACCTATGGCACTTGAAACTGGTCATACCACTGTTGCAGAAAAAAACATGACAAATTTAAAAGAACGCGAAATCCCCAAGATTGGTGAACCTTACAGAAACTCGAAAACTTCAATGCGAGATCCCTTTAATAGCTCCCAAAACGAAATTCTGTCTCGAAATCTGGCAGAAAAAACAAAGAGATTCTGGTCATATGTAAAATACACCAGCGGCAAGACGCAATCAACACATCCATTCGGCCGGCCGAGGTGGCCGAGCGGTTCTAGGCGCTACAGTCTGGGACCGCGCGACAGCTACGATCGCAGGTTCGAATCCTGCCTCGGGCATGGATGTGTGTGATGTCCTTAGGTTAGTTAGATTAAAGTAGTTCTCAGTTCTAGGGGACTGATGACCTCAGAAGTTAAGTCCCATAGTGCTCAGAGCCATTTTTGAACATCCATTCGCTCGTAGAAAAATCTTTAACCACAGCGTGGAAAGGTGCACAAGTCATACAAAGAAAGCAAATGGGAGTAATTCACTCAATTACAGACCCATATCACTAACGTCGATTTGCAGTAGGGTTTTGAAACATATTCCGTGTTCGCACATAATAAATTATCTCGAAGAAAACGATTTATTGACACATAGTCGGCACGGATTCAGAAAATATCGTTCTTGTGAAACACAACTAGCTCTCTATTCTTACGAAGTAATGGGTGCTATTGACAGGGGTTGTCAAATTGATTCCGTACTTTTAGATTTCCAGATGGCTTTCGACACCGTTCCTCACAAGCGTCTAGTAATCAAATTGCGTGCCCACGGAGTATCGTCTTAGTTGTGCGACTGGATTCGTGAGTTCCTGTCAGGTAGGCCACAGTTTGTATTACTAGACGCAAAGTAATCGAGTAAAACAAAGTAACATCTGGAGTTCCCCAAGGAAGTGTTAAAGCCCTCTGCTGTTCCTGATCTACGTAAACGACATGGGAGATAATCTGGGCAGCCCGCTTAGATTGTTTGCATATGATGCTGTCATTTACCGTCTTGTGAAGTCATCAGATGATCAGAACCAACTGCAAAATAATTTAGACAAGATAGCTGTCATCATCATCAAATCGGCGATCGAGGACCCTGTAGATCATGCTCTGACCTCACAATGCTGTTGCAAATATGGCGATCCTGTGCACTTTGGATCCAGTTGTAGATGGCAAAGGTCTATCTTTACCTCGTCCTTCCCTCGCTTTCTGGGTCTGTCGATTGGAAGCGTACCATCAGGTCTTCCCATAAGTGCGGCTTTTGCCCGAGAGGTGTCTGATCTCCTAGCAATGTGGCCTGCCAAGCCTATTCTCCGCGTTTTCAGTTTTTGAACGACGTTCGGTTGCCTCGTCACCTCATACAATTCTTGGTTTTTTCTACGTCTCCACGAGCTCGCTTCCTGGACAGGCCCAAAGACAAGATAGCTGTATGGTGCAAAACGTGGCAATTGGCGCTAAATAATGAAAAGTGTGAAGTTGTCCACGTAAGTACTAAAAAAATTTCGGTTGCACGATAAACCACACAAATCTAAAGGCTGTAAATTTGTGTAAGTAGGCTGTTTAGGTTTTTACGTTGGTAATGTCACGTAGTGCTGTGTATGAAAATCACTGGCTGTGCTGTGTGCAGTCTATGGCTGGTTGGACTCAATGTTGGAATATTCGCTTGTGTATTGTTGGACAGTTGGATGTGAACAGTGCGTAGCGTTGTGCAGTTGGAGGTGAGACGCCAGCAGTGGCGGATGTGGAGAGAAAGATGCCAGAATTTTGAGCGGACGATCTGGGCGTGTGTCCGTCAGAAAAAGTAAATTTGTTTAACTGGATGTCACAAAATTATACATATATTATGACTTTTGAACGGTATTAAGGTAAATACATTGTTTGTTCTCCATCAAAATCTTTCATTTGCTAACTATACCTATCAGTAGTTAGTGCCTTCAGTAGTTAGAACCTTTGGCAGTATTGGCGCTCGCTGTATTGCATTAGTTCGAGTAACGAAGATTTTTGTGAGGTAAGTGATTCGTGAAACGTATAGGTTATTGTTGGTCAGGGCCATTCTTTTGTAGGGACTATTGAAAGTCAGATTGCGTTGCGCTAAAAATATTGGCTCTGAGCACTATGGGACTTAACATCTATGGTCATCAGTCCCCTAGAACTTAGAACTACTTAAACCTAACTAACCTAAGGACAGCACACAACACCCAGCCATCACGAGGCGCTAAAAATATTGAGTGTCAGTTTAGTGATGAACAGAATAAGTAAAGAGAAAACTGTCTGAGTACGTTGAGTTTTGCTCAGCAGTTTGAAAATCAAATAACGTGGAAGTTTACCAGCACTGTCATTTATAATTTTTCTAAGGGGACGTTTCAGATTCAGCTAAATACTTAGGGATTACAAATACGAATAGCTTTAATTGGAACGATCGCATTGTGGGTAAAGCAAAGCAAAGACTGCGATTTATAGATAGAACACTTAGAAAATGTAACAGATCGATTAAAGAGACTGCGTATAACACGCTTATATACTCTTCTGGAGTATTGCTGTGTGTTATGGGTTCCGCATCAGATGGGACTGACAGAGGACATCGAAAAAGTTCAAAGAAGGGAAGCTCGTTTTGTACTATCGCGAAATAGGAGAGAGAGAGTGCAACAGACATGATGCGTGAATTTGGGTGGCAGTCTTTAAAACATCGGTGTTCTTCGTTGCGACAGAATCTTCTCGAGAAATTTCAATCACCAACTATCTCCTTCGAATGCGAAAATATTCTGTTAGCTCTCGCGTACATAGCGAGAAACGATCATCATGATAAAACAAGAGAAACTAGTGCTCGCAAAGAAAGATTTAAGTACTCGTTTTTTCCACGGGCTGTTAAAGCGGAACCGTAGTGAAATAGCTTCAAGGTGATTCGATGAAGCCGGCCGGAGTGGCCGAGCGGTTAAAGGCGCTACAGTCTGGAACCGCACGACCGCTACGGTCGCAGGTTCGAATCCTGCCTCGGGCATGGATGTGTGTGATGTCCTTAGGTTAGTTAGGTTTAAGTAGTTCTAGGGGACTTATGACCACAGCAGTTGAGTCCCATAGTGCTCAGAGCCATTTGAACCATTTTTGATTCGATGAACCCTCTGCCACGCACTTAATTCTGAAATGCGGAGTAATCATGTAGATGTAGATGTAGCTGAATAAGCGGTGGTGTGGTAATGAGTATAAAGCTTCTCGGATGGTAATAAGTATGAAGCACTTCGGAAGTCAATAAATATGGAACCTACCTGATTGCCTTGATCCGCGAGTTTCGGGATCTCGTTTTACGAAAAGTGTTGTTTGGATTTTGCTTGACCGGTGCTTTACGGACATATGTTACCATTGCTGTTACTGTTTGCTTTCTTCAGAACGAAGATTGGTTTGGTAGAGCTCTCCACGCTAGCTTATCTTGACTGCAGCCTGCATCGATTTGGATCTGCTTACTGTATCCATCTCCTGGTGTCCCTCTACAACTTTTGGCCCATACACCTCCCTCCAATACTAAATTCATGATCCCTTGATATCACAGAATGCGTCGAATCTAGAGATACGCCCTTCTAGTCAGGTTGTGCCACAAATTTCTTTTCCCCCAGTTCTATCCAGTACCTCCTCACTAATTAAGTGATCTACCCATCTAGTCTTCCGCCACCCTCTATAGCACCACATTTCCAAAACTTCTGTTCTCTTTTTATCTAAACTGTTTATCGTCCATGTTTCACTTCCGTACATGACTATACTCTAGACAAATACCTACAGAAAAGACTTCCTAACCCTTAAATCTACATTCGAAGTTAACAAATTTCTCTTCTTCAGAAATGCTTTCCTTGCCATTCCCAGTCTACATTTATATCCTCTCTGTTTCGTTCATCACGAATTATTTTGCTGCCCAAATAGCAGAACTCATCTACTACTTAAGTGTCTCGTTTCCTAATCTAATTCCCTCAGCATCACCGGATTTATAGTTCGACTACGTTCCATTATCCTTCGCTTTTGTTGATTTCCATCTCATATCCTCCTTTCTGTCCATTTCGTTCAGCTGCTCTTCCAAGTCATTTGCTGTCTCTGACAGAATTACAATGTTATCGGCAAATCTCAAAGCTTTCATTTCTTCTCCTTCAACGTTAACTCGTTCCAAATACTTTTCTTTTGTTTCCTTTACTACTTGCCCAATGTACAGATGATTAAAATCGGGGTTAGGCTACAACCCTGTCTGACACCCTTTTAAACCATTGCTTCGATTTCATGCCCCTCGACTCTAGTAACTGCCGTCTGGTTTCTGTACAATTTGTAAATAGCCTTTAGCTCCCTGTACTTTACCCTGCTACATTCTGAATTTCAAAGGTTATATTCCCGCCACCATTGTCATAATGTTTTTCTAGGTCTACAAATGCTATAAATGTAAGTTTTCCTTTCTTAACCTAGCCTCTAAGGTAAGTCGAGGGCAAGTATTGCTATCCGGAAACCAAACTGATCCTCCAATCTACAGAATATACTTCGCGTCAGTAATTTGCACTTATGGAAGAGATGGTTCAGTAATATTCATTCCTGTAACTTGCTTTCTTGTTGTAGTCTTCAGTCCAGAGACTGGTTTGATGCAGCTCTCCATGCTACTCTATCCTGTGCAAGTTTCTTCATCTCCAAGTACCTACTGCAGCCTACATCTTTCTGAATCTGCTTAGTGTATTCATCTCTTGGTCTCCCTCTACGATTTTTACCCTCCACGCTGCCCTCCAGTACTAAATTGGTGATCCCTTCATGCCTCAGAACTTGTCCTACCAACCGATCCCTTCTTCTGATCAAGTGGTGCCACACATTTCTCTTCTCTCTAGCTCTATTCAATACCTCCTCATTAGTTACGTGATCTACCCATCTAATCTTCTGTAGCACCACATTTCGAAAGCTTCTATTCTCTTCTTGTCCAAACTATTTATCGTCCATGTTTCACTTCCATACATGGCTATACTCCATACAAATACTTTCAGAAACGACTTCCTGACACTTAAATCTATACTCGATGTTAACAAATTTCTCTTCTTCAGAAACGCTTTCCTTGCCATTGCCAGTCTACATTTTATATCTTCTCTACTTCGACCATCATCAGTTATTTTGCTCCCCAAATAGCAAAACTCCTTTACTACTTTAAGTGTCTCATTTCCTAATCTAATTCCCTCAGCATCACCCGATTTAATTTGACTACATTCCATTATCCTCGTTTTGCTTTTGTTGATGTTCATCTTATATCCTCCTTTCAAGACACTGTCCATTGCGTTCAACTGCTCTTCCAAGTCCTTTGCTGTCTCTGACAGAATTACAATGTCGTCGGCAAACCTCAAAGTTTTTATTTCTTCTCCATGAATTTTAATTCCTACTCCGAATTTTTCTTTTGTTTCCTTTACTGCTTGCTCAGTATACAGATTGAATAACAACGGGGATAGGCTACAACCCTGTCTCACTCCCTTCCCAACCACTGCTTCCCTCTTATGCCCCTCGACTTTTATAACTGCCATCTGGTTTCTGTACAAATTGTAAATAGCCTTTCGTTCCCTATATTTGACCCCTGCCAGCTTCAGAATTTGAAATAGAATATTCCAGTCAACAATGTCAAAGGCTTTCTCTAAGTGTAGAAATGCTAGAAACGTAGGTTTGCCTTTCCTTTATCTGTCTTCCAAGATAAGTCGTAGGGTCAGTACTGCCTCACGTGTTCCAACATTTCTACATCCATCCACATCTACGTGATTACTCTGCTATTCACAAAAAAGTGCCTGGCAGAGGGTTCAATGAACCACCTTCGAGCTGTCTCTCTACCGTTCCACTCTCGAACGGCCCGCGGGAAAAACGAGCACTTAAATTTTTCTGTGCGAGCCCTGATTTCTCTTATTTTATCGTGATGATCATTTGTCCCTATGTAGGTGGGTGCCAACAGAATGTTTTCACAATCGGAAGAGAAAACTGGTGATTGGAATGGATCTCCCCCAAAGTCGGCATCTACCAGTTTTTCCATTCGTCTGTTTAGACGAAGGGATTGAAATTATTACAGTCTTCTAGAAGTCTGAAGGTATTTCGCCTGTCTGAAATATGCTTTACAGTAGGTGGAATAGTTTTGTCTTGGCTGACGTGTTTGGTGGAGGCGCTTGCATCCAGCGGCAAGTCACTCTTCGTGTATTCAAAGCCACCAACAGTTTCAAAAATATGTCAGCAATTTCGGTGAAAGAGGAGGAAGAAGACTGACGGCAAAGTTAACGGGATGCAAGATCCCGCTTCGTGACGGCGAAGTCATGTTAACTTCCGCGTCTACTAATTGGCTGCGTGCGTCCCAGTGCCTCAAAGTGTGCCATGCGTGTCTTAGCACTAACAGGTATAAGAAAAGCCAAAATGTGACTAGGGATGCATGCACTGAACGGGTAGCAAATTTCGCTCATCTTTGGCGCGTATGCAGTACATAAAACATCCTGCTCTCGTGCAATGTGCTTCTGGAGCCTTTTCCCGACATCGAAGATCGCACATTACTTCATCAAAAGTATCTGGACACTTATTAGTTGCACCAACTGCGACATGGTCGCGTTTACAAACAGTGATCCAATACTGTCAAATGGTTCAAATGGCTCTGAGCACTATGGGACTTAACATCTACGGTAATCAGTCCCCTAGAACGTAGAACTACTTAAACCTAACTAACCTAAGGACATCACACAACACCCAGTCATCACGAGGCAGAGAAAATCCCTGACCCCGCCGGGAATCGATCCAGGAACTCATGCGCGGGAAGCGAGAACGCTACCGCACGACCACGAGCTGCGGACTCCAATACTGTCAAATGTTTTTTATACTAGTCTTTGGTCACAATATGAATTCTTTAGACGATGACCGGTTTCAGCCCGTAATGACCATCCTCAGGAGATGGTGTAAAAAAGATCTGAGGATGGTCATTACGGGCTGAAACCGGTCATCGTCTAAAGAATTCATATTGTGATCAAAGACTGGAATAAAAAACATCTGACTTGCTAGTTGACATTAACTAGGGATATGTCCACCCTTCACGTTATGACGGCTTGAAATCTACGGAGCGAGGTGGCACCGTGATTAGCACACTGGACTCGGATTCGGGTGGACGACGGTTCAGACCCGCTTTATGATGTACCTTTTGCATTTCTTGCTTTTATGTTTTCGTTTTCTTCAAAGGTAAAGAGAACATGTGAAGCGGTAGCCCAGCGTAGAGCCTGCGCCTCCAATCATATATTTTTGATTTTAAAATGTTAAAAAAAAGAAGATTTCTTTCCTATTCCTCGCTCTCAGTTTGTAAGTAGGCTGTTTAGGTTTTTATGTTGGTAACTCCACGCAGTGCTCTGTTTGAAAATCGCTGACTGCACTGTGTGCAGTCTGTGGCTGGCTGGCATTGTTGGCTGTTAACAGCGCGTAGCATTGAGCAGTTGGAGGTGAGCCGCCAGCAGTGGTGGATGTGGAGAGAGAGATGCCAGAGTTTTGAGAGGTTACTATGAGAGGACGATCTGGACGTGTGTCCGCCAGAAAAAGGAAATTTGTTTAATTGGATGTCACAAAATTATATATATGACATTTGAGCGCTATCAAGGTAAATACATTGTTTGTTCTCTATCAAAATCTTTCATTTGCTAACTATGCCTATCAGTAGTTAGAAACTTTTATTTAGCTGGCAGTATTGGCGCTCGCTGTATTGCAGTAGTTCGAGTAACCAAGATTTTTGTGAGGTAAGTCATTCATGAAAGGTATAGGCTATTGTTAGTCAGGGCCATTATTTTGTAGGGATTATTGACAGTCAGAATGCGTTGCGCTAAAAATATTGTGTGTCAGTTTAGTGATGAGCAGAATAACTAAAGTGAGACCTGTCTGAGTACGTTGTGTATTACTCAGCTGCCGGCCGCGGTGGCCGTGCGGTTCTGGCGCTGCAGTCCGGAACCGCGGGGCTGCTACGGTCGCAGGTTCGAATCCTGCCTCGGGCATGGGTGTGTGTGATGTCCTTAGGTTAGTTAGGTTTAAGTAGTTCTAAGTTCTAGGGGACTTATGACCTAAGATGTTGAGTCCCATAGTGCTCAGAGCCATTTGAACCATATTACTCAGCTGTTTCTGTGGCAAATAACGTAAGAGTCTTTCCGGCAGTGTCATTCATAATTTTTCAAAGGGGGCGTTTGAAGTTAATGAACAAAAGTTGACGCACGCAGTTTTAGAGCGTAATCGGCGGTGGCAATTTTGGTTGCGAGAATACGTAAAAAGTCTGTTTTTTTTATGAGCATCGAAGGAAGAATATAGTACTACTTTACGAGTGAATAGTTGTATGAGTCATTATTCCAAGTAGTACTGCAATATATAGAAAACCAAGAAGCCCGCCTGTGTACTTGGGAGTTATCACGAAGATCCGATTACAACAATATAAAGGGCACGTCAAGATTTTGTAGATGGATACGGCCATCAGACGTAGTATTATTGATTGGTAAGCATAAATCTAAAGATTATTTCGTTTACGTGGAACTAACATGGAAAGATGTTTTACCCATTTACAGGTAATAGCTCAGCTTATAGTGCTTGTCCAACACGCCGCAAAATTTCATAAGAGACGGCAATCACAATTCCAATTTTAGATCATCTCTTTATTACTTTCATATCTGCCATTAATTAATTTCATTGCTTCCATATATCTAAATTTTATTTGTTATTATATTGTAGCGTCCAGCCATCCTGATTTAGGTTTTCCGTGATTTCCCCAAATCGCTTCACGCAAATGCCGGGATGATTCCTTTGAAAGGGCACGGCCGACTTCCTTCCCCATCCTTACCTAAGCCGATGGGACCGATGACCTCGCTGTCTGGTCCCCTCCCCCGAAACAACCAACCAACGCTGTGGACACTTTCAGTGGGCGCCTACATGTCTGTGCAGGAATGACAGCTCATTCTTTCTCAAGAGACGAAACGAGACAAGATAATGGTGTTGGACATTAGTGTCTGAAGAGAATCCGACGTTGTGACTCATCCCAAACGTTACTGTGTTCAGGGCAGGACTCTGGACAGGCCAGTCCATTCCAGCAGGGAAAATGATGCTGTGGCCAAATCCTTAGTCTCACACAGTACATCGAAGACGGCTATCAGAGAGGAGAAGGAACTGGGGTCGCATTCCTAGATCTCAGTGCTGCATATGACACAGTTAACCATAAGTTGCTTACCCAGAAAGTGTATAATGTCACTAAGGACTACACCCTTTCTATGTTCGTGCAATGTATGCTACCGAACAGACGCTACTATGTAACCTTACAATCTAAAAACAGCCGATGGAGGACACAGAAAAATGGACTTGCACAGGGTAGTGTCTTGGCTCCAATATTATTTAACATCTATACCAATGATCTTCCCATCAGCCGCCAGACACGAATGTTCATATATGCTGATGATGCAGCAGTGGCCACACAGGATAAAACCTTTGAACAAGTGGAGGAGAATCTCACAGGAGCCTTAACAGAACTTGCTACCTATTACGACGGCAATAATCTCAAACCAAACCCTAGTAAATCTCAAGTATCCGCCTTCCATCTTAGGAACAGACAAGCCAAACGGAAACTCCGAGTCATGTGGCAAGGGGAAGAGCTGAAACATACAAACAGCCCAAAATACCTGGGAGTAACATTGGACAGAGCACTTACTTTTAAGCAGCACTGTCACAACACTAAAAAAAAGGTCTGTGCCAGGAACAACATACTGCGGAAGCTAACAGGTTCATCGTGGGGAGCTCAACCACACGTTTTGCGCACCACGGGTCTGGTGCTGAGTATCTCAGCAGCGGAATATGCGGCGCCAGTTTGGAGGGACTCTGCTCACACTAAGCAAGTTGACGTCGCCGTAAACGAAACTGTACGTATTGCCACAGGATGCCTCAAACCAACTCCCACAGACATCATTTACCCCATCATAGGCATAGCACCACCGCAGACAAGTAGCCGCCGAGATCGAAAGATCAAAACAAAAGAATGATCCTCGACACCCGATGAATATGCACCGAAAACAACGTGTCCGGCTGAAATCCCGCAGGAGTTTCATTGAAACTACTGAAGAGCTCGCCACCAAGCCCGCCGCAAGGCGGCTATCTCTTAGGGAAGAAATGGTGCCACACTCCACAATGGAACTACTTGAGGAGGGATCTGCAGGCTTTCAACTACCTTTTACAACTTGGAGGTCATTAAACCGGCTGCGTACTGGAGTAACTGGGTGCAAATCAAACCTATTTAAATGGGGTTACAGTGATGGCGACAGGTGTGAATGCGGAGCAGTACAGGACTTGGACCACCTACTGATCTGCCCAGATATGTCTATAACATGCACTAAAGATGATATTTTGAAAGTCAATGACAAAGCAATCTACGTTGCTAATTACTGGAAAGGGAAGATATAATTGGTGCATCCGGACACGGAAGAAGAAGAAGAAGCAGGGCTATTACACACATCAATAAAAGTTTTGGATCATCCCGATTTCCAGAACTCCTGAGACATACGTTGACTGTGGATATTGTATCACGGACACAGTCCCTTTGACTGCTCAGAGATGTCACTAAACCCGCTCAAAGATGTTAACAACCACGCGTGAGCAGCGCCTATTAGGCGGAGGGGGTCCGACAGCCGATCAGTTCCAGTCATTCCACCGGGAAGGACGTACACAGCTCGTGTTGTCTGCAGTTCAACCATGGATGACATCGGAAGTTCACTGAGGCTTTTTGCAGATGATGCTGTGGTGTATCGAGAGGTTGTAACAATGGAAAATTGTACTGAAATGCAGGAGGATCTGCAGCGAATTGACGGATGGTGCAGGGAATGGCAATTGAATCTCAATGTAGACAAGTGTAATGTGCTGCTAATACATAGAAAGATAGATCCCTTATCATTTAGCTACAATATAGCAGGTCAGCAACTGGAAGCAGTTTATACCATAAATTATCTGGGAGTACGCATTAGGAGTGATTTAAAATGGAATGATCATATAAAGTTGATCGTCGGTAAAGCAAATGCCAGACTGAGATTCATTGGAAGAATCCTAAGGAAATGCAATCCGAAAACAAAGGAAGTAGGTTACAGTACGCTTGTTCGCCCACTGCTTGAATACTGCTCAGCAGTGTGGGATCCGTACCAGATAGGGTTGATAGAAGAGATAGAGAAGATCCAACGGAGAGCAGCGCGCTTCGTTACAGGATCATTTAGTAATCGCGAAAGCGTTACGGAGATGATAAATAAACTCCAGTGGAAGATTCTGCGGGAGAGACGCTCAGTAGCTCGGTAGGGGCTTTTGTTAAAGTTTCGCGAACATACCTTCACCGAAGAGTCAAGCAGCATATTGCTCCCTCCTACGTATATCTCGCGAAGAGACCATGAGGATAAAATCAGAGAGATTAGAGCCCACACAGAAGCATACCGACAATCCTTCTTTCCACGAACGATACGAGGCTGGAATAGAAGGGAGAACCGATAGAGGTACTCAGGGTACCCTCCGCCACACACCGTCAGGTGACTTGCGGAGTATGGATGTAGATGTAGATGTAGTTGCCTAGATGGACAATACCGCGGTTCGATCGCGTCCGCATTGTTACTCTGTGCCAGGAAGAGCTCTCAACAAGGGAAGTGTCCAGGCGGCTCAAAGTGAACCAAAGCAATGTTATTCAGACAGGGGGGAGATACAGAGAGACGGGAACTGTCGATGACATGCCTCGCTCAGGCCGCTCAAGGGCTACAGTGGATGACCGCTACCTACGGATTATGGCTCCGAGGAACCCTGACAGCAACGCCACCATGTCGATTAATGCTTTTCGTGCAGTCACAGGACGTCGTGTTACGACTCAAACTGTGCGCAATAGGGTGCATGATGCGCAACTTCACTCCCGACGTCCGTGGCGAGGTCCATCTTTGCAACCACGACACTTTGCAGCGAGGTACATATGGGCCCAACAGCATGCCGACTGGACTGCTGAGGATTAGCACCACATTCTCTTCACCAATGAGTGTCGCATGTGTCTTCAACCATACAATCATCGGAGTCGGTTTGGAGGCAACCCGATCAGGCTGAACGCATTAGACACAGTGTCCAGCGAGTGCAGCAAGGCGGAGGTTCCCTGCTGTTTTGGAGTAGCGTTGTGTGAGGCCGACGTACGCCGCTGGTGGTCACGGAAGGCGCCGTAATGGCTGTACGATACGTGAATGCCATCCTCCAACCAACAGTGAACCATATCGGCAGCATATTGGCGAGGCGTTCGTCTTCGTGACCGACAATTCGCGCCTCCATCGTGCACGTCTTGTGAATTACTTCCTTCAGGATAACGACGTCGATCGACTAGAGTGGCCAGCAAGTTCTCCAGAGGCCGGCCGGTGTGGCCGAGCGGTTCTAGGCGCTTCAGTCTGGAACCGTGCGACCGCTACGGTCGCAGGTTCGAATGCTGCCTCGGGCATTGATGTGTGTGATGTCCTTAGTTTAGTTAGGTTTAAGTCGTTCTAAGTTCTAGCGTACTGATGACCTCAGATGTTAACTCCCATAGTGCTCAGAGCCATTTGAACCATTTGAACATGGTGGTACAACATGCAATATGTGGTTTTCGCGAGCAATAAAAAGGGCGGAAATGATGTTTATGATGATCGCTATTCCAATTTTCTGTACAGGTTTCGGAATTCTCGGAACCGAGGTGACGCAAAACTTTTTTTGGTGTGCGTGTTTACAAAGCCATAGCTTCACAGATGCTGCTTTATGATAAGGTGCATATTCACTTGTTCTTCTACTGTACGCAGTGCACACTGCTGTAAAAGTGTTCATATCCTTCAGCATTTAGCGTTTCCTTGTAAGACCAATAAGAGGACCACACCCTAACTACGAAAGATACTCCTCCGAACTTCGCTGTTCTACACCTACATCTACATCGATACTCTGAAAATCGCATTTAAGTGCCTAGCAGAGGGTTCATCGAACCACCTTCACAATTTTCTATCATTTCAATCTCGTATAGCACATGGAATGAACGAACACCTACATCTTTCCGAACGAGCTCCGATTTCCCTTATTTTACCGTGGTGATCGTTTTTCCCTATGTAGGGCGGTGTCAACAAAATATTTTCGCATTCGGAGGAGAAAGTTCGCGATTCAAATTTCGTGAGAAAATTCCCCCACAACGAAAAACGCCATTGTTTTAATGATGTCCATGCCAAATCGTGTATCATTTCAGTGACACTCTCTCATCTACGAGAATACGAAACGAGCTGCCCTTCTTTGAACTTTTTCGATGTATTCCGTCAGTCCTATCTGGTAAGGACCCCACACCGCGCAGCAGTATTATAAAAGAGCACAGAAAAGCGTAGTGTAGGCAGTCTCCTTAGTAGATCTGTTACATTTCCAGAGTCTCCTGCCAATAAAACCCAGTCTTTGGTTAGCCTTCCCCACAACATTTTCTGTGTGTTCCTTCCAATTTCAGTTGTTCGTAATTGTAATTCCTAGGTGTTTAGTTGAATTTAAAGCCTTTAGATTTGACTGGCTTACCGTGTAACCAAAGTTTAACGGATTGCTTCTAGCACTCACGTGGATGACCTCACGCTTTTCATTATTTAGGGACAAACGCCAATTTTCGCAGTATACATACATCTTTTCTAAATAGTTTTGCAATTTGTTTTGATCTTCTGATGACTTTACTAGTCGATAAACGACAGCGTCAATTGCAAACAACCTAAGATGGCTGCTCAGATTGTCCCCCAAATCGTTTATATACATAAGCCACAACAGAGGTCTATAACACTACCTTGGGGAACGCCAGAAATCACTCCTGTTTTACTCGATGACTTTCTGGAAATTACTAGGAACTGTGACCTCTCTGACAGGAAATCACAAATCCAGTCACATAACTGAAACAATATTCCATAAGGACGCTGTTTCACTACAAGCCGGTTGTGTAATACCGTGTCAAAAGCCTTCCGGAACTGTGCCAGAAAAACGGAATCAATCTGAAATCCCTTGTCCATAGCACTCAAAACTTCATGCGACTAAAGAGCTAGTTGTGTTTCACAAGAACGATGTTTTCTAAATCCGTGTTGACTGTGTGTCAATAGGCCGCTATCTGCGACGTAATTAACGATGTTCGAACACAATATATGTTCCAAAATCCTGCTGCATATCGATGTTAATAATATGGGCCTGTAATTTAGTGGATTAGTCCTACTACCTTCCTTGAATATTGGTGTGACCTGTGCAACTTTCCTGCCTTGGCACTACACTTGATGGCAGGTAACGTTCCCCAAGCCTTCGCCAAGCCCAACCCCTTCCATCGGATAAGCGCAGGATGTAGCGTGACTGATCAGTCTGTACCATCCGTTTCCACTCATCCACTGTTCCAGTTGCGCCACACTTTGCACCTCCTAAAGCTTTGCATTGTTGTTGTTGTTGTTGTTGTTGTGGTCTACAGTCCTGAGACTGGTTTGATGCAGCTCTCCATGCTACTCTATCCTGTGCAAGCTTCTTCATCTCCCACTACCTACTGCAACCTACATCCTTCTGAATCTGCTTAGTGTGTTCATATCTTGGTCTCCCTCTACGATTTTAACCCTGCACGCTGCCCTCCAATACTAAATTGGTGATCCCTTGATGCCTCAGAACATGTCATACCAACCGATCACTTCTTCTGGTCAAGTTGTGCCACAAACTTCTCTTCTCCCCAATCCTATTCAATACTTCCTCATTAGCTATGTGATCTACCCATCTAATCTTCAGCATTCTTCTGTAGCACCACATTTCTAAAGCTTCTATTCTCTTCTTGTCCAAACTATTTATCGTCCATGTTTCACTTCCATACATGGCTACACTCCATACAAATACTTTCAGAAATGACTTCCTGACACTTAAATCTATACCCGATGTTAACAAATTTCTCTTCTTCAGAAACGCTTTCCTTGCCATTGCCAGTCTACATTTTATATCCTCTCTACTTCGACCATCATCAGTTATTTTACTCCCCAAATAGCAAAACTCCGTTACTACTTTAAGTGTCTCATTTCCTAATCTAATTCCCTCAGCATCACCCGACTTAATTCGATTACATTCCATTATCCTCGTTTTGCTTTTGTTGATGTTCATCTTATATCCTCCTTTCAAGACACCATCCATTCCGTTCAACTGCTCTTCCAAGTCCTCTGCTGTCTCTGACAGAATTACAATGTCATCGGCGAACCTCAAAGTTTTTATTTCTTCACCATGGATTTTAATACCTACTCCGAATTTTTCTTTTGTTTCCTTTACTGCTTGCTCAATATACAGATTGAATAACATCGGGGAGAGGCTACAACCCTGTCTTACTCCCTTCCCAACAACTGCATCCCTTTCATGTCCCTCGACTCTTATAACTGCCATCTGGTTTCTGTACAAATTGGAAATAGCCTTTGGCTCCCTTTATTTTACCCCTGCCACCTTAAGAATTTGAAAGAGTATTCCAGTCAACGTTGTCAAAAGCTTTCTCTAAGTCTACAAATGCTAGAAACGTAGGTTTGCCTTTCCTTAATCTTTCTTCTAAGATAAGTCATAAGGTCAGTATTGCCTCACGTGTTCCAACATTTCTGCAGAATCCAAACTGATCTTCCCCGAGGTCGGCTTCCACCAGTTTTTCCATTCGTCTGTAAAGAATTCGTGTTAGTATGTTGCAGCTGTGGGTTATTAAACTGATTGTTCGGTAATTTTCACATCTGTCAACACCTGCTTTCTTTGGGATTGGAATTATTATATTCTTCTTGAAGTCTGAGGGTATTTCGCCTGTTTCATACATCTTGCTCACCAGATGGTAGAGTTTTGTGAGGACTGGCTCTCCCAAGGCCGTCAGTAGTTCCAATGGAATGTTGTCTACTCCGGGGGCCTTGTTTCGACTCAGGTCTTTCAGTGCTCTGTCAACCTCTTCACGCAGTATCGTATCTCCCATTTCATCTTCATCTACGTCCTCTTCCATTTCCATAATATTGTCTTCAAGTACATCGCCCTTTTATAGACCCTCTATATACTCCTTCCACCTTTCTGCTTTCCCTTCTTTGCTTAGAACTGGGTTTCCATCTGAGCTCTTGATGTTCATACAAGTGGTTCTCTTATTTCCAAAGGTCTCTTAAGCTTTGCATAAACTACAGAAATGAGTGGTTGATGACAAGCTCCTCGATCATTGTACCACAGTCTTTTTAACTCCCTAGGCACAGTCACTGTACCAACTGAGCTGCTGCTAGCGCTTTGGAACCCACGAGCTATTCTTCCCGCCAATCGCGAAACTGAAAAGCAGTTACAAACTCTTAGTAGTGGAAAGGTGTCAGGACCAGATGAGATTCTACAAGGATCATGGGAAATAATTTGCTCCCCTTCTAGCAGTAATTCATCGTAGATCGCTTGAGCAAGGAACGGTACCTAATGACTGGAAAAAAGCGCAGATCATTCTCGTTTTTAAGAAAGGCCGTGAAACAGAAAAAATGGTGCAAAGGGCTCTGAGCTCTATGGGACTTAACTTCTAAGGTCATCAGTCCCCTAGAACTTAGAACTACTTAAACCTAACTCTACTAAGGACATCACAGACATCCATGCCCGAGGCAGGATTCGAACCTGCGACCGTAGCGGTCGCGCGGTTCCACAATGTAGCACCTAGAACCGCTCGGCAACCCCGGCCGGCCCGTAAAACAGATCCACTAAATTATGGACCTATATCGTTGAAGTCAGCCAATTGTAGAATTATGGAACATGTTTTATGCTCAAGAATTATGACGTTTTCGGAAAATGAACATCTCCTCTATAAAAATCTATTTCGCAAACAGAGATCGTGCGAAACTCAGCTCGCTCTGTTCCTCCATCAGATCCACAGCGCAGTGGAAAACGGCGCTCAGGTTGATGCCGTGTTCCTTGATTTCAGTAAGGCATTTGACACCGTCCCGCATTGCCGTTTAGTGAAAAAAATACGACCTTACGGAGTATCGGAGCAGACTTGCGGTTGGATTCGAGACTTTCTTGCAAATAGAACTCAACACGTCGCTCTTGTTGTTGTTGTTGTGGTCTTCAGTTCTGAGACTGGTTTGATGCAGCTCTCCATGCTACTCTATCCTGTGCAAGCTTCTTCAATCTCCCAGTCCCTACTGCAGCCTACATCCTTCTGAATCTGCTTAGCGTATTCATCTCTTGGTCTCCCCCTACGATTTTTACCCTCCACGGTGCCCTCCAATACTAAATTGGTGATCCCTTTATGCCTCAGAACATGTCCTACCAACCGATCCCTTCTTCTGGTCAAGTAGGGCCACACACTTCTCTTTTCCCCAATCCTATTCGATACTTCCTCATTAGTTATGTGATCTACCCATCTAATCTTCAGCATTCTTCTGTAGCACCACATTTCGAAAGCTTCTATTCTCTTCTTGTCCAAACTAGTTATCGTTCATGTTTCACTTCCATACATGGCTACACTCCATACAAATACTTTCAGAAACGACTTCCTGACACTTAAATCTATACTCGATGTTAACAAATTTCTCTTCTTCAGAAACGCTTTCCTTGCCATTGCCAGTCTACATTTTATATCCTCTCTACTTCGACCATCATCGGTTATTTTACTCCCTAAATAGCAAAACTCCTTTACTACTTTAAGTGTCTCATTTCCTAATCTAATTCCCTCAGCATCACCCGACTTAATTTGACTACATTCCATTATCCTCGTTGTGCTTTTGTTGATGTTCATCTTATATCCTCCTTTCAAGACACTATCCATTCCGTTCAACTGCTCTTCCAAGTCCTTTGCAGTCTCTGACAGAATTACAATGTCATCGGCGAACCTCAAAGTTTTTACTTCTCCATGAATTTTAATACCTTCTCCCAATTTTTCTTTTGTTTCCTTTACTGCTTGCTCGATATACAGATTGAATAACATCGGGGAGAGGCTACAACCCTGTCTCACTCCTTTCCCAACCACTGCTTCCCTTTCATGCCCCTCGACTCTTATAACTGCCATCTGGTTTCTGTACAAATTGTAAATAGCCTTTCGCTCCCTGTATTTTACCCCTGCCACCCCTTACCTTCCGCTCTTAACGGAACTAAATCGACAGATGTAAAAGTTATATGCGGAGCACCACAGGGAAGTGTGATAGGACCGTTGCTTTTTACACTATACATAAATGATCTAATAGAAAGCGTAGGATGCTCTTTAAGGCTATTCGCTGATGATGCAGTTGTCTATACCAAAGTAGCAACGGCAGAAGATAATAAGATGTTCAAATGTGTGTGAAATCTTATGAGACATAACTCCTAAGGCCATCAATCCCTAAGCTTACACACTACTTAACCTAAATTATCCTAAGGACAAACACACACACCCATGCCCGAGGGAGGACTCGAACCTCCGCCGGGATCAGCCGCACAGTCCATAGACTTTGCAGAATGACCTGCAGAGAACTCATGAATGGTGCAGGCTATGTCAGTTGACCCTGGACGTAAATAAATGTAACATACTGCGCATATATACGAAAAGAAATCCACTACTGCACAGCTACACTACTGACGAAAAACAGCTGAAGACAGAGTCTACCGTAAAATATCTAGACGTAACTATCCAGAGCGACCTTAAGTAGAATGACCACATAAAACAGATAGTGGGAAGGACAGACACCAGACTCAGATTCATCGGAAGACTATTAAGGGCCGGCAGATGTGGCCGAGCGGTTCTAAGCGCTACAGTTTGGAACCGCGCGACCGCTACGGTCGCAGGTTCGAATCCTGCCTCGGGCATGGATGTGTGTGTTGTCCTTAGGTTAGTTAGGTTTAAGTAGTTCTAAGTTCTAGGGGACTGATGACCTCAGAAGTTAAGTCCCATAGCGCTCAGAGCCATTTGATCCATTTGACTATTAAGGAAAAGTAACTCATCCAATAAAGAAGTGGCTTATAAGGCGCTTGTTCCCCCGATTCTTGAGTACTGTTCATCTATCTGGGATCCCTATCAGGTAGGACTGATAGAGGAGATCCCACGAATAGCGGCGCGTTTCGTCACAGGATCGTACAGCTGGCGAGAGAGCATTATGGAGGTGCTAAACAAACTCCACTGGCAGACGTTACAAGAGAGGCGTTGTGCATCACGGATAGAGTTACTATTGAAATTTCAGGACCGCACTTTTCAGGAGGAGTCGGCCAACGTATCACTTCCCCCCACATACATCTCGGGTATTGACCACGAGGAGAAAATTCTAGAAATTAGAGCCAATACAGAGGCTTACCAACGATCATTTTCCCACGCACTATTCGCGAGTGGAACAGGGTTGGAGGGATCAGATAGTGGTACCGAAAGTAGCCTCCGCCGCACACCATTAGGTGGCTTGCGGAGTAAGATGTAGATGTAGATGTTGGGCCCGCCCGCATGTTACTAAAGGTTGTTTCGACATGCTGCAGAAGTTTCGCTAGGAAGTATAATGACTTTTCTGGTGACTAGAAATCTACTCTGTAGGAATCAGCATGGGTTTCGAAAAAGACGATCGTGTGAAACCCAGCTCGCGCTATTCGTCCACGAGACTCAGAGGGTCATAGACACGGGTTCCCAGGTAGATGCCGTGTTTCTTCACTTCCGCAAGGCGTTCGATACAGTTCCCCACAGTCGTTTAACGAACAAAGTAAGAGCATATGGACTATCAGACCAATTGTGTGATTGGATTGAAGAGTTCCTAGATAACAGAATGCAGTATGTCATTCTCAATGGAGAGAAGTCTTCCGAAGTAAGAGTGATTTCAGGTGTGCAACAGGTGAGTGTCGTAGGACCGTTGCTATTCACAATATATATAAATGACCTTGTGGATAACAACGGAAGTTCACTGTGGCTTTTTGCGGATGATGCTGTAGTATATCGAGAGGTTTTAACAATGGAAAATTGTACTGAAATGCAGGAGGATCTGCAACGAATTGACGCATGGTGCAGGGAATGGCAATTCAATCTCAATGTCGACAAGTGTAATGTGCTGCGCATATATAGAAAGAAATATCCTTTATCATTTAGCTACAATATAGCAGGTCAGCAACTGGAAGCAGTTAATTCTATAAATTATCTCGAAGTAGGCATTACGAGTGATTTAAAATGGAATGACCATATAAAATTAATCGTCGGTAAAGCAGATGCCAGACTGAGATTCATTGGAAGAATCCTAAGGAAATGCAACCCGAAAACAAAGGAAGTAGGTTACAGTACACTTGTTCGCGCAATGCTCGAATACTGTTCGCCGGTGTGGGATCCGTACCAGGTAGGGTTGATAGAAGGGATAGAGAAGATCCAACGGAGAGCAGCGCGCTTCGTTACAGGATCATTTAGTAATCGCGAAAGCGTTACGGAGCTGATAGATAAACTCCAGTGGAAGACTCTGCAAGACATACGCTCAGGGTTGTTGAAGTTTCGAGAACATACCTTCACCGAGGAGTCAAGCAGTATGTTGCTCCCTCCTACGTATCTCTCGCGAAGAGACCATGAGGATAAAATCAGAGAGATTAGAGCCCACACAGAGGCATACCGACAATCTTTCTTTCCACGAACAATACGAGACTGGAATAAAAGGGAGAACCGATAGAGGTATTTAAGGTACCCTCCGCCACACACCGTCAGGTGGCTTGCGGAGTATGGATGTAGATGTAGATGTAGATGTAGAAGCCCTTACACATCCTCCATACAGCCCCATCTTCTCGCCATGCCGTTTCAACATTTTTGGAGTCCTGAAGAAAGACATTCGCGGCAGTCAATTTGCTTCGAACAAAATAGGTGCACGCCTGATACAGTCGAAGTTTCGTTGGCAACCGCAAATATTTTTCCACGTAGGCACTGAGCGCTACTCTCACAATTGGTTAAATGCACTAATAGTTATGGCTATTACATTTGAAATAATAAACAGTTTACTTACTATTTTGCACCTGTATCGTTTTCATCTGACTGCCCCTAATACTATAAAAAAGTGGAAAATAGAAAGATTAGCAAACAAATAAAGTATTATTAGTTGCTTCCTTCATGTGAACATGAAATGTTCATCTTTCGCGTTGGTGAAAAACTTCCACATTTGCACTTACACCTCAACTAACGCGACTCTAGATAAAGTCGTCATCAAGCCGAGGGGCGATTTGAACACCACAGACCTACAATTTGGCGTGGGATCCCAACCAAGGTTCGAGTCAGCATTTTTCATGTTAACAATTACTTTCCGAGGGATAACACAAAAATCTTAGGCAAATGACTGCTTTCGTTTTACTAAAATGTAGACTTTCACGGCCGGAAATGTCATGTCCATTATAATTATCCTGCCGATATTTCAGAACTGTTTAAGCGTTGTTTGACGACCACATACTTCAAGTGGAATGAACAGTTTTATGAACAAACGGATGGCGTGGCTATGGGAAGCCTCCTAAGTCCCGTAATTGCAAACTTCTTTATGGAGAAATTCGAAGAACAGGCCTTAGGTACTGCCAGCAAAAAACCAAATGTATGGTTCCGATAAGTGGATGACACGTTTGTGCTGTGGAGACATGGCAGGGAGGAACTAAGCCGGTTCCACGAACATCTGAATAGTATAAACTCGAGAATTCAGTTTACAATGGAGGAGGAGGTAGACGACAAATTACATTTCCTCGATGTGCTTGTTTTTAGAAACGAAAATGGGAGTTTGGGCCACTCAGTATACCGCAAACCCACGCACACGGACCGTTATTTGCACCGGGATTCGAACCACCACCCACAACAGAAGCAGGGCGTTATCAAGACGTTAGCGGACAGAGCTGAGTTGCTCGACGCTGAGACGGAACATCTCCACAATGCACTAACGAAGAACGGATATTCGTCCGCCGAAATAAAACATGCGTTGAGACAGCCACGCAGAAATCATAGTGACGTACAGGCTACTGCAAAATCTAAGGTTTTCCTGCCGTTTGTTAAAAATGTAACGGAAAGAATAGGGAGGATCTTGACGAAGCGGAATATTACCGTAATTTACAAGCCCACCAGGAAGATACAGGAATACCTTAAGCCTGCCAAGGACGCTCGCAAACCATTGGAAAAAGCTGGAGTGTACAGGATTCCATGCAGCTGTGGAGATGTTTATGTGGGTACCACTAAAAGAACTGTTTCGAAACGTTTGGAAGAGCACAAGAGCAACTGTAGAGGAGGAGAAACGGAACGATCAGTTGTTGCGGAGCATGCTTTCCAGCCAGGGAACCACAATATTCATTTCGAGGAAACGCAAGTACTAGCGGCCACAAGCGGATATTACGAAAGGCTCTACAGGGAGGCAATCGAAATCGCCAAACACCCTAATAATTTCAGTCGAAAGGAGGAGGGCGTGAAATTAAACGGTATATGGATGCCGGTGTTGAAGAAGATGTGTACCACCCCACCACCACTGAGTGATGGCAACGGCGATCGACAGCAGCGGACAGCGACCAATTGCACTGACGTTTTCAAAACACGTGACGTCACGCCTCGGCGCGGGAGCGCGCGGACACGGAATTTAGCGGCAGTCAGTAGCGAGCCAGGGTGTGTTGGACCTTCCATCGAACTACAGACCCCCTTGAAGATGTCCTCCGCAGACGGGGACGAAAAGTTGGGAACTGACACAGAATTCATGAACTGACCACGGCATAACAGCCCGGATAATTATAATACTTTCTTTTTACATAATGTTTACAAAAATATTTATTAAAACAGTTTCAGTTACAAACCGTGACAAATGATTGCCTGTTTCAATCAGTTAATGATCATCTTCAGATGCGACGACGTTCCTGTGTATGGTCCACACGACGCCTTTTTTGTGTTCACCTTAGCCCATGCGCCTACATTTCCAACAGCGCAAATACGCATGCGCATTTGTGTATGCGTAATTGCCTCGGAATGGAGGCCGTGCGTAAAAGCGAACTGCTTCGCAGTTTATCAGACGACTGGCAGGTGGGGTCCATGTGTGTTTCGTTGTGTCGTGTGTTGAGCTTATGCTCAAAATGGTTCAAATGGCTCTGGTTGGTTCAAATGGCTCTGAGCACTATGGGACTCAACTGCTGAGGTCATTAGTCCCCTAGAACTTAGAACTAGTTAAACCTAACTAACCTAAGGACATCACAAACATCCATGCCCGAGGCAGGATTCGAACCTGCGACCGTAGCGGTCTTGCGGTTCCAGACTGCAGCGCCTTTAACCGCACGGCCACTTCGGCCGGCCAAATGGCTCTGGGCACTATGGGACTTAACATCTGAGGTCATCAGTTCCCTAGAACTTAGAACTACTTAAACCTAACTAACCTAAGGACATCACACACCTCCATGCCCGAGGCAGGATTCGAACCTGCGACCGTAGCGGTCGCGCGGTTCGAGACTGATGAGCTTATGCTGTGAGGCGATTTATTTTTCAACTTTTCCCACGCAGCCTACATAAACGAGATGCAAAAATATTTAGAAATGGCTTCAGTAATACCAAGGGAGGAAAAATTATATTCTGCAACTTCTACAAATACTGATATTGTTAGTGCGTATGATATTTGCCTAGCTGAGTAATGTAAGTAAAAATACTCTGTCTTTTAAATAAAGCTTTCTGTTCCGAAACAAATTATGATAACTGAAATTTTATATGCATTAGCCTCCGCTATTACTTCGAATTAGCTTCAAGCCAACGTTACTTAAACAGCGTCAGTTGCATTTGGTTGTATCAAGACCGCCGGCTGATGTGGCCGAGCGATTCTAGGTGCTTCAGTCCGGAACCGCGCTGCTGCTGCGGTCGCAGGTTCGAATTCTGCTTCGGGCATGGATGTCTGTGACGTCCTTAGGTTAGTTAGGTTGGTTCAAATGGGTCTGAGCACTATGGGACTTAACAGCTGTGGTCATCAGTCCCCTAGAACTTAGAACTACTTAAACCTAACTAACCTAAGGACATCACACACATCCATGCCCGAGGCAGGATTCGAACCTGCGACCGTAGCAGTCTCGCAGCTCCCGACTGAGCGCCTAGAACCGCGAGACCACCGCGGCCGGCGTTAGTTAGGTTTAAGTAGTTCTAAGTGTAGGGGACTGATGACCTCAGATGTTAATTCTCATAGTGCTTAGAGCCATTTGAACCATTTGTTAATGCGTATGATATTTGCCTAGCTGAGTAATGGAAGTAAAAATAACTCTTGTCTTTTAAATAAAGCTTTCTCTTCCGAAATAAAATACGATAACTGGAATTTTATATGCATTAGCCTCCGCTATTCCTTTGAATTAGGTTTAAGTTAACGTTACTTAAACAGCGACAGATCTATGTGTTTGTATCAAGACCGCCGGTCGATGTGGCCGAGCGGTTCTAGGCGCTTCAGTCTGTAACCGCGCGACCGCTACGGTCGCAGGTTCGAATCCTGCCTCGGGCATGGATGTGTGTGATGTCCTTAGGTTAGTTAGGTTTAAGTAGTTCTAGGTTCTGGACTGATGACCTTAGATGTTAAGTCCCATAGTGCCCAGAGCCATTTTTGTATCAAGACCGCGTTAAAATATGTAAATAAGTCTTGCACTCTGTCGCCTTTATAAAACATCGGACTTCTTATATTGCTAATGAATCGAGCAGGTGCTTGTTTCAGACACTGAAATCGCGATCAGTCGAGAGAACAGGTAGATCGCCCACACTTTCACACAAGCGTCAGCAAGTACAATTACTACGGCCACCACTATTTAAAAAAATAACTTCAGAGTAAAAAAAGACCGACTCAGGGTAAACAGACTACTTGAATGAAAGTCAAGAGTTATTTTTCTCTGGCATTATTAAAATAAAACAACTCGTACTTACATCAAGGTGCGACATCATGTACAAAGGGAATCAGAGTTGGATATAGAGTTATGAATTATCGTCTCATAGCCATTATATTAAAAACAGTCAGTCCAGGCACGACTATGAACATTGCAATGTTATATCCGGTACTTTGCCGACACCTTAAACATTTTGCATCTTTTATTTCGTAAAAAAAAATAATAAAAAAAATTCTTCATCATCATTTTGGACATTTTCGTGCCTCTGGCGGGATCTGTCTGGAACATAAGCCTCTCCATCGTCTTCGGTCTTCCACCATCTCTCCGCATTCACCTTGGTCCAGTGTTCTCCTTTCTTCTGGACGCATTCCTCCACTCATTTCAGCCATCTGTCTCTCGGTCTTCCTCTTGTTCTCTTTCCTTCTTGTTTCATCTCATGTATCCTCCTGGCTGTCCCCTTCTCCTCCATTCGCTTAACAGCCTTGATTTCTCTATCTCCTCCTGTAATGGTTCCACCTTCATTAACTCTCTGATCCTCTCATTTCTTAACCTGCCTATCTTTGTTCAAATGGTTCAAATGGCTCTGAGCACTATGGGACTCAACTGCTGAGGTCATAAGTCCCCTACAACTTAGAACTACTTAAACCTATCTAACCTAAGGACATCACACACATCCATGCCCGAGGCAGGATTCGAACCTGCGACCGTAGCGGTCGCGCGGTTCCAAACTGTAGCGCCTAGAACCGCTCGGCCACTCCGGCCGGCTGTCTATCTTTGTCACTCGAATAATGTTCTTCAAGAATTTCATCTCACTAGCTTGTACTCTGCTTTTCTCTCTTCCTTTCATAACCCAGGTTTCGCATGCATGCGTCAGGATCGGGACGTAGTATGACAGGTATACAACCTTTTTACTGATTTGGGGTACATTCTTGCTCCATATCAGGCTTCTGACACACTTCCGAAATGCTTCTGCTTTATGCTTTTCTCCCCCGCTCGTTCATTTCTCTGTCGTTTTTTCTATCTTCCTGTTATTATTTAGCGTATGGCATTTAGACACAATTGTTATTACAATCAATATGCAAAATTGTAATAATTTGGCATTAGATATTCTTACAGTTATTACAATGGTTATACATTCCTTCCTAGGTACTTGAAACTCTCCACTCTCCTCAATCGTTCCCCACCAGTTGTTATTCGATTTGTTCCTCTCTCCTTGTTGTGATAATCATCTTACTCTTTCGGAAAGCAAAAACTTAAGACACCAAAACAGTTAGTGACGTAAAGGAAGCGCCACAATGTGCAGTAATGTCTGTCGATTCAAAAGAAACCACGCTGAAATTTATAGATGATTACAGATAAAGAGAAGTCGCGTGGAATGCCGCTTGTAAAGATTATTTGAATAAAATGTCTCCGATCATATGACTGTAAAGAATTAAATAAGTCTCGAAGTAGGAAAACAGAAAAGAAGAAGATATCAAAATTATGCAAAATGTATATGAAAAGCGTGGACGAATAATCTTATTATGCAGACTAAGCCGGCCCGAGTGGCCCAACGGTTCTAGGCGCTACAGTCTGGAACCGCGCGACCGCTACGTTCGCAGGTTCGAATCCTGCTTCGGGCATGGATGTGTGTGATGTCCTTAGGTTAGTTAGGTTTAAGTAGTTCTAAATTCTAGGGGACTGATGACCTCAGAATTTAAGTCCCATAGTGCTCAGAGCCATTTGAACCATATGCAGACCAAATAACACAAAAATTGAACAGTGTGGCGTCTGAACAAATGAAAAGATGGATAGGTGGAGCTGTTCTACAAACTGATAGAAAGTATGTAAACTGAAAGGGAGGCGGAAGAAAGGAACTAATTACATCAGCTGTACCGGGACTCTGCGCGGAATCAGCAGTGACGAATGAAAATGTGTGCCAGACTGAGATCCGACCTGAGATCTCCTGATTTTTTTTTTAACATCGTTTTTCGTTTTGCTCGTTACTGGTCGTCCTGTTTGCTCGGGGCGGGCGTCCCATGACGCTTTGTTCAAGTCCATCATTGATCCATTAACTCAGGCTTTTTTTTTTATTTTTTTTTTTCTCCAGGGGGCAGCTAACCCTCAGTCAGAACACGCCGAGCTATCGTGCCGGCAACTTATTAGGCACCTGCATTAACCTCTGCACCACCAGACACAGTGTTTATCGCAAATGCGCGGACTACGTCGACACGCTCTCCGGCCGACTCATCCCACCTATATTCTGTTCATCATAAGAATAAATCTGCTGTAAAGAAAGACAAACGCGATGATTGGTTCAAAAGTGGTTCAAATGGCTCTGAGCACTATGCGACTTAACTTCTGAGATCATCAGTCGCCTAGAACTTAGAACGAATTAAATCTAACTAACCTAAGGACATCACACCCATCCATGCCCGAGGCAGGATTCGAACCTGCGACCGTAGCGGTCGCTCGCATCCAGACTGTAGCGCCTAGAACCGCACGGCCACTCTGGCCGGCCAAGATGATTGGTCAGAAGCCGTAGCACAGTAGCACATGTATACTGGTGTTGTTACGCTTTTGGAATTAGGTCCTACATACAGGACATCTTGTTCCTAAGTTACGTTAAATGAAACTCTAAGATATTCTAATGTATTAACAGCCATCAACGTTTCTCTTAATCACGCTTTAGCTGTGTAGTTTTTCTTTTCAAAAATCCTGTACAGTCACAGTCTCTGTATTGCTGAGCTCTGACTGTCGCGCTGTTAGTACGCAGTATGAAAATGGCTGAGGCTGCTTCCTGCTCCGTGTGCAACACCGTTAAAAAGTGCCGAGAAATAGGTTGTTCTTAACATTTTCATATATCTACAGAAAAAAAATCGGCTTTTAAGTTTTCCGAGGGGCTGTATTTGATACAGATGAATTACAGATCTACTACGGATGTCTAGCAGAATTGGGAGCGTAGTGGTCTGATAATTTGGTGCAGTTCATATAGATCGCTGATTGAAGTCTCGCCTTTTTTTCCGTTCGATCTGAAGTACCTATATTACCTAACTGTAAAATTCATCATAGTTTTTTATAAATGTTACACGTCTTCTTGTAACTAATTACATATTGCACGCGCGGAATTCTTGTTTTCACTTAAAATACAAATTTTTGATTATCGATATTTCATGAAATATTGTTAATATAGGTTGCTTAAATGAAAAAAATATAATTTTTTTGTTTAAAAATGAAAAGCCAAATATTCTTTATTCGGAATATGTTCATTGCTTTATGCCACAGACGGCCGCGGTGGCCGAACTGTTCTACGCGCTTCCATCCGGAACCGCGCTGCTGCTACGGTCGCAGGTTCGAATCCTGCCTCGGGAATGGATGTGTGTAATGTCCTTAGGTTAGTTAGGTTTAAGTAGTTCTAAGTTCTAGGGAACTGATGACCTCAGATGTTAAGTCCCGTAGTGCTTAGAGTCATCTGAACCATTTTTATGCCACAAATATAGTCTCATACGAACCAGAGTGATAAGTGTCATAGAAATATGAAAAATAATCATTTTCACAGCATTGAGCACACCATAAAAAATGTCGCATTTTTGCTTTTGCCACTGTACAATTACAATACGAACCCAACAGAACTGATATGGAGCCAAGTTAAGGTATCTGTCGCGAGAAGCAACAAGACTGTTAAGCTGCCAGACGTATTGGAACTAACGCACGCAGCTTTTTCACACGTCACTGCCGAACGCTGGTGGGATATACAAGGTGTTACAAAAAGGTACGGCCACACTTTCAGGAAACATTTCTCACACACAAAGAAAGAAAACATGCTACGTGGACATGTGTCCGGAAACGCTTGCTTTCCATGTTAGAGCTCATTTTATTACTTCTCTTCAAATCGCATTAATCACGGAATGGAAACAGACAGCAACAGAACATACCAGCGTGACTTCAAATGCCCTCCGTTAGCGAGGATACGTGCATCCACCCTCCGTCGCATGGAATCCCTGATGCGCTGATGCAGCCCTGGAGAATGGCGTATTGTATCACAGCCGTCCACAATACGAGCACGAAGAGTCTCTACATTTGGTACCGGGGTTGTATAGACGAGAGCTTTCAAATGCCCCCATAAATGAAAGTCAAGAGGGTTGAGGTCAGCAGAGCGTGGAGGCCACGGAATTGGTCCGCCTCTACCAATCCATCGGTCACCGAATCTGTTGTTGATAAGGTACGAACACTTCGACTGAAATGTGCAGGAGCTCCATCGTGCATGAACCACATGTTGTGTCGTACTTGTAAAGGCACATGTTCTAGCAACACAGGTAGAATATCCCGTATGAAATCATGGCGGTGGATCGAGGAAGTACAGTACATACTGACGAAACTAAAATGGGCTCTAACAAGGAAATTCAGCGTTTCCGGACACATGTCCACATAACATCTTTTCTTTATTTGTGTGTGAGGAATGTTTCCTGAAAGTTTGGCCGTACCTTTTTGTAACATCCTGTAGAACAGTACCTCATAGAAGAACCGGAGAAAATGTGGCGGCTGGGTGGCTTCGTAGATTCTGTTGTTGATCGACTCGACAGATTATCAACGTAGCAGATGACAATCGCAGAACTGAGATGTATTTCTCAGATTCGGTTAAGGAAGGAGTTAAGATATTACCAGACGTATGACTGTAATTAATACCTTCAGTGGCTTCAGTATTCAACAATACGGTGAAATCTCTTCAGTATGCTTTTGCATCACACATAGCTCGCTCAGAAAAATTGCCCTTTGTTGAAGTTAGAAAGTTTCACCACTCTTGTTTGTAATTAGAATACTATGTTAGAATATTATGTTAGGTGAGAACGAAAGAATTTTATGCTTTCCGTCTGGGCCCCTAAGAAGCGTGCAGTAGTGTCGAAGTTTTGCCGAATATTATTTCATTCTCTTTAAAAATTAAATCACATTCGAAACTATATCGTTTCTCTGCTCGTCGCTTTTTACGTCTGAACTGCGACTGCTCACATCATTGTAGGTTAGTTGGACCGCTGGCTCGCTAGTATTGTCCAAGTTAAATGCGCCAGTAAAGCTGTTGTCCCGCATTATCGCTCAGTCTATGTGCTTGCAACACAGCATAAAACGTGTCCTTATGATCGTACTTGACTATACTGGACACAGCTTGGCTTCCGCTCCACGTGAAACGAAATCCAATGAGATTCATGCAAACGCGGAAGAATACACGGTGTAATTTTTACATCAGGTTTATTCTTATGTTGAACACAGTATGGCAATACCGAATTTGTCGAGTAGGGGGATGTCAATCTGTATTTATGTACGGTCGTCAAAAACAGTCTGAAAAGCTTGTAAGGATGTTGCAGAGTAGGTTGTACTGGGAAATAACTGTTCAGAAAAAAATTTGACACGTTGCGCTGCTTCAGAGTTAATCAACATTTAAGTTAGCCAGTAAGGCAGCTGCGCGCGCAAATTCAAGCGGGCCACCAGAGACAGTGTCGCCAAACATGTACTTCTTTGGTTTCCTAAAACCGAACAAGAGATTGATGCAGAAATTGGACATTGTTGTTGTTGTGGTCTTCAGTCCTGAGACTGGTTTGATGCAGCTCTCCATGCTGCTCTATTCTGTGCAAGCTTCTTCATCTCCCAGTACGTACTGCAACCTACATCCTTCTCAATCTGCTTAGTGTATTCATCTCTTGGTCTCCCTCTACGATTTTTACCCTCCACGCTGCCCTCCAATACTAAATTGGTGATCCCTTGATACCTCAAAACATGCCCTACCAACCGATCCCTTCTTCTGGTCAAGTTGTGCCACAAACGTCTCTTCTCCCCAATCCTATTCAACACCTCCTCATTAGTTACGTGATCTACCCATCTAATCTTCAGCATTCTTCTGTAGCACCACATTTCGAAAGCTTCTATTCTCTTCTTGTCCAAACTATTTATCGTCCATGTTTCACTTCCATACATGGCTACACGCCATACAAATACTTTCAGAAACGACTTCCTGATACTTAAGTCTATACTCGATGTTAACAAATTTCTCTTCTTCAGAAACGCTTTCCTTGCCATTGCCAGTCTGCATTTTATATCCTCTCTACTTCGACCATCATTAGTTATTTTACTCCCTAAATAGCAAAACTCCTTTACTACTTTAAGTGTCTCATTTCCTAATCTAATTCCCTCAGCATCACCCGATTTAATTTGACTACATTCCATTATCCTCGTTTTGCTTTTGTTGATGTTCATCTTATATCCTCCTTTCAAGACACTGTCCATTCCATTCAACTGCTCTTCCAAGTCCTTTGCTGTCTCTGACAGAATTACAATGTCATCGGCGAACCTCAAAGTTTTTACTTCTTCTCCATGAATTTTAATACCTACTCCGAATTTTTCTTTTGTTTCCTTTACTGGTTGCTGAATATACAGATTGAATAACATCGGGGAGAGGCTACAACCCTGTCTCACTCCTTTCCCAACCACTGCTTCCCTTTCATGCCCCTCGACTCTTATAACTGCCATCTGGTTTCTGTACAAATTGTAAATAGCCTTTCGCTCCCTGTATTTTACCCCTACCACCTTCAGAATTTGAAAGAGAGTATTCCAGTTAACATTGTCAATATTGGACATAGGGCGGTAGTAAGGTTCGAAACATCAGCCAAAGTCTGAGCAGTCACATGCTCCATCATCTGTTCTATGAGAACAATGGTCACTTAATTATATTCGGCGGGTCGATTGAACTTGCATGCGGAACGCCATGATTGGTAAACTTCAATGCTGAAAGTTGTACAACATGTGTGATCAATTATTAAATGTAAAATAAAGAGCCGGCCGAAG
Organism: Schistocerca nitens; assembly: GCF_023898315.1. Taxonomy (NCBI): domain Eukaryota; kingdom Metazoa; phylum Arthropoda; class Insecta; order Orthoptera; family Acrididae; genus Schistocerca; species Schistocerca nitens. Next base: position 136,182,887 of record NC_064624.1, read on the forward strand.
TGGCCGAGCGGTTCTAGGCGCTACAGTCTGGAACCGCGCGACCGCTACGTCGCAGGTTCGAATCCTGCCTCGGGCATGGATGTGTGTTATGTCCTTAGGTTAGTTAGGTTTAAGTAGTTAAGTTCTAAGGGACTGATGACCTCAGATGTTAAGTCCCATAGTGGTCAGAGCCATTTGAAAACACGTAAACAGCGCAACAATTATTTTTCAGCACAACCTGAGACACCCCTACAATATTTTCAGGCTGTTGCTGACCATCCAGTATAATCTCTTCTGACTGAACTTGTGCAAACAACTTTTCGTAACTTAAAATACAAATGACGTACTGAAAATGGCTTAACCTTACGACTAGGAACCGGCCTTAAGTATTTCTGTGTTTCAGGAATACTCACCGAAATTCTTTGTTTTGAAATGCGAAATAAACACTGTATGCAAGTCAAATGGTTCAAATGGCTCTGAGCACTATGGGACTCAACTGCTGAGGTCATTAGTCCCCTAGAACTTAGAACTAGTTAAACCTAACTAACCTAAGGACATCACAAACATCCATGCCCGAGGCAGGATTCGAACCTGCGACCGTAGCGGTCTTGCGGTTCCAGACTGCAGCGCCTTCAAGCGCACGGCCACTTCGGCCGGCGTATGCAAGTCGCCGCTTGCCAGTTAAAGAAATGTTAGTGCTAGTCTTATCGCTGCAGTTGGCTAAGCAGAAAATTACAATCTCGGTGTGACCTTATTCTGAAATTTGCAAACATAACGTCATCGTCAATTTGTATTCCTCGTATTTCTGTTATTTAGTAGTTTCATCCATAGTTTCCTGAGTGTTTTGTTTTTCTGTCGCCACTACCCATAACAAACGCAGCAGAGAAATGGATGTGCAGATTTCTGTGCGTGTACTGCTGCCGTGTACACGAAAAAGGAGGCATGGTGTGAACATACCATTTTTTCCCCATTACTGCGACCGGACACAAAGGTCAGCTAATAGTAGCTCTCTCTCGTATGCGTAATGGAGAGCGACTAATTACGTTAGACGAGAAGGCCGTTAGGTATTTCAAGCAGAAACTTCCCCAGTCAGCTCCACAGGTTATCACAGACTCAGTAACATGCTCGTGAGACTGAACACCAGAATGTGATTAAAAACACGGGCTGTCAAAAGCTTGTCAAGTACTGCGATACGCTGATGATCTACACTACTAAATCCAGTCTGTGTTTAGCATTGTTGCCGAAAATCTCCGCCGGCCGCGGTGGTCTCGCGGTTCTAGGCGCGCAGTCCGGAACCGTGCGACTGCTACGGTCGCAGGTTCGAATCCTGCCTCGGGCATGGATGTGTGTGATGTCCTTAGGTTAGTTAGGTTTAAGTAGTTCTAAGTTCTAGGGGACTTATGACCACAGCAGTTGAGTCCCATAGTGCTCAGAGCCAGAGCCAAATCTCCAACAATTCTTGAACAGTTCACTTCAAATTTTTGCACGTTATTCAAATAATGTTCGGAGGGACATAGGCTACAAATTTCTTTAATATATACGGTATGTGATTTTATGTACATAAAGGGGAAACGTTCTAAGCAAAAATCGCGAAAAGTCGCTGACCGATTAACTTCAAATTTTTCCACGACACTCTAATGAACAGCTTGACGACATAGAGTTTCTTATATATGGACGTCAAGATATATATGTCTTATATATAGGAGAAAAGTTGTTAGCAATAATCTTGAAAAGCTCCTAATCAGTTTCTGCAAAATTGTACACGACACTCTATTAAAACAGTTGGATATGTATATAATATCTCACGAAATAAGCATCAAACGAAAAAACTACAAAGATCGAAACTTGTCTAGCTTGAAGAGGGAAACCAGGGGGCCCGCTAGATGGCGCTGCCATAGGTAAAACGGATATCAACTGCATTTTTTAAAAATAGAAACCCCAATTTTTATTACATATTCGTGTAGTACGTAAAGAAATATGAATGTTTTAGTTGGACTACTTTTTTCGCTTTGTGATAGATCGCGCTGTAAGCCACAAACGTACAAGTACGTGGTATCACGCAACATTCTACCATTGCGGACGGTTATTTGCTTCGTGATACATAACCCGTGTTAAAATGGACCGTTTACCAATTGCGGAAAAGGTCGATATCGTGTTGATATATGACTATCTAGATCAAAATGCCCAACAGGCGTGTGCTATGTATGCTATCATAGCAGTCTCCGGACCGTTCGCCGGATAGTTACGTTATTTACGGAAACAGGAAGTCTTCGGCCACATGTGAAACGTCAACCACGACCTGCAACAAATCATGATATCCAAGTAGGTGTTTTAGTTGCTGTCGCGGCTAATCCGCACATCAGTAGCAGACAAATTGCGCGAGAATCGGGAATCTCAAAAACGTCGGTCTTGAGAATGCTACATCAACATCGATTGCACCCGTACCATATTTCTATGCACCAGGAATTGCATGGCGACGACTTTGAACGTCGCGTACAGTTCTGCCACTCGGGACAAGAGAAATTACGGGACGATGACAGATTTTTTGCACCCGTTCTATTCAGCGACGAAGCGACATTCACCAACAGCGGTAACGTAAACCGGCATAATTTGCACTATTGGGCAACGGAAAATCCAGGATAGCTGCGACAAGTGGAACATCAGCGACCTTGGCGGATTACTGTATGGTGGGAGGAAGGATAATTGGCCCCCATTTTATAGATGGCAATTTAAATGGTGCAATGTATGCTGATTTCCTACGTAATGTTCTACCGGTGTTACTACAAGATTTTTCACTGCATGACAGAAGGGCGATGTACTTCCAACATGTTGGATGTCCGGCACATAGCACGCGTGCGGTTGAAGCGGTATTGAATAGCATATTTCATGTCAGGTGGATTGGTCGTCGAAGCACCATACCAAGGCCCGCACGTCACCGGATCTGACGTCCCCGGATTTCTATCTGTGGGGAAATTTGAAGGATATTTGCTATCGTGATCCACCGTCAACGCCTGACGACATGCATCAGCGCATTGTCAATGCATGCGCGAACATTACGGAAGGCGAACTACTCGCTGTTGAGAGGAATGTCGTTGCACGTATTGCCAAATGCATTGAGATTGACGGACATCATTTTGAGCATTTATTGCATTAATGTGGTATTTACAGGTAATCACGCTGTAACAGCATGCGTTCTCCGGAATGATAAGTTCACAAACGTACATGTATCACTTTGGAACAACCGAAATAAAATGATCAAACATACCTACGTTCTGTATTTTAATTTAATTTAAAAATGATACCTGTTACCAACTGTTCGTCTAAAATTGTGAGCCATATGGTTGTGACTATTACAGCGCCATCAATCAAAAAGCGAAAAAAAGTGGTCCAACTAAAACATCCATATTTCTTTACGTACTACACGAATATGTAATAAAAAACGGGGGTTCCTATTTAAAAGAAAACGCTGTTGATATCCGTTTGACTTATGGCAGCGGCCTGTAGCGGGCCAACCATAGCGCCATCTGGAGGAAACCCTTCAAGCTAGACAACTTTCGTTCTTTGTAGTTTTTTCGTTTGACGCTTATTTCGTGAGATATTTGGCCCGGTCACGATCAATGGACCACCCTGTATATGATTTTTGCTATACATATTTTTTGCTAACTACGCCCCCCCTATCTCTCTCTCTCTCTCTCTCTCTCTCTCTCTCTCTCTCTCTCTATATATATATATATATATATATATATATATATATATATATATATATATATATATATATATATATATAGGGGAGAACAGGAGACAGACAAAAAGAGGGGGGAAAGAGGATTAGGACATATATCCAATTCCCAGACATATTTAGCCACTGCGAAGCATTGCCGTGTATGCTAGTATGTGTATATACACGACTGATCACAGCCTTGAAGAAATGAATAGAGCAGAGTTCAGCAACTTCCCAGTCAGAAGCTGAGCTGGCATCTAAAGGCTTATAACTCTCAGTCTTAAGGGGCTCCGGAACGCCCTATACTTGCAATGTTAAAATAACGCTTATAAATTACATCTTTCCTCACAAAGTATTTGAGGTAGGAAGTTGAACTTTTTACAGATTATTTATTGGAATATGGGCTACAACTTAACACAGGGATTTTACAAAATTTTAGTTCAGTTATTAAAGATGATTTTTTTTCAATTGCAATGAAAATTCACAACATTTTTTTGCAATTTTTTATTTATATATTCAAAAATATAAAGTTTTTTGGAAAAAGGCTGTGTTAAATTATGCAGAAGGTACTGTGTAACTTTTACTGAAAGTTTGAAACAAATATGTTTGGAAGATCCTTAGAAAACATGTAATTAGTATGAGAAAATAAAAGTTTTGGGAATCGAGCGACAAAGATTGGATTAACTTTTTAGTGCATTCCAGGTCCATAGGATGAATTATCTTCATCCTCTGCAAACTCCTCCTCCAGCTTCCTCTTGTTCCTCCTCCTGTTTACTCTTGCTTGTATTTCTAGACTCTTTACAGCCCTGTCTGCAGCCCGAAGGCGTTCCTTGTCTAAAGCAAGCATCGCTCGTACCATGTTAGAACCTATTTTCATTCCCATATTTCTAAATACCTTTGGCTTTCCAACATTTCTCCTTTTCTTAAAAGCCTTCAGAGGATTTCTAATAACTTTACTTTTAATTATTATTATACTTCAACAAAACAGAGACTCAAGAAACAGAATTAATTACGAATATTTTCGAGGTAACGACAGAGTAAATAAACATGAAACAATCGACAATCACACCAGCGATATATATTGAACCATCACAGGTTAGCCACAACACATACTTTATCTCACATCACTAAAATGTACCTGATGAACACGGACGTTAATAATAACACCATTTGACAGCAGTTTAACAGCGCCACAGTGGGTCACGCCCATGTAGAACACATTTCAAAAAAAAAAATTAAAAATAGTTGTAGTCTTCGGTATTGAATAAATTATATATCTATTAAAAGGTAATAGTCTGCAGATTCAGAAAACGCAAAAAAGTAAAAATTGAACTTTTCATGATTTTGAGCCTTTCCGGGGCCCCTTAAGGGGAGCGCGTATGGTGAAATTGATCAATAAGTGAGTTTTTCGATTAATATCTCTTAATAATATTTGATCTCTCCTGAATAATTTGATGCATCATTTCTCGATTAATTCCAATTGGAAGTGTATCTTTTATTATTTCAAAGTTAATAGTGCAAATGTCAAAAATATTTAGCCGTTCTGGACTGACTTCCTTAAGTGTGTCTATCTCCGGAACTATTCAGTCTAGAAGGCTGTGTTTTTCAGCTATTTATTCCTTGAATTCGTGTTAATGTTCCTGTTAAGAGGCTGGATGCAGTGTGTAAACAGAAATGGCAGTACTGCACATGCATTTTGTGGAGAGACTAAATGGTAACGGAAGACTTACTGCCAGAAACAATGATGAACTCAGCAGTGTGGGCTACATTCTTAAACAAATCTTCCACTGATGATACACCTATACATGGTCTTTGACCACCTGGTGCTGATTCATGGTGCAAGTACGACAAAGCTCAGGTAGTGGGTACAGAGGATCAGTTTAGGCACAAAAATATCATGCTGTCTGCAGTGATGGAAGCTATTAAACCAATATATATAGAGAGTTAGCTCATCCTGACCTTTTATCCAAATGTCTCCATGGTGAACGCAAACCCGAATGAGTCTTTCAATAATGTCATTTGGACCTGCACACCGAAAAAGTCTTTGTAGGAATGAAAAATCTATGCTTGGGTGTTTGTGACACTGTGATAGCTTTTTTATTATGGTAATAAGGGAAGAAATAGGGTACTAGAGCAACTTGGCATCACTCCAGGAGCAAACACATTGCAAGTCTTCCAGCGAATGGGTCGATTTACGATCATGAAATCCCAACGCGCAGCAGAGGAAATGAGTAAAGAAACAAGAGGCAGGAGAAGAAATTAGCTTTTAGGTTTGCAGGATGATCAAGAACAGGATCCACATAATGTTGATTATGGGTCTAGCTGTTTCTAGGAGCCGGCATGCCTCCATGCGTGAGTTGATATAGAATGAAACGTTCAAACTTGAATTCCTTAAATTAACTTTTTTTAATATTTGACCCATTATCTCAGGAACTATTACAGATACACTGAAGCGCCAGAGTATAAGCATGCGTATTCAACTACAGAGATACAGGGTGTTTCAAAAATGACCGGTATATTTGAAACGGCAATAAAAACTAAACGAGCAGCGATAGAAATACACCGTTTGTTGCAATATGCTTGGGACAACAGTACATTTTCAGGCGGACAAACTTTCGAAATTACAGTAGTTACAATTTTCAACAACAGATGGCGCTGCAAGTGATGTGAAAGATATAGAAGACAACGCAGTCTGTGGGTGCGCCATTCTGTACGTCGTCTTTCTGCTGTAAGCGTGTGCTGTTCACAACGTGCACGTGTGCTGTAGACAACATGGTTTATTCCTTAGAACAGAGGATTTTTCTGGTGTTGGAATTCCACCGCCTAGAACACAGTGTTGTTGCAACAAGACGAAGTTTTCAACGGAGGTTTAATGTAACCAAAGGACCGAAAAGCGATAGAATAAAGGATTGTTTGAAAAATTTTAACGGACTGGGAACGTGACGGATGAACGTGCTGGAAAGGTAGGGCGACCGCGTACGGCAATCACAGAGGGCAACGCGCAGCTAGTGCAGCAGGTGATCCAACAGCGGCCTCGGGTTTCCGTTCGCCGTGTTGCAGCTGCGGTCCAAATGACGCCAACGTCCACGTATCGTCTCGTGCGCCAGAGTTTACACCTCTATCCATACAAAATTCAAACGCGTCAACCCCTCAGCGCCGCTACTATTGCTGCACGAGAGACATTCGCTAACGATATAGTGCACAGGATTGATGACGGCGATATGCATGTGGGCAGCATTTGGTTTACTGACGAAGCTTATTTTTACCTGGACGGCTTCGTCAATAAACAGAACTGGCGCATATGGGGAACCGAAAAGCCCCATGTTGCAGTCCCATCGTCCCTGCATCCTCAAAAAGTACTGGTCTGGGCCGCCATTTCTTCCAAAGGAATCATTGGCCCATTTTTCAGATCCGAAACGATTACTGCATCACGCTATCTGGACATTCTTCGTGAATTTGTGGCGGTACAAACTGCCTTAGACGACACTGCGAACACCTCGTGGTTTATGCAAGAGGGTGCCCGGCCACATCGCACGGCCGACGTCTTTAATTTCCTGAATGAATATTTCGACGATCGTGTGATTGCTTTGGGCTATCCGAAACATACAGGAGGCGGCGTGGATTGGCCTCCCTATTCGCCAGACATGAACCCCTGTGACTTCTTTCTGTGGGGACACTTGAAAGACCAGGTGTACCGCCAGAATCCAGAAACAATTGAACAGCTGAAGCAGTACATCTCATCTGCATGTGAAGCCATTCCGCCAGACACGTTGTCAAAGGTTTCGGGTAATTTCATTCAGAGACTACGCCTATTATTGCTACGCATGGTGGATATGTGGAAAATATCGTACTATAGAGTTTCCCAGACCGCAGCGCCATCTGTTGTTGAAAATTGTAACTACTGTAATTTCGAAAGTTTGTCTGCCTGAAAATGTACTGTTGTCCCAAGCATATTGCAACAAACGGTGTATTTCTATCGCTGCTCGTTTAGTTTTTATTGCCGTTTCAAATATACCGGTCATTTTTGAAACACCCTGTATGTACACAAGCAGAATACGCCGCTGCGGTCGGCAACGCCTATATAAGACAACAAGTGCCTGGCGCAGTTGTTAGATCGGTTAATGCTGCTTCAGTGGCAGGTAATCAAGACTAACGTGGTGTTTTAGTCGGAACGCGGGCGATGGGACACAGCGTCTCCGAGGTAGCGATGAAGTGGAGATTTTCACGTACGACCATTTCACGAGTGTACCATGAATATTAGGAATCCGGTAACACATCAAACCTCGGACATTACTGCGGCCGGAAAAATATCCTGCAAGATCCGGACCAACAAGGACTGAAGAGAATTTCTCAACGTGACACAAGTGCAACCCTTCCGTAAATTGCAGCAGATTTCAATGGTGGGCCATCAACAAGCGTCAGCGGTCGAACCACTCAACCAAACATCAGTGATATGTGCTTTCGGAGCCGAAGGCGCACTAGTGTTCAACGAATTCGAACATAAAACATTGGCAAACAATCTAAACAAGAACCCTAAAAAGTTTTGGTCATATGTAAAATCGGTAAGCGGATCTAAATCCCCTATTCAGTCACTCGTTGACCACGATGGCACCGAAACAGAGGACGACCGAAGAAAGGCAGAAATACTGAATTCAGTGTTCCGAAACTGTTTCACTGCGGAAAATCGTAACACGGTCCCTGACTTCAGCCGTCGCACGGACGCCAAAATGGAAAATATTGAAATAAACGATATCGGAATTGAAAAACAACTGCTATCACTTAGTAGCGGAAAAGCATCCGGACCAGACGAGATACCCTTAAGATTCTACAGTGATTATGCTAAAGAACTTGCCCCCTTTCTATCAGCAATTTATCGTAGATCTCTGGAAGAACGTAAAGTACCTAGCGACTGGAAGAAAGCACAGGTCGTTCCCATTTTCAAGAAGGGTCATAAATCAGATGCGAATAATTATAGGCCTATTTCACTTACGTCAATCTGTTGTAGAATAATGGAACATGTTTTGTGTTCTCGTATTATGACGTTCTTAGATAATACAAATCTCCTTCATCATAACCAACATGGATTCCGCAAACAGAGATCATGTGAAACCCAGCTCGCCCTATTTGCCCAAGAAATTCACAGTGCCGTAGACACTGGCGAGCAGATTGATGCCGTATTCCTGGACTTCAGGAAGGCATTTGATACGGTTCCGCACTTACGTTTAGTGAAAAAAATACGTGCTTACGGAATATCGGACCAGGTTTGTGATTGGATTCAGGATTTCCTAGAAGAAAGAACACAACATGTCATTCTTAACGGTTCAAAATCTGCAGATGTAGAGGTAATTTCGGGAGTACCGCAAGGAAGCGTGATAGGACCTTTATTGTTTACAATATACATAAATGACTTAGTTGACAACATCGGTAGCTCCGTGAGGCTATTTGCAGATGACACGGTTGTCTACAAGAAAGTAGCAACATCAGAAGACTCGTACGTACTCCAGGAAGACCTGCAGAGGATTAATGAATGGTGCGACAGCTGGCAGCTTTCCCTAAATGTAGATAAATGTAATATAATGCGCATACATAGGGGCAGAAATCCATTCCAGTACGATTATGCCATAGGTGGTAAATCATTGGAAGCGGTAACGACCGTAAAATACTTAGGAGTTACTATCCGGAGCGATCTGAAGTGGAATGATCACATAAAACAAATAGTGGGAAAAGCAGGCGCCAGGTTGAGATTCATAGGAAGAATTCTAAGAAAATGTGACTCATCGACGAAAGAAGTAGCTTACAAAACGCTTGTTCGTCCGATTCTTGAGTATTGCTCATCAGTATGGGACCCTTACCAGGTTGGATTAATAGAAGAGATAGACATGATCCAGCGAAAAGCAGCGCGATTCGTCATGGGGACATTTAGTCAGCGCGAGAGCGTTACGGAGATGCTGAACAAGCTCCAGTGGCAGACACTTCAAGAAAGGCGTTACGCAATACGGAGAGGTTTATTATCGAAATTACGAGAGAGCACATTCCGGGAAGAGATGGGCAACATATTACTACCGCCCACATATATCTCGCGTAATGATCACAACGAAAAGATCCGAGAAATTAGAGCAAATACGGAGACTTACAAGCAGTCGTTCTTCCCACGCACAATTCGTGAATGGAACAGGGAAGGGGGGATCAGATAGTGGTACAATAAGTACCCTCCGCCACACACCGTAAGGTGGCTCGCGGAGTATAGATGTAGATGTAGATGTAGTGTACCCTTGATGACTGCACGACACAAACTTATACGCCTCGCCTGAGCCCGTCAACACCGATATTGGACTGTTGATGACTGGAAACTTGTTGCCTGGTCGGACGAGTCTCGTTTCGAATTGTATCGAGCAGATGGATGTGCACAGGTATGGAGACAACCTCATGAATTCATGAACCCTGCTTATCAGCAGGGACTGTTCAAGCTGGTGGAGACTCTGCAATGGTGTGGGCCGTGTGCATGTGGGACCCCTGATAAGTCTAGATACGACTGACAGGTGACAGGTACCTAACCATCCCGTCCGGTCACCTGCATACATTCACTCCATTGTGCATTCCGACGGACTTTGACAATTCCAGAAGGACCATGCGACACCCTGAACGTCCAGAATTGCTAGAGTGGCTCCAGGAACACTCTTCTGAGTTTAAACACTACCTCTGGCCACTAAACTCCCCAGACATGAATATCATTCAGAATATCTGGGATACCTTGCAAAGTGCTGTTCGTAAGAGATCTCCACCCCGTCTTACTCTGATTGATTTATGGACAGCCCTGCAGGATTCATGGTGTCAGTTCCCTCCAGCACTACTTGAGACATTAGTCGAGTTCATGCCACGTCGTGTTGCGGCACTCTTGCGTGCTTGCGGGGGCCCTAAACGATATTTCGCAGGTGTACCCGTTTCTTTGGCTCTTCAGTGTACATATACAGGGTGTTTCAAAAATGACCGGTATATCTGAAACGGCAATAAAACCTAAACGAGCAGCGATAGAAATACACCGTTTGTTGCAATATGCTTGGGACAACAGTACATTTTCAGGCGGACAAACTTTCGAAATTACAGTAATTACAATTTTCAACAACAGATGGCGCTGCAAGTGATGTGAAAGATATAGAAGACAACGCAGTCTGTGGGTGCGCCATTCTGTACGTCGTCTTTCTGCTGTAAGCGTGTGCTGTTCACAACGTGCACGTGTGCTGTTCACAACGTGCACGTGTGCTGTAGACAAAATGGTTTATTCCTTAGAACAGAGGATTTTTCTGGTGTTGGAAATCCACCGCCTAGAACACAGTGTTATTGCAACAAGACGAAGTTTTCAACGGAGGTTTAATGTTACCAAAGGACCGAAAAGCGATACAATAAAGGATTGTTTGAAAAATTTCAACGGACTGGGATCGTGATGGATGAACGTGCTGGAAAGGTAGGGCGACCGCGTACGGCAACCACAGAAGGCAACGCGCAGCTAGTGCAGCAGGTGATCCGACAGCGGCATCGGGTTTCCGTTCGCCGTGTTGCAGCTGCGGTCCAAATGACGCCAACGTCCACGTATCGTCTCGTGCGCCAGAGTTTACACCTCTATCCATACAAAATTCGAACGGCAACCCCTCAGCGCCGCTACCATTGCTGCACGAGAGACATTCGCTAACGATATAGTGCACAGGATTGATGACGGCGATATGCATGTGGGCAGCATTTGGTTTACTGACGAAGCTTATTTTTACCTGGACGGCTTCGTCAATAAACAGAACTGGCGCATATGGGGAACCGAAAAGCCCCATGTTGCAGTCCCATCGTCCCTGCATCCTCAAAAAGTACTGGTCTGGGCCGCCATGTCTTCCAAAGGAATCATTGGCCCATTTTTCAGATCCGAAACGATTACTGCATCACGCTATCTGGACATTCTTCGTGAATTTGTGGCGGTACACACTGCCTTAGACGACACTGCGAACACCTCGTGGTTTATGCAAGATGGTGCCCGGCCACATAGCACGGCCGACGTCTTTAATTTCCTGAATGAATATTTCGATGATCGTGTGATTGCTTTGGGCTATCCGAAACATACAGGAGGCGGCGTGGATTGGCCTCCCTATTCGCCAGACATGAACCCCTGTGACTTCTTTCTGTGGGGACACTTGAAAGACCAGGTGTACCGCCAGAATCCAGAAACAATTGAACAGCTGAAGCAGTACATCTCATCTGCATGTGAAGCCATTCCGCCAGACACGTTGTCAAAGGTTTCGGGTAATTTCATTCAGAGACTACGCCATATTATTGCTACGCATGGTGGATATGTGGAAAATATCGTACTATAGAGTTTCCCAGACCGCAGCGCCATCTGTTGTTGAAAATTGTAACTACTGTAATTTCGAAAGTTTGTCTGCCTGAAAATGTACTGTTGTCCCAAGCATATTGCAACAAACGGTGTATTTCTATCGCTGCTCGTTTAGTTTTTATTGCCGTTTCAAATATACCGGTCATTTTTTAAACACCCTGTATCTAATTTTACACTATGTTACCTCTTATTATACTGCTCCTTAACCACCAAAACATTTCTACATACAATGGTGTTTTTACTTACAGAAGCAACAGTGCATTTTTTAAGAATTGAACATAAATTTAAAAAAAATATAACTATCTATTTTTAGTCTGTATACTATGAGTCTGGTTCAGTAATCAGAAAAGGAGTGAAACTACACTCACCAGAAATTGCAGATCTCTGTCAGAGGATCTGAGATAACTGGTCATCAGTACTGGAAATTTAACACTATAGGTATAGCATGTACGTACTCCCCTTAAAGCCGGCCGAAGTGGCCGTGCGGTTAAAGGCGCTGCAGTCTGGAACCGCAAGACCGCTACGGTCGCAGGTTCGAATCCTGCCTCGGGCATGGATGTTTGTGATGTCCTTAGGTTAGTTAGGTTTAACTAGTTCTAAGTTCTAGGGGACTAATGACCTCAGCAGTTGAGTCCCATAGTGCTCAGAGCCATTTGAACCATTTGAACTCCCCTTAAGACGACTGTGGTTAACTTTGGCAGGCAAACGATTCGACAGTGACTAACACACTTAAGATTAACAACCAGTTTTTCCCTGAAGAGTCAAACTAAATTCCTAGGAATGATATAGACTCACGCCTATTATGGACGGGACATACTGGATACCTCATAGAGAAAAACCAGTTTTGTCTCAAAGTGTTGCGCTCGGTTACAGGCGCATGATGGTGTGCGGATGATAATATTCTGCGATTAATATACAGGTGTCTAATCGATTATGGAAGCGTGTTATTCTGTAGAGGCAACAGAAAATCAGTTTCGAAACTAGAAAAACTCCAGCTTACAAGCATTGTGACTTGCTTAGGAACTATGCGTTCCAAGCCAACAAATTTATTGTTAGCGGAACCCGCAAAAATGAAATGTATTGTTAGCGAAACCCGCAGAAATGCGCAATGCCTTACAGTGGAAATTAATTACGGGTCTGTTCCCTCTCAAAGGACTTTCCGCAATTGCCCACCCATTGACACAGAAACACGACGGATTGTAACAAGAAGACGTAAAGAGAGAGAGAGAGTAAACACGGCCCTGAAAACAGTATTCAGTACAAGCCTCACAGATGTGAAGGACATTCTGTCTAAACTGTGAAGAACAACAACATATCTTAATTCAGACTACCATCATAACGAAATAATATCAGTAGCTGACGTCTTCTACTTTCCAATAAAAGCAAATGTCGGAGCAGAACAATTAGTAATTGCTGTTAATTTCCCGAATCCCATGTATATTACAAATGTGGAAGTTTGTGTGTGAATATGTTTACTACTGCTTCACGCTGAAATTGTTGGAAAGATTTGGAAGAAATTTGGACTGGAATAGGCTTATAAACTGAATTAACACATAGGCTAGTTTTAAAAGTGTGTAGTACAAGATATTTATTGATCTGAAGAACATAATGCGAAATGTGGAACAATAGTTACTCTTAGAAAAATCCATTTATACTTTGACTTTTGAACTGTATCGTATTTTTGAAAATGCTTTTATCGTTTAATATGCCAACATGATACGATTCAAGGTAATGAATACAACGGTTATACAATCCTCAAAGCGTTTAATCGTTTAATCCATACTTTCACACAAGCCTGTTGCATTTTAGCCACTGAGCATCAGGCGTATCTTATAGCTTCTGAAATGCTTGAAGACCCACGACGGTGTCTCATTTAAATGCTTTACGACAGGGAAGCGACCTACCTTTGCAGGCAGAACATGGTAAACTTTTAATGAGGCTGGATTTGGTTACGATAGAGAAGCGACCTGCCTTTACAGGTAGAACATGGTAAACTTTTAGTCAGGTTGGATTTGGTTATGGCAAGTGAGGGTATCCACTGGTAATAGGCACAGCATGAGGGCAGATTACGTTGTTGCACGTATAAATATTATAAAGTTCGCGCAGCACCGAACTAGATATTGCTTACGAGGGCGGTTCAGAAAGTAACCTCCGATTGGTCACAGTGCGGGTTGTGGAGGGAGTAGCGACGCCATCTGTGCGTTCACGCACTCAACAGGTCAGTCGGCATCAAGCCGTGGTCGAGTGAACGTCGTACCTGCGCTAGTTTAGTTTTTGTGGCAGTTTGAAATGTGTGCTGCAATAGAAAACCCCGCCAAATGTGAAGTGCGTGCTGTCATAAGGTTTTTTACAGCCAAAGGATATTCTGCAGCAGCTATTCATCGTGAGCTTTGTGCCGTGTACGGACCGAGCGTTATGAGTGAAGGAGTTGTCCGTGAATGGGTAGGTTTATTTAAAAGTGGACGAGAAAACGTTCGTGATGAAGAGAGGAGTGGTACACCATCATTGGTGACTGACGAACTCGTTCAGACAGTTGATGCAAAAGTTCGTGAAAATCGACGTTTCTCAATGTCGGAGTTGTCTACTGGTTTTCCACAGATTTCTAAGACTCTCTTGTACGAGATAATGACAGCAAGATTGGGTTACCGTAAGTTCTGTGCACGATGGGTGCCCAAAATTCTTACCTACCACCACAAAACTCAAAAAATGGCCTCTGCATTAGACTTTCTGTCACATTATGAGGACGAAGGAGAACCATTGTTAAACAGAATCGTGACCGGTGACGAAACCTGGATTAAGTACGTGAACCCTGAGACAAAAGAACAATCAAAGATGTGGGCACATTCAAATTCGCCTACCAAACCGAGAAAAGCCTCGCAAGATTTTTCTGCCAGAAAACTGATGGCAACGGTGTTTTGGGATGCCAAAGGGGTGTTGTTGGTTGAATTCATGGAACGTGGTACGACCATTAATCAAGACGTGTACTGTGAAACAATAAAAAAGTTACGACGGGCTATACAGAACAAACGCCGTGGTATGCTGACTTCCGGTATCGTTTTTTTGCACGATAATGCCCGTCCTCACTCTGCTCGCAGAACAACGGCCCTTCTTGAGTCCTTCGAGTGGGACGTTATCAACCGTCCACCTTACAGCCCAGACCTGGCGCCAAGTGATTATCACCTCTTCATGCATTTGAAGAAATGGCTCGGGTCACAGCGGTTTGATGACGACGAAGAGCTCAAAGATGCGGTCACAGGCTGGCTCCAGGCACAAGCGGGTGATTTTTATGCAGAAGGAATTTCAAAGCTTGTGAAGAGATACGATAAGTGCCTCAATCGCTATGGAGACTATGTAGAAAAATAGTGCAAAGATGTAGTTGTAAGATGTATATATTAAAATATTTTTATTTAAGTTGGTGTATTTTTTTAAATCAACCGGAGGTTACTTTCTGAACGGCCCTCGTATTTTCTTTCATCGTCGAGTTAGTATGTTTGTTACTCCTTCACGCTGAAGTGCCAAGTCTAGTGTAGAAATTAGTTTTTAACTGTTTAGACAAATGAAATAAGTATGTACATAAATGCTGCACAGCAGAAGTATTCCAGTAGGATAAAATCATCACTAAACTTTGTAAGAGTGTTACGTGTGCACATGAAAATATTTCGCAATAATTTTGGAAAGGGATTGCAGAAGCTTACTCCACTAGCAACGGATGTCATGAAGGCTACGAAGGAAAACGGATACATCGAAAGAAAGCTAAATTAATGTTGATCAAAAGACATGCTAACATTAAGCATAATGAAATGGTCGAACTTAGTGAAAAGTGCCGCTCAAAACGGCATTATAAAAAATATTACTGCTATCAGACATTAAGACTAATGTATATAAAAATGGGACAATAGTGGGAAGAATAATATTAATTATCTATCAAAGGGAAATATTATGGTCAAATACAGTCAAATATTCACTCGAAGTCCAGGTTCCACACAACTAAGACAAATAAAAAATTTATAACTTCCATAACTCGCACGAGATTTAATCATTGATCATTTCCTATCCATCGAATACAGGTTAGAGATAGACCTTATTGTGAATGTGATAGAATAACAGTAGGGAACATCGGTCACATATTTTTTAATGTAAACTGTTTGTAAACCAGAAAATGGATTTCATACAACAACTAATCCGATATCATCAAGCATTACGAGTTACCGTATAAAGTATCCTTCATCACAATATCGTGGTTTTACAACTAATTACGAAAGTCTTTGATAAATGCAACCTTGTTTCGTAAAACTCCAAGAGACTAACAAAAGATGCCTGTATGGACTTCAGGCTTAAAGTCACAATAAATAAATAAATAAAAGAAATATTCATTTTGTGTTAGCAATATCCTGAGCAGCAATTCACTTTGGGCCAGAAAATAAGCAAGTTGAAACTCTATTTTTCCACTTAACTTCGAAAAAATGCTTCCCATAAACATAGGAACACCATTGTTATATTTTGAATCGTCATTTTAAAGGCGCCAGGCGTGATTATCTCGTTAATGGCGACAGTGCCTGTATTGATGCAGTGACAATACAATGTCCTTCAGATATGCATACCTGTGTACAGGAACAGACACTGTCATTGACGATTTGCAGCTGTGAAAATCCTCAAATGGATTCGCATATTGAGAATACATACCGTATTAGCAACAGCAACTTACGACAAATCAAAATGTGTCCGAAGAGGAGATTAGTGTTTAGCGTGCCGTCGGCAACGAGGTCATTAGAGACTGAGCACAAGCTCGGATTGGGGAAGGATGTTGTTGTTGTTTTGGTCTTCAGTCCTGAGACTGGTTTGATGCAGCTCTCTATGCTACTCTATCCTGTGCAAGCTTCTGCATCTCTCAGTACCTACTGCAACCTACATCCTTCTGAATCTGCTTAGTGTATTCATCTCTTGGTCTCCCTCCCTCTACGATTTTTACCCTCCACGCTGCCCTCCAATACTAAATTGGTGATCCCCTGATGCCTCAGAACATGTCCTACCAACCGATCCCTTCTTCTAGTCAAGTTGTGCCACAAATGTCTCTTTTCCCCAATTCTATTGAATACCTCCTCATTAGTTATGTGATCTACCCATCTAATCTTCAGCATTCTTCTGTAGCACCACATTTCGAAAGCTTCTATTCTCTTCTTATCCAAACTATTTATCGTCCACGTTTCACGTCCATACATGGCTACACTCCATACATATACTTTCAGAAACAACTTCCTGACACTTAAATCTATACTCGATGTTAACAAATTTCTCTTCTTCAGAAACGATTTCCTTGCCATTGCCAGTCTACATTTTATATCCTCTCTACTTCGACCATCGTCAGTTATTATGCTCCCCAAATAGCAAAACTCCTTTACTACTTTAAGCGTCTCATTTCCTAATCTAATACCCTCAGCATCACCCGATTTAATTCGACTACATTCCATTATCCTCGTTTTGCTTTTTTTGATGTTCATCTTATATCCTCGTTTCAAGACACAGTCCATTCCGTTCAACTGCTCTTCCAAGTCCTTTGCTGTCTCTGACAGAATTACAATGTCATCGGCGAACTTCAAAGTTTTTATTTCTTCTCCATGGATTTTAATATCTACTCTGAATTTTTCTTTTGTTTCCTTTACTGCTTGCTGAATATACAGATTGAATAACATCGGGGAGAGGCTACAACCCTGTCTCACTCCTTTCCCAACCGCTGCTTCCCTTTCATGCCCCTCGACTCTTGTAACTGCCATCTGGTTTCTGTACAAATTGTAAATAGCCTTTCGCTCCCTGTATTTTACCCCTGCCACCTTCAGAATTTGAAAGAGAGTATTCTAATCAACACTATCAAAAGTGTTCTCTAAGTCTACAAATGCTAGAAACGTAGGTCTCTCCTAAGATAAGTCGTAGGGTCAGTATTGTCTCACGTGTTCCGATATTTCTGCGGAATCCAAACTGATCTTCCCCGAGGTCGGCTTCTACCAGTTTTTCCATTCGTCTGTAAAGAATTCGCGTTAGTATTTTGCAGCTGTGAATTATTAAACTGATTGTTCGGTAATTTTCAAATCTGTCAGCACCTGCTTTCTTTGGGATTGGAATTATGATATTCTTCTTGAAGTCTGAGGGTATTTCGCCTGTCTCATACATCTTGCTTACCAGATGGTAGAGTTTTGTCAGGGCTGGCTCTCCCAAGGTTGTCAGTAGTTCTAATGGAATGTTGTCTATTCACGGGGCCTTGTGTCGACTCAGGTCTTTCAGTGCTCTGTCAAACTCTTTACGCGGTACCATATCTCCCATTTCATTGGGGAAGGATAGTGAAGGAAATCGGCTGTGCCCTTTCGAAGGGAACATCCCGGCATATGCCTTAATCGATCTAGGGTGGCCGGACTCGGGTTTGAACCGTCGTCCTCCCGAACACGAGTCGAGTGCGATAACCACTGCGCTACCTCCTCCTGTAATTTGTCTGGAGGACACTGTAGTGTAATAAATACAGTTACTGCAATTGCACAGACACTGTCGCCATTTTTATTTTCGTTTCTCTTGGCCCCGCTGCGTGGTAGGTGTCTTGTAATGACATATTAAAACAAAAGACGGTAATGTACCACAATGATCCTATAATTGTTAACTGCTAGACGTTTTACATTAGCAAGAGGCCTATTTCGGCATTATCGCCACCTTCAGGCCATCTGCAGCCAAACACGCTTTATTAAAAGTTGTAACATTATAACTAATAACAATCTTGTTTTACTGTGTGCTAACACTTACTTCCATATTGCATCGTGGCGCTGTCGCTGTCTTATAATCTTGTTGCATAAATCGTCTCCAACTGCAGCCAAGTTTTTAAGTATTTATCTCAACCTCTATTAATAGCTGTTTTTCGCAGATGTAAACTAGGTCTTTTATCGCTTGGCTATACTACTGTTGCGGTTTTGACAGCTACGATTGACAGCTAATGCAGCGATGTTGTACGGCTACAATTTGATTTTTCTTTTTTGTCTATCGTAATTATCTATGGCGTGGCATTAAAGTCTTTGTTACGTTTTTGTTAGTGATCTCTATACTAGAAATCTTTGGTTTTTGTAGTGTGTATACAGGGTGGTCCATTGATCTTGACAGGGCCAAATATCTCACGAAATAAGCATCAAACGAAAAAACTACAAAGAACGAAACTCGTCTAGCTTGAAGGGGGAAACCAGATGGCGCCATGGTTGGCCCGCTAGATGGCGCTGCCATGGGTCAAACGGATATCAACTGCGTTTTTCTAAAATTGGAACCCCCACTTTTTATTACATATTCGTGTAGTACATATAGAGATATGAATTTTTTAGTTGGACCACATTTTCGCTTTGTGATAAATGGCGCTGTAATAGTCACAAACATATGGCGCACAATTATAGACGAACAGTTGGTAAGAGGTAGGTTTTTTAAATTAAAATACAGAACGTAGGTACGTTTGAACATTATATTTCGGTTGTTCAATGTGATAGATGTACCTTTGTGAACTTATCATTTCTGAGGACGCATGCGGTTACAGCGTGAATACCTGTAAATACCACATTAATGCAATAAATGCTCAAAATGATGTCCGTCAATCTCAATGCATTTGGCAATACGTGTAACGACATTCCTCTCAACAGCGAGTAGTTCTGGAAAACTACTGCAGATACACGTCTGGGACATGTTTCATTAGATCCACCAGATCAACAACAACAAAATAAATGGAAATCGTGCTTTACTTTAACCTCGTACTGTTTTGCGATGGCTTCATATTAGCGAAGTTGCTAAATTTTAGGCAAAATCTTTTATTAGCCGTAACTAAACATTTGCGGACCTATGTTTATATGAACTTTTTTCTTTAGTTTCACTTGTAGAATAACATATTAAAATATTTACATATCTTCGTGAATTACCCTGTATATATACAGAACCTAGCCCGACGCTACTGCCCATAGCACAACACTAGTACCCCGTTGTCTCGTTCACTGGTGCAGGCGCAGCGCCAAATTAGAGCTACGTTGCGATTTAATGCAAGTGTATTATTTTTTATCTTCGGTACCTACTTGTTCCAGCCGAAATTAAGCCTTAGCTACTTCTGTTCCAAACAGGAGAACTGTATTCGGTGGCAGGGTAAAAAAGTGCTTGTGCTGTAGTTCTTAAAGTGTTGGCATTAAATCCCCAGCCAGTTAGCTTAAAAGTATGTTATTTCTAGATTTTAGCGTCTGCCCTGCAAATTCTAGATCAAGGGTGTCCAACCTTTTAGCTTACCTGGGCCGTACTGGATGAAGATTTTAAATTTGAGAAACTAATGTAATCACCTGGTTCAATCGAAGTGGTTGTAATTCTCAAGGTGCTCCACAGATGTTCAACTGACATTTTTGTTCTATTTTTTACTCATTGTGTGCTTTACTCTTGCAAATAACTGTTCAATTTTTAGTACGTGCTTCCAAACAAAGATGAAATGTATAGTGCATTCTTGTGCACAGCAAGGGATACTTGTCTCTGTGCAGGTATGACAAAAGTGCAACAAAGACACATGATCAGATATTCCTTTCAGTTGGATGTCAAGACTGCAACTCTATGCATTCCATCTGAAAATCTTCTGGGAACGTGTCTAGATTGTTTGTAAAAGCTGTCTCGCAAATATAAAATTTTTTATTGTTTCTTCGAAAATACCGAAATCGACTTTCAAATTCTTGCATCAAATCGAAAAGTATGCCTGCGTATTTCATCCCGTCTTAAGATTTTGTTTGGCCAATGCGCTTAAAAAAAAATACAATTGCATGTGCTTGGCATAATTTCAGTTTCATTTGGAACGCGTTTATTGTTTGAAGTTCTGTCTTGGAGACTCCTGTTTAAGTTACCTAAAGGAGCAGTAAAATTACCAAAAACGCCAAATCTGCCACCCAGTTGTCATCTGAAGTTCTGGCACAGATTTTGCTTTTAGTATCATGAGCGATTTGATTTCATTAATTATGCCATAAAATCTTTTTAACTTTTGGCCTCGTCTGGATCACCTTATTTCTGTAAAATATACGGTATTTCCGTACTCAGTCTGCACTCTGGAGATTAGGACGGGCGGCAATGTTAAGAACGGGATGAACCAATGAGAGAATAGGATCGTGTGGTGGGCGTTTCAGACTGAAAATGTTCCATTTACCACAACTTTACATAAACCGAATGTTATGGATTTTTTTTTCCAACCGTGTGAGAGATGCTCACTTCTTGGGCCGCACTGATACTTCGGGCCGTCGTGGGTTGAAAAACCCCGTTCTAGGTGTTTCGTCGGAGGTCTGTCGAAGGTCATACTCAAATATGCGGTGTGTCGACAGTGTCGTAATTCTTTGTACCGATAAATTACATTCAATTCTGTTTGCCGTTCTGTTGGTTAGGTGCTCAGACCTGACTTCTATTTATTACGGTATCGCTACCGTAGCGGCCGTGAAACGTTCGACTAATTACGGCGCGCACAGACGCATTCAAGCAGGCTTCCTTCCCGCGCTCCACATGCCTTGGAACGGGAAGATATCGTAAACTAAGGTACCACGCCAAGAACTCTCCACCGTGCACTTCAGTGGTTTGCACATTATGTATGTAGATTATTTATTTATTTAACTTCTGTGATACAATGTATTTGTAGATGTGAAAGCGACATATACACATCTAACGAAGTATGTCGAACATGGATATTTTTAGTGAACTTATTTGTCTGACAAATGAGTCCACTTTAAATTGCCATCTATGACCACATGAAGGGAAATAGGCGGGTGGTCTTCATTTAATATCATTTACGCCCGTTACTGGTAAGAAATTATTGAGATGAAACGGTCGACATGCAAATGATACAACCTTCCCTCGAACATCTTTGTCACGGTGACAGTTTCTTAGTTAAACATAACAATTTAAAGCTAATTAACTTGCAATCCTCTTTTTAACTTTCTTACTCATGTACAATATGTATCGCTCGAAAGTAGATTTTTACCTGGACGTGCACGGCATATTAAATGTAATGAAAATTATTATTTAGTTGACATTGGCTTAACTCGTTTGTAATTGGTAGCTGTGATCATAATGGCCGACTTGCGGAAGCAGCTACTGCCGCCAACTCGTGGCGCCGCGGGTGGCCATCTCGGCAACCTAGCCGCGCCTTCGCTGCGGACGTGTTCTCGGAGTGTTTTCTCCTCACGGACGCCGCTCTCGAAATGCTTTGGCCTCGGGCTATTAGCGGGGCGACGCCGAACAAACACGGAAGCACTTCACGTAGTGGGGGGAAAGCGACAACGCGTCAATGGAAGGCGCCACTGCTAGACGACTTAACGGATTTTGCTTACTGGCTTCATTCCGCAGACTTGACGCACGTGTGTACAGCTTTTCAAGGTCCCGTTCTTACTAAGCATGAGTCAGCAAAGAATTACTACACTGTCTACATACATACTTCACAAGAGACTCTATGGTGCGTGGCAGAGGGTACTAAATACTTACATCTGCGTATACAGAGTGTTCAGTGATATGACAGGAACGGCCAATCGAAGCAAAAAAATCTAGTGGGGTCTAAACTGCATACCTTAAGAGCAAGCAAAAAAATCTAGTGGGGTCTAAACTGCATACCTTAAGAGCTATGCCACATCTTCATCTTCGATATTTGAAACCAATCTCTTCTACTGCAGGCTCTATGCTTTCCATATTTTGTGGCGTGTTAATCACAAACAAAAAATCGAAACAAGAAAAAAATGCACTGTAAACATGGGCTCTAAAGTGTATAATTAAGAGCTATGAGCATTTTCCGAGTTTGCTACTGTGAAACTCATCTCGTCTACTAAACAAATGACCATAGATAGCTCTTAAGGTACGCAATTTAAGGCCCATGGTTAGCAAACAATTTCTTTCTAGTTTTTGTCCACGCTATCCCCTCCCAAAATATGGAAAGCAAAGTGCTCACAATAGATTTGTTTCACGTTAACGAAGATGAAAAAGTGCTAATAGCTCTAAGGCATCCATTTTAAAGCCAATTTTTGTGAGACATTGGTCGAAAAATCGTTGGTCATGTCCCTGAATAGTGACCATGCTTCCTGGGACACACTGTTTACCAACACATATTCTAATGCATTGTCGATGCAGCTCGTTTCAGTTTCGTGTAATTGTCACATCCTATCCTGTTCTCGATGTCTTCCAAATACATTAACCTAAACCGTACTCTTCCTTCCTTTCCTAGCACTTTCCGTTCAAGAATGTTAATGATGAAAGTAGTGTGTCTGATAAGGTACCCAATAAATTTTCTGTTTTTTCATTTCCATTTCCCTCGACAATCTTCTCTCTTCCTTGACTTCCCTTAAAACTTACTGACTGGTTTTTGTTTTCGTCCAGCTCGTTTTTACTTTCCGCTACATCCGCATTTCAGCAGCTTCGCGTTAAAACCTTTCCAGCATATCTAGTTTCTAAATTTCACTTCTATAGCCTTCTCTTCACATCCATTAAGCATCTGTTCTCCTCTGTGATTAGACTACTGAGCTAACAAAATTGTTTCACTTGGTCACTTCTGATGTTATCAACTTTTACATTTGTTTTAATTTCTCCCGTATTTTTCCGTACTACCACTATTTTCCTTTGCGTTCGTTCGCTTTTAATTTCCTTAGACTCTGATAGGAATTGCAGCATTCTATTCACTTCTTTTTCGCAGTCCGCAACTGCATTTACATACGAACTACAAGATGCAGAAAGGGCATTTCAGAAAAATATTGTTTGCATCAGTCTATAGCTGGGCTGTAACTCTCGGCACTGTGCACGAAGGTTACACCTATACCCATCGGAACATGATTTCGGAGGCTGCCGCGCGGGATTAGCCAAGCTGTCTCAGGCGCTGCAGTCATGGACTGTGCGGCTGGTCCCGGCGGAGGTTCGAGTCCTCCCCCTCGGGCATGAGTGTGTGTGTTTGTCCTTAGGATAATTCAGGTTAAGTAGTGTGTAAGCTTAGGGACTGATGACCTTAGCAGTTAAGTCCCATAAGATTTCACACACATTTTTCACACATTTCGGAGGCTGTTTTTAATCAAGAAAGATGCATAATGGACATATCTATCGCAGTTGCTCCCATTCTGCGTGTGTCCTTTGTGCCTCTTGTACGTAGTTGAGTTGGATAACAGACTCGCCACTCGTGTCACACTGCTGTAAAGAATTTGTTGCGGAGAACCACAGGGAAAGCGTTTCTCGATAGTCGATATTCTATCTTTCAGGAAACAGTGATTCAGGGCCCAGGCGCTACAAAAATACATGTCTAGCAAATGATACGGCAGTAAGAGGTATTCCTATGGAAAATTACATTAATTCTATTTCAGTTGCCCAAGGTGAAGCATATTGAATACAAATCAGAATGAAAGGGAAGATTGTTGCCTTTGAGTATATTGATGGACTAGCCAATTACACACTCTGTCTTAAGGGAGAACGACAGGATGACGGTCGAAAAAACTCGAAATATTTTTATTACGAAATTCGAATGCATATACATTGAAGAATTATTTCCCAAAATATTATGCGGGAACTCAAAAAAGTAAAGATTCTGTGAGCGTTTGAAGCCGAGAAGAGCCGGCGTTAGACAAGCGGTTCCGATTTGTAGCGCCAGGGCCCTGGGTCACTGTTTCCTGAAAGCTAGAATATCTACTGTGGAGAAACGCTTTCCCTGTGGTTTTCCGCAACAAACTATTTTCAGCATTGTGACATTTACGAGTGGCGAGTCTGTTATCCAACTGCCTCTAACAGTGGCCGAGCGATTCTAGGCGCTTCAGTCCAGAACCGCGCGACCGCTACGGTCGCAGGTTCGAATCCTGCCTCGAGCATGGATGTGTGTGTTGTCCTTAGGTTGGTTAGGTTTAAGTAGTTCTAAGTTGTAGGGGACTGATGACCTCAGAAGTTAAGTCCCATAGTGCTCAGAGCCATTTGTTTTGAACCTCGAACAGATAGTAAACTTTCACTTTTCTCATGTTGGCCCCCTGGTAGACGCCCAGTCAGCTGTTTCATGGCTGGGTTAGCGTCATTCAAAGACGGGTGATTTTATTGTTCGATGTAAAGTGAAAATCAATTTTGTTTGGTATTTTTTACATTTAAATCGCTAAAAATGGATCGCTAAAGGATCTCGAAGTACAGCGAAATCTAGAAGAAGAAATGAAAAGTTATAAACAAACAACGCCATTGCCGTAATTCGTTATCGATGCCATCATCCCGATTTGAGTAAACCTGATTTGCTGAAGCGTTGTTTGGGCGGTTTCACTCAAAATGTGAACCAAAGTTTCAATAGTCTCATTTGGAGATGCGCTCCAAAACTAACATCCAGCCGAAGCGAAATCCCCAACACTGCTTCAAATTTGGCCGTATGTCTATTCAGTGTAGGCCATACTGCATTAATGCACGTGGCAAATGCCCTTCAAAGCAAAATCGGCAATGAAATGCGTCGATTCTGTGAAGATACAGACGCCAGCGACGATGCGCTCAGCGACCAAAAGGGCCTTGAGGACGAAAATGAGGGCTTGTCAAATCGAAGTAGCGGAAAGCGGCCATCCACTAGCCGGCCGGTCGTTGTGACCGCGCGGTTCTAGGCGCTTCAGTCCAGAATCGCGCTGCTTCAGTCCAGAACCGCGCTGCCCAGGTTCGAATCCTGGGCATGGATGTGTGTGATGTTAGGTTAGTCAGGTTTAAGTAGTTCGAAGTCTAGGGGACTGATGAACTCAGATGTTAAGTCCCATAGTTCTCAGAGCCATTTGAACCATTTGATAGTTATTACGGACCAGAGATAGATGGTGTCCAGAAAGTTTTCTAGCTTCGTCCGTTTTTGTATATGATAAATACCTGTCAAACTTTATACGCCTTTTTCCCAAAACCATGTTTTTCAGCATGGTTCTCGTCGCCCACGCTATAATTTTCATTTGATTTTAATGCTATAATTTTCATTTGATTTTAATGATTTTTGGTCTCCTTTGAAGCAAACTGAATTCTGTTCAGCTCAATGCAACCAATTTTTTTATGTTGATATTTAGTATTTTTTCGGCCAAAGAAGAAGGACCCAAAAATAGCAATTTTTTTCAGATATCTATAATTCTGCCGATTTTTTTTTCTTACAAGTACCTACAATGAACTAAAATTACATCTGTAAGGATCAGGGTGATATGTTAATTTCATGTTTCAGGTAACCACAACCGGTTGTAGAAAAATTTCCGCTACCAGTCACAATAAAAGGTTATTTATTTGACACAGGACCGGTTTCGGGCTTGCGCCCAACCTCAGGTGTTTATACATTCATGTACATGTTTATATTGCTGGTGATCACTGTATAAATACAAAAAAATTATTTGCTGGTGACTAAACAGATGCAAGTGGAACAATTGCATGTGGCAAGGCAGCATTTGTCGAAAATGCTCTTTCTGTATGAGCAACATCTTCACACGTGCTAAATCGAAGTTCTTTGACATGTCCACATGTTTGTATGTAAACTCAGTGTATTTCACTCGTGAAATACACTGTGAAATATGCAGCTAAACTTTATGAAACTGAAATATGGACGTGAAAACGATAATAAGTGTGCTCTGGCTCTGAGCACTATGGGACTTAACATCTATGGTCATCAGTCCCCTAGAACTTAGAACTACTTAAACCTAACTAACCTAAGGACAGCACACAACACCCAGCCATCACGAGGCAGAGAAAATCCCTGACCCCGCCGGGAATCGAACCCGGGAACCCGGGCGTGGGAAGCGAGAACGCTACCGCACGACCACGAGCTGCGGACGATAATAAGTGTGCAACTAGGTGGAAAAACTGTCACCACAGCGTAACTATAATAATAATGATGCTTCATCTTTATGTTTGGGGGAATGGAATCTGGCATAACAAAAGGAGAGTTGGGGTCCTCTACCGACAAATTGGTAAAATTTGGTATTGCTTAAAGTAGTTTTTGGTAACTGTGTGGAGTTCATGGTAAAAAATGTGTATTAATAAATAATAAGACGCCTATTTCAAGTTAAATGATATTTATTGGTATAGATAGTAAGCTACTTGTCGCTCTTATTCTTTTGTTAAAATGTGTTTGAAATACATTGCAACCTATATTGCTACATAATTATAAAAATATATTCGCTGATTTCTGATGTTATTTTATCCAGTGTAATATGATACTCCATGGGGGGGGGGGGCTATTGCTGCCATACCCCCCCCCCCTTCCACCGACCCTGGGGGGTAATGAGACTTTGTGATGGTTCTGTACTGCCGAAAGCAGTAGCTCTATATGTACCATGACGACTATATTAATTTGTCTTACTCTATTTAAGTTCTTGTTTGAATCTATTCTAAAGTATAGCACGCAATGTTCCAAAATTCGTTCTTCTGGGTGTATTTTCTTCTGCCTACCTCTTCAATTGCTATTGCGACATGCCAGCAAGGGTTCTTTCTTTTCTCATCTGTCTAGAATCTAGATAAACACATAGCCCTTTAACTCGCCGAGGATGGTAATCGTACTAGTCAACAAACAACAAATCTCGACTGTTGACGATAGATGTCTATTGTGTACGCGCAATTTCCGTCGGTTTGGAGTTGCACTTAGTATTAGCTCGTTTAAGGGGACCAAACCCTGCGTATCTAACCCATGTCAATTTAGGCAAATACGAGGTGCATTCAAGTTCTAAGGCCTCCGATTTTTTTCTAATTAACTACTCACCCGAAATCGATGAAACTGGAGTTACTTCTCGACCTAATCGCCCTGCAGACGTACACATTTTTCACAACGCTGACGCCATGATACCATGGCAGCGGCGAAGGCTTCTTCAGGAGTCTGTTTTGACCACTGGAAAATCGCTGAGGCAATAGCAGCACGGCTGGTGAATGTGCGGCCACGGAGAGTGTCTTTCATTGTTGGAAAAAGCCAAAAGTCACTAGGAGCCAAGTCAGGTGAGTAGGGAGCATGAGGAATCACTTCAAAGTTGTTATCACGAAGAAACTGTTGCGTAACGTTAGCTCGATGTGCGGGTGCGTTGTCTCGGTGAAACAGCACACGCGCAGCCCTTCCCGGACGTTTTTGTTGCAGTGCAGGAAGGAATTTGTTCTTCAAAACATTTTCGTAGGATGCACCTGTTACCGTAGTGCCCTTTGGAACGCAATGGGTAAGGATTACGCCCTCGCTGTCCCAGAACATGGACACCATCACTTTTTCAGCACTGGCGGTTACCCGAAATTTTTTTGGTGGCGGTGAATCTGTGTGCTTTCATTGAGCTGACTGGCGTTTTGTTTCTGGATTGAAAAATGGCATCCACGTCTCATCCATTGTCACAACCGACGAAAAGAAAGTCCCATTCGTGCTGTCGTTGCGCGTCAACATTGTTCGGCAACGTGCCACACGGGCAGCCGTGTGGTCGTCCGTCAGCATTCGTGGCACCCACCTGGATGACACTTTTCGCATTTTCAGGTCGTCATGCAGGATTGTGTGCACAGATCCCACAGAAATGCCAACTCTGGAGGCGATCTGTCCGACAGTCATTCGACGATCCCCCAAAACAATTCTCTCCACTTTCTCGATCGAGTCGTCAGACCAGCTTGTGCGAGCCCGAGGTTGTTTCGGTTTGTTGTCACACGATGTTCTGCCTTCATTAAACTGTCGCACCCACGAACGCACTTTCGACACATCCATAACTCCGTCACCACATGTCTCCTTCAACTGTCGATGAATTTCAATTGGTTTCACACCACGCAAATGCAGAAAACGAATGATTGCACGCTGTTCAATTAAGGAAAACGTCGCCATTTTAAGTATTTAAAACAGTTTTCATTCTCGCCGCTGGCGGTAAAATTCCATCTGCTGTATGGTGCTGCCATCTCTGGGACGTATTGACAATGAATGCGGCCTCATTTTAAAACAATTTGCATGTTTCTATCTCTTTCTAGTCCGGAGAAAATAAATCGGAGGCCTTAGAACTTGAATGCACCTCGTATTTGACCCATTTCTGAAAGAAACTATTTGATGCAGGAACTTAATATTTTTACTGTATGTTACATGATGCTAAAAGAATCAACTGTACTAAAATCTGCTTTATCCATTTTATAGGTTTTAAGAAATACTTTTTTAAATTTATAAACAAAAAATATTAAGATTTTTCCGCAAAAAATATTTTTTGTCGACTTACTAATGGGGACATATTAATGAATGCAGTACCAGAGGTGGGTTTTTATGTTATGCAGAGTCTCAAAATTTCATTCAGATGATAGTTTCTGATATAATGAGGCATATGTACTGAAAATTTTAGTTTGCGGGAAATTGACTTTAAAGAAAAAACTTTTGAAATTAGTTAATTACAGTTAATTAAAACTGTCCTGCTGCATATGATGGCCCTTCTTTGGCCTCTAGCAGGTCTTCCAGCTTCTTTTTCACCTTCCTGGATGTTTGTCAAGCTTTCTTGGCCTTATTAGATGCAGTCCTGTCTGCATCGGCTATCCTCATTTTATCGCAATGTTGCAGCCCAGTGATCATATTTTCACCAGGATTAATTCCCAGCTTTTTCAGTACCCAACACTTTCCAATATTACCACAACAGAATGTAATAACAGCACCATTAACCCCTAGTTTCATTGTATGCATGCCTACAAATACAGGTTAAGGAAGGCGGTTCCAAGTTATGCTGTTGAAACATTCATTTGGGTTCTGTGTCTGCCCATGCAGACATTTCCTTAGAAGGTCAAGATGAGCCAAGTCTCTGAAAATAGGTTTAATCGTTGTAATAACAGCAGCAGGAAGAGAGTGCTGGTGAGAGTAAGATTCTCCAGTTGCCTGAGCCCTACTGTATTTTGTAGAATGAAGGCTTTCACGACCGGGTGACATGGCTGTTGATATACAGGGTGATTCAAAAAGAATACCACAACTTTAGGAATTTAAAACTCTGCAACGACAAAAGGCAGAGCTAAGCACTATCTGTCGGCGAATTAAGGGAGCTATAAAGTTTCATTTAGTTGTACATTTGTTCGCTTGAGGCGCTGTTGACTAGGCGTCAGCGTCAGTTGATGCTAAGATGGCGACCGCTCAACAGAAAGCTTTTTGTGTTACCGAGTACGGCAGAAGTGAATCGACGACAGTTGTTCAGCGTGCATTTCGAACGAAGTATGGTGTTAAACCTCCTGATAGGTGGTGTATTAAACGTTGGTATAAACAGTTTACAGAGAATGGGTGTTTGTGCAAAGGGAAAAGTTCTGGACGGCCGAGAACGAGTGATGAAAATGTAGCACGCATCCAGCAAGCATTTGTTCGCAGCCCAGGAAAATCGACTCGCAGAGCTAGCAGAGAGCTGTAAATTCCACAATCAACTGTATGGAGAGTCCTACGAAAAAGGTTAGTTATGAAACCTGAACGTCAACTACCCGAGGCGATGGATCGGCCGCCAGGCAGCCCATGACAGAGCACTTCATCACTGGCCTCCAAGAAGTCCTGATCTTACCCCCTGCGATTTTTTCTTATGGGGGTATGTTAAGGATATGGTGTTTCGGCCACCTCTCCCAGCCACCATTGATGATTTGAAACGAGAAATAACAGCAGCTATCCAAACTGTTACGCCTGATATGCTACAGAGAGTGTGGAACGAGTTGGAGTATCGGGTTGATATTGCTCGTGTGTCTGGAGGGGGCCATATTGAACATCTCTGAACTTGTTTTTAAGTGAAAAAAACCTTTTTAAATACTCTTTGTAATGGTGTATAACAGAAGGTTATATTATGTTTCTTTCATTAAATACACATTTTTAAAGTTGTGGTATTCTTTTTGAATCACCCTGTACTTTCCGGGATGTGAGGTCGTGGTCCAAGAACTTTTCTGCTCCTTACGTTTCGTCCAGGACTGCGCTGGACTTCCTCAGTGGCGCTGCTCCGCTGAGTCTTGCCGACTGACTGGTCGGGTGTCTGTTCAGAGATGTTGCGAGTGGCTTCCATTTGTTGCCCTCCACATATCGAAACGATGTACAGGTTCTTCCCACACACGTCTATATTTGCTGAATATCTTCACAACTCTGAAATGAATCTTTACAAAACCATATTTCCAAAAATTAACATAATCTGCGTTTGCGCCTCTGTGTACTGCTAGTTACATGTATGTAACAGACATATATGTCTGTTGTTTGGTACGCTGGTCGGCGGTCTGGGAATAACTAGCAGTACACAGAGGCGCAAACGCAGATGATGTTAATTTTTGGAAATATAGTTTTGTAAAGATTCATTTCAGAGTTGTGAAGATATTCAGCAAATATAGACGTGTGTGGGAAGAACCTGTACATCGTTTCGATATGTGAAGGGCAACAAATAGAAGCCACACGCAACAGCTCTGAACAGACACCGGACCAGTCAGTCGGCAAGACTCAGCGGAGCAGCGCCTCTGAGGAAGTCCAGCGCAGTCCTGGACGAAACGTAAGGAGCAGAAAAGTTCTTGGACCACGACCTCACATCCCGGAAAGTATATCAACAGCCTACTGTATTTGCACCACGAATTTTCTTCTGATGGACACAATCCATGACATGGCTTATCATCAGAGCAGGACTTATGGAAGAATATGGCCCAAACATGTCTCTTCATTGCCGCCACATTTACTTTATTTCTCCTAATTACCTGCCCATAGAATACTTGCAAGTCTTCTATAACAACTACTCGCAATCACACTTAAACAAAACTAACCGCGTTTCTGAAAGCGTGTTGTTTACAAACAGCAGAAACAAAAGAATACCGACAGTTGCATTCCAAGGGTAGCCAACACAGTAGGGAATAAATAAAAAAATCCCTAACATGCAATGTAGGGGATTAAAGATCTAAAATATATGCAGAAAAGTGGGTGACAGGAAAGTGGGCGTGGCACATAAAGACAGGTGGTATGAAAATGCTCTTCAAATGCTCGAAAAAAATTTTTTTTCAGCAACAAAAGTAGCGTCAATTGTTGTCGCAACTTCTCAAACTTCAATGTACAATTGAACAATAGATAAACTATATTATCTAAAATACTTTTATAACTAATTGGGGCTACGGTTTAAATAAGGTAAATGCAAACTGACATGATTGTTTAATAATAACCAAGTATATGTACCGTGCTGTGATTCGGACAGATGTGTTATAAGACAAATTCACGCTTCAGTATATTGATCAGCAACATACAGGCCTAAGAGTGATGTAATTTCGAACAAGATAAAGCGCGGCAGAAATATATTTTATCATCTCCGTACAAGGTCCAAACAGCATAATTTTTTTAACCATCAAACACGGGAAATGCCTTATTATACGGCGGGATGGTTGGCAACACTACGTGTTGTTTAGTATGTGTCTGTTCTGATACGTGTGCTTAGCAGATGCAACGGCATCGGTGTGCTGTTTGTTGCCTTTAAAGTTCTTGCTGTTGGAATCATGGCAGCTACCCAAGTGAATGGCCCCAAAAATAACCACTATGAATAAAAGAAATTGATCAAATATTGCGCAACGACACATTATCGTGGATCCTCTCACCTGTTACACAAGACATTACAATCACAAGTGTTCTTGAATAACCGGAGATACGAAGCCATATCGAACACGATACCATAGGCTTTCGAGTGGCTGTTACGTAAAAGCCAGCACGCCTCGAACTTGTATCTATTTCTTTGGGATGATTTAAGCAAGTTGTTTGCCCAGCATCTTCGATAACGCCTTACGGCACGAAATGACAGCTCAGTGTTGTACTTGGTATAATCAGCCAGCGGCTAGATGGCAGATACGACTAACTTTGAGATCTAAGCTTGTAATAATAACGATAAGGGCGGTGTTTGATAGAATCCGCAATTCACTGCAGATAGAGCATGACAATTATTGAACTATATGAAAAATGGTGGAAGGAGTGTATAGAGAGTCTACACAAGGGCGATGTTCTTGAGGACAATATTATGGAAATGGAAGAGGATGTAGATGAAGATGAAATGGGAGATACGATATTACGTGAAGAGTTTGACGCAGCACTGAAAGACCTAAGTCGAAACAAGGCCCCAGGAGTAGACAACATTCCATTAGAACTACTGGCAGACTAGGGAGAGCCAGCCGTGACTACCATCTGGTGAACAAGAGTATTGACGAATCCAAAAATGGTTCAAATGGGACTTAACTTCTGAGGTCATCAGTCCCCTAGAACTTAGAACTACTTAAACCTAACTAACCTAAGGACATCACACACATCCATCCCCGAGGCAGGATTCGAACCTGCGACCGCAGCGATCGCGCGGTTCCAGACTGCAGCGCCTAGAACCGCTCGGCCATACTAATTCCCATCATTCCCCGCGGGCAATCGTGTAGTTTAAATGTCCTAACGCAAACCTTTTAGAAGTTATGACGATTTTATTTCATATAGTTCAATAATTGTCACTCTACATGACTGCACATGTGACGACGACACATGGGAAAGCTCTTTCATCAAGTTGCAGTGTACAGTACGTTGTAACATGTTGATGCAATTGGTTTTTTCTTGAAATAAAAAAAATTATATAAAAAACTTTTACTTCCCAGGCTGCAATTTACAATAGACGATTAAAATACGATGACTAATTTCGGTTGTGTAACACAAACAGCTTCAGATCTTAAACAAGCAGAAAAAAAGCCCCAGAAAAATTATTAGAAAGCAATATGCAGTTTAAAAGTGTTAAGTCATGGTTGCAAAATACTAACATGAATTCCTTACAAACGAATGGAAAAAATGGTAGAAGCCGACGTCGGGGAAGATCAGTTTGTATTCCTTAGAAATGTTGGAACAGGTGAGGCAATACTGACCCTACGACTTATCTTAGTAGATTAAGGATAGGCAAACAAACCTAAGTTTATACCATTTGTAGATTTAGAAAAAGCTTTTTACAATGTTGACTGGAATATTCTCTTTCAAAATCTGAAGGTGGCAGGGGTATAATACACGGTGCAAAAGGCTATATCCAATTTGTATAGAAACCAGATGGCACAGTTATAAGAGTCGAGGGGAACGAAAGGGAAGCAGTGGTTGAGAAGGGAGTGAGACAGGGTTGTAGCCTATCCCCTAGGCAAGCAGTAAAGGAAACAAAAGAAAAATTTTGAGAAGGAATTAAAATCCATGGAGAAAAAATAAAAACTTTGAGGTTCGCCGACGACATTGTAATTCTGTCAGAGACAGCAAACGACCTGGAAGAGCAGTTGTGCGGAATGGTCAGTCTCTTGAAAGGAGGATATAAGATGAACATCAACAAAAGCAAAACGAGGATAATGGACTGTAGTCGAGTTGAATTGGGTGATGAGACACTTAAAGTAGTAAATGAGTTTTGCTATTCTCTGAAAGTATTTGTATCCAATGTAGCCACGTATGGAAGTGAAACATGGACGATAACTAGTTTAGACAAGAAGAGAATAGAAGCTTTCGAAATGTGGTGCTACAGAAGAATGCTGAAGATTAGATGGGTGGATCACGTAACCAAGGAGGAGGTACTGAATACAATTGGGGAGAAGAGGAATTTGTGGCACAACTTAAGAAGCGAACGGTTGGTAGCGCATGTTCTGAGGCATCAAGGGATCACCAATTTAGTATTGGAGCGAAGCGTGGACGGTAAAAAGGGTGATCAAGAAATGAATATACTAAGCAGATTCAGAAGGATGCAGGTTGCAGTAGTTACTCGGAGATGAAGAAGCTTGCACAGAATAGAGTAGCATGGAGAGCTGCATCAAACCAGTCTCTGGACTGAAGACCACAACTACAACAAGAAGGGCAACGTAATATACAAGGACGCTAAAAAAAAGTCGCTATGCTTAAATATAATTAATGTTGAGTAATAAAATTTCGGGAATACATTTGTCTATGTAACATGTTTAAGTGATTAACATTGCAAGATAACAGGTGAAGGTAAGCGCCAGAAAAGTCATGTAAACATGAAATTCTGACACATTAGTAATCGGTGTAACCGCCAGAACGTTGAATGAAACCACGCAAAGGTACATTCATTGTGTTGTACGAGGTGCATTCAAGTTCTAAGGCCTTCAATTTTTTTTCTCCGGACTGGAAAGAGAAACATGCGCATTGTTTTAAAATGAGGCCGCGTTCATTGTCAATACGTCCCAGAGATGGCAGCACTGTACGGCAGGTGGAATTTTACCGCCAGCGGCGAGAATGAGAACTGTTTTAAATACTTAAAATGGCGACGTTCTCCTTACTTGAACAGCGTGCAATCATTCGTTTCCTGAATTTGCGTGGTGTGAAACCGATTGAAATTCATCGACAGTTGAAGGAGACATGTGGTGACGGAGTTATGGATGTGTGGAAAGTGCGTTCGAGGGTGTGACAGTTTAATGAAGACAGAACATCGTGTGACAACAAACCGAAACAACCTCGGGCTCGCACAAGCCGGTCTGACGACACGATCAAGAAAGTGGAGAGAATTGTTTTGGGGGATTGCCAAATGACTGTTGAACAGATCGCCTCCAGAGTTGGCATTTCTGTGGGTTCTGTGCACACAATCCTGCACGACGACCTGAAAATGCGAAAAGTGTCATCCAGGTGGGTGCCACGTATGCTGACGGAAGACCCCACGGCTGCCCGTATGGTACGTTGCCGGGCAATGTTGACGCGCAAAGACAGCACGAATGGGACTTTCTTTTCGTCGGTTGTGAAAATGGATGGGACGTGGATGCTATTTTTCAATCCAGAAACAAAGCGCCAGTCAGCTCAATGGAAGCACACAGATTCACCGCCACCAAAAAAATTTCGGGTAACCGCCAGTGCTGAAAAAATGATGGTGCCCTATGTTCTGGGACAGCGAGGGTGTAATCCTTACCCATTGCGTTCCAAAGGGCACTACGGTAACAGGTGCATCCTACGAAAATGTTTTGAAGAACAAATTCCTTCCTGCACTGCAACAAAAACGTCCGGGAAGGGCTGCGCGTGTGCTGTTTCACCGAGACAACGCACCCGCACATCGAGCTAACGTTACGCAACAGTTTCTTCGTGATAACAACTTTGAAGTGATTCCTCATGCTCCCTACTCACCTGACCTGGCTCCTAGTGACTTTTGGCTTTTTCCAACAATGAGAGACACTCTCCGTGGCTGCACATTCACCAGCCGTGGTGCTATTGCCTCAGAGATTTTCCAGTGGTCAAAACAGACTCCTAAAGAAGCCTTCGCCGCTGCCATGGAATAATGGCGTCAGCGTTGTGAAAAATGTGTACGTCTGCAGGGCGATTACGTCGAGAAGTAACGCCAGTTTCATCGATTTCGGGTGAGCAGTTAATTAGAAAAAAAATCGGAGGCCTTAGAACTTGAATGCACCTCGTACAGCTGTCAGATGTCAGTTTGTGGGATTGAGCTCCAAGCCTGCTGCACTTGGCCCGTCAATACACGGATGGTTAATCCTGTATGTGAATGACGCTAGATTGCCGTCCGATGATGTCCCATATGTGCTTCATTGGAGACAGATCTGGTGATCGTGGCGGCCAAAGCAGTATGTCGATACTCTGTGGGGCATGTTGGGCTATAACAGCAGTATGTGGCCCAGCGTTATCCTGTTGGAGACAGATCTGGTGATCGTGGCGGCCAAAGCAGTATGTCGATACTCTGTGGGGCATGTTGGGCTATAACAGCAGTATGTGGCCCAGCGTTATCCTGTTGGAAAACACCTCTTGGAATGCTGTTCAAGAATGGCAGAGTAACAGGTCGTATCACGAGATGGGCGTACAAATTTTCAGTGAGGGTGTGTGGTATAATCACAAGAGCATCTTTATGTGACTTTCAGCAACATAACAAGCATGTACAACTAATAATGTTACAAGATCCGATGATGACAGCGCGGATCTGTCTAAACCGGTCATAGTCATAAAAATAATTGCTAGCGATCTTGGTTGACTTGATTGCTCAAGAATAATTAAACATTAGAATTTCAACTGTCGTAGAATGGAAATGGTACATTTCCGAACATGGATTCCTACTCAAAATATTATGGACTCCTAGAACTTTGGGATGAAAATTTCCGAACACACTGCATGCAACACACTGTACGCATTTATAAAAGAGATAATACAGTGAGAAAGCTTTATGCAATGACAATAAGAATAAAAAAGTGTCCCACACCCGCAAAAAGGTCCAAACAGTTCATATTAAGAGTCGAACCTAAGTTCAAAACAGCCATAAAAATAAGGAGAAAACCATAGCCTAATTGACAAAAGATTAATCCATCATAATATATAAAACACCTATCGTTGCAGTGATTTAAATTCTTCTGGGTATTATGCCGCGTCATTGCTAAAAAACTAACAACAATAATAAAGTAAAACCGACGTTTCGGCCGAATTGCAACGGTTTTAGTTTATTATTGTTGTTAGTTTTTAGCAATGACGCGGCATAATACCCAGAAGAACTTTAACCACTATGACACCGGCCGCGGAAGCCTACGTTCTTATTTCAACTACCGTTGCATTACGTTACTCGGTTATCCAATGTGACAGAAATAAAATGAAACCAGCCCAACCAGACTGGTAGGACGTTCCCATTACAGGAATAACAACTACTCAAGAACTCGTTGAAATAGGTTCATATCTTAATATTATCAAGTATTGTTTGGACCATTATTACAGGTAAGGAACAGTTTTTAATTCTTGTTGCTGTTGCATAAAGCTTTTTCACTGTATTGCTTGTTTTACAAATGCCTATATTTGATGAAGTTTTGCTTATGGAACTGCCCCCCCCCCCCCTCTTTTTACATGCGTCTCGCAAGATTATGACACGTGTTTATATTTTTGGTTTTAAATTGGAATTTTACCAACAGTGGTTCCCAACTTTTCTTAGAGCTTTACCCCTGAGTGCACACAAGACATTAGCTAGCGCCCCT
This sequence comes from Schistocerca nitens, assembly GCF_023898315.1. Taxonomy (NCBI): domain Eukaryota; kingdom Metazoa; phylum Arthropoda; class Insecta; order Orthoptera; family Acrididae; genus Schistocerca; species Schistocerca nitens. The sequence continues at coordinate 136,220,824 of NC_064624.1, forward strand.
GCCTCCCCCCCCCCCCCTCTCTCCCATCCCTCACATTATCACGAATTTAGCGTCTGGCTAAACTGCAAAATGAGACTTTTCTTCGGACACTTCTGTGTTTAAAATGTTGAAAGATCAACGATACTTAGTGTGTGTGTGTGTGTGTGTGTGTGTGTGTGTGTGTTAGAATGAATGACAAAGGAATTCGTGGTGCATCACAAGTGCTACCCACAACTGCTTCTCAGGTAAGAAAGCTAACTGTCCGCAGTGAGGACACACACTTGTTACAGGTCATAATTCCCCTGTGTTACTCCGCTCCGTTGCGGCACTTGCTTCACCTGCACACTGCAACCCCATTTAATATCAACCAAATTAAAACGTGTGCACTCTACTTACTGTTCGTAATCACCTCATTGCTACACTCCTTACTTCTAAACTGGCAGGAATTGCAAGACTTCAGGCTTTCTGTCTGACCTGCTGCAACCTACACCCTTATGAACCCGCTTAGTGTATTCGTCTCTTCGTCTCCCTCTACAATTTTTACCCTCCACGCTGCCCTCCAGTACTAAATTGGTGATCCATTGATGCCTCAAATATGCGCTACCAACCGATCCCTTCTTCTAGTCAAGTTGTGCCACAAATTTCTCTTCTTCCCAATACTATTCAATATCTCCTCATTAGTTATGTGATCTACCCATCTAATCTTCACCATTCTTCTGTAGCACCACGTTTCGAAAGCTTCTATTCTCTTCTTGTCCAAACTACTTATCGTTCATGTTTCACTTCCGTACTTGGCTACACTCCATACAAATACTTTCAGAAACGACTTCCTGACACTTAAATCTATACTCGATGTTAAGAAATTTCTCTTCTTCAGAAACGCTTTCCTTGCCATTGCCAGTCTACATTTTATATCCTCTCTACTTCGACCGTCACCAGTTATTTTGCTCCCCAAATAGCAAAACTCCTTTACTGCTTTAAGTGTCTCATTTCCTAATCTAATTCCCTCAGCATCACCCGACTTAATTCGACTACATTCCATTATCCTCGTTTTGATTTTGTCGATTTTCATCTTATACCCTCCTTTCAAGACACTGTCCATTCGGTTCAACTGCTCCTCCAAGTCCTTTGCTGTCTCTGACAGAATTACAATTTCATCGGCGAACTTCAAATTTTCTATTTCTTCTCCATGGTTTTTAATTCCTACTCCGAATTTTTCTTTTGTTTCCTTTACTGCTTGTTCAATATACAGATTGAATAACATCGGGGAGAGGCTACAACCCTGTCTCACTCCCTTCCCAACCACTGCTTCCCTTTCGTGCCCCTCGACTCTTATAATTGCCATCTGCTTTCTGTACAAATTGTAAATAGCCTTTCGCTCCCTGTGTTTTACCCCTGCCCCCTTCAGAATTTGAAAGAGAGTATTCCACTCAACAATGCCAAAACTTTCTCTAAGTCTACAATTGCTAGAAAAGTAGGTTTGCCTTTCCTTAATCTATTTTCTGAGATAAGTCGTAGGGTCAGTATTGCCTCACGTGTCCGACATTTCTACAGAATGCAAACTGATCTTCCCCGAGGTCATTTTTCTCCAGTTTTTCCATTCGTCTGTAAAGAATTCGTGTTAGTATTTTATAGCCGTGGCTTATTAAACTGATAGTTCGGTAATTTTCACATCTGTTAACACCTGCTTTCTTTGGGATTGGATTTACTATATTCTTCTTGAAGTCTGAGGGTATTTTGCCTGTCTCATACATCTTGCTCACCAGATGGTAGAGTTTTGTTAGGCCTGGCTCTCCCAAGGCCGCCAGTAGTTCTAATGACATGTTGTCTACTTTATACTGGAATTTTAACGTGTCCACGTCATTTGAAAGTTACTTAGGATTTCTCTTTTACAGGTAGCATGTTGTCAAACTTCCTGGCAGATTAAAACTGTGTGCCCGACCGAGACTCGAATTCGGGACCTTTGCCTTTCGCGGGCAAGCGCTCTACCAACTGAGCTACCGAAGCACGACTCACGCCCGGTACTCACAGCTTTACTTCTGCCAGTATCTCGTCTCCTACCTTCCAAACTTTACATTCTCATTCTGGAAACATCCCCTAGGCTGTGGCTAAGCCATGTGTCCGCATATCCTTTCTTTCAGGAGTGCTAGTCCTGTAAGGTCCGCAGGAGAGCTTCTGTAAAGTTTGGAAGGTGGGAGACGAGATACTGGCAGAAGTAAAGCTGAGACGACCGGGCGTGAGTCGTGCTTGGGTAGCTCCGTTGGTAGAGCTCTTGCCCGCGAAAGGCAAAGGTCGCGAGTTCCAGTCTCGGTCGGGCACACAGTTTTAATCTGCCAGGAAGTTTCATATCAGCGCACACTCCGCTGCAGAGTGAAATTCTCATTCTGGAAGCATGTTGTCAGTTTACCACAGCGATCCCCAATCTTTCTTAAACCATTATCCCTTGAGTGCACTCAAACATACCGTAAGCTATTACCCCCCCTCCCCCCTGCCGACAGTTGCCCCGCTCCACCACTTCATCACCAACTTTAGCGTCCGACTAAACTGTCGAATGAAAAACTTTTCTTGGGACACTTCTAATTTTAATATTGTTACATTAGTACTTGATGCTTAATTGGGCCACTCCTAGTAGTTTTTGTTCAGTAAAACATTTTCCATTGAGCGACGGTGTTTCTCTTGAATTTGCATGATCTTATGACGAGCTTCCCTTTCCTGTAGGTTACCGGGGATCAGACTTCTAGCATCTTAGGGTATGCTAAACAGCTCAACTGACACTCCACAGAGGAATTTATCGGCCCTTGGCCAGGGTTTTTGAAGCCTAGATCCCTCTGAGTTACGTTGTCGAAATTTAATATCGACAAATCTTACTACTCGAGTGATTTGCGTACTGATCGAATTTTAACCGGGAAATTACAGATAATCAATTTAATAATGAAATAACCTCAAGAATTTAAACTAACCGTAAGTTATTCGTGCTGTAGTAATAAATTTGCGTTTTTCTTACAGCAAAGGCTGGTGAGTGAATCCCATCATTGTTCTGACGTTGCCATTTTGGGGAAAATATTTGCATGTATTTGTGGTTTTGGTAGGAATGTGTTCCATGGTGTGTCTAGCTTAGGAATGTGATTATTAAGGGGAGGCCTTTCTTTTGCAATGGTGTTCGGATATGCTAAGGTTAACTCACGCTTGTGCTCATAGTTTAGAAAAGGCGAGTGCAATTGATAGGGAAGAAGCGAGCCCATCTGAAAACTTTTAAACTGTGAACTTAATGTGGAAGTTGTACGAGACATTTAACAGAGTATTGACATTAGAGAAAGTCGAGAGAGTAATTTGGAAGGATAAAGAACAACGGATAGTAAATTAAACAACTTGCCAAGTGATGAGAAACAGTCCGAAGCTGAGTTGTTATGGGAAGAGAATGTGACAATGTCCCAGGAAATGGCCGAATGCGTAGTGACTGTATCCAAGGATGTGACACAGTGCGTTATTGATCGCGCGCCAACTCATTCTTCACGACCACATTTTGTTCGCCAGTCATTCTTAATTGAAACAGCACCATAGGTTGTTCAAAAAGACGGAAGAGCAACAGAAAGGGGCGAATGACCGTTTTAAGAGGACGGAAGAGCGTAATAACATTTCTGATGAGGCTACAAAAAGGCGGAAGTATGTTTTGAAAAGTCAGAGGAGAATTTTACGGCTCAGCAGGGTGTAAAGAATGATGTGCAGTTCAAGTGTGTAGACAAGAAATCCAAAGAGTTCATTTCAAGAGATTAGAACAGCAGTTAATGAGTCATGTACAAGGATATGACGAAAAGATGATAGAATAGATAAAAAGATCATGGAAGAAATTAAGGAAGACGGAACAATTAATTGTGGAACAAGTCAGCTCTTCGGATTGTAAACTGGACACGATAACTCAATAAATGAAGGCACAGTCGATGAATTATGCAAAAATGTTGATATCATTCGTGGAAGGGCAAAGTCAGGGACGACGTGTCACAAGTGGAGAAATAGGTAGTGCAGTTGTTGTAACGTGGTGTTGTGGGTGCAGATAGGACTGCTCATGGAAACTTGAAAGATCAGGAGGAAGTACGAGCAGGGTGCGATTTGTGCTTTTACCAGTGGGGGGGGGGGGGGATGTCTTAGGGGGTTAGTAGAATTATACCTATATATAACTAGCTTGGACCGTGGCGTTACGCATGGTTAAACAGCTATTTATAAATAGATGTTAATGCCGAAACTCACTATTGATGCGTATGCACTATCAGAAAAGCCATCCCTTGTTATATGTTTAAAAGTACATTATAGGTAAAGCTTATTTACAAAATCATCTATATATGGGTACAGATATACGAGGGGAATTCAAAAAGTAGAGGCACATTTGTGAAAAGCTGTACTTACTCTGTTGACAGAAAACTGAAACATATTAATAGTAAGACTTATTAAAAACTTTCAGTCTTCGGCTCCACAAATTTAAATTATATGTAAAGTTTTACTCCAGTGCATGGGAAATAAACATCCCAGGTTGGGATGCATAAACTAAAACCAGAGGAGGGGATGGTCTGATGCGGAGGGGGGAAATCCCCCCCCCCCCCCCCCCCCCGCAAATCGCACACTGAGTAAGAGCGTTGTTCCAATTTAATGAAATACAGGCTGACATTAACGGCCGCTGTCATCAAGTGCTGGTAGAACTGTTTATGGAGAGACAATACTTAGTTTGTGGGAGGAGGTGTTAGGACGAATGACGAAGAAATTCGTGGTGAACGCAAGTGCTACCCACAACTCCTTCTCAGATAAGGAAGCTCAGTGAGGGCACACACTAGTTACACATCATACTTCGCCTGTGTTACTCCGCTCCGTTGCGGTACTTGCTTGACTTGCACACTGCAACCCCATTTAATATCAACCAAATTAAAATGTGTGCCCTCTACTTACTGTTCGTAATCACCTCATTGCTGCGCTCCTTACTTCTGAATTAGCGGCAACGGCTGTTACTGCTTTGTGTCTGACCACAGCCACTAATAATAATGATAATAGTAATAATATTGTGTACAGCACTATAGTAGCCCTTATGTAATGACTGCTGTGTCGTGCTGTCAATTAATTCATTTATCTGTTTCGAAGCGAGTAAAGAAGCCAGTTCTGGATTACTGCAGTTACCATCTACAACTTGGAGAAGATATTTTCTCGAGAGATTTAGCATTTGTTACATATATGCCTCACTTTTATCACCAGCAAAGCTTTTGACTATGTTGACTGGAATACTCTCGTTCAAGTTCTGAAGGTGGCATGGGTAAAATACAGGGCGCGAAAGGCTATTTACAATTTGTACAGAAACCAGATGGCAGTTATAACAGTTGAGGGGCATGAAAGGGAAGCAGTGGTTGGGAAGGGAGTGAGAAAGGGTTGTAGCCTATCCCCGATGTTATTCAATCTGTATATTGATCAAGCAGTAAAGGAAACAAAAGAAAAATTCGGAGTAGGTATTATAATCCATGGAGAGGAAATAAAAACTTTGAGGTTCGCCGATGACATCGTAATTCTATCAGAGACAGCAAAGGACTTGGAAGAGCAGTTGAACGGAATGGACAGTGTCTTGAAAGGAGGATATAAGATGAACATCAACAAAAGCAAAACGAGGATAATGGAATATATTCGAATTAAGTCGGGTGATGCTGAGGGAATTAGATTAGGAAATGAGACGCTTAAAGTAGTAAAATAACTGACGATGGTCGAAGTAGAGAGGATATAAAATGTAGACTGGCAATGGCAAGGAAAGCGTTTCTGAAGAATAGAAATTTGTTAATATCGAGTATACATTTAAATGTCAGGAAGTCGTTTCTGAAAGTGTTTGTATGGAATGTAGCCATGTATGGAAGTGAAACGAGGACGATAACTAGTTTAGACAAGAACAGAACAGAAGCTTTCGAAATGTGGTGCTACAGAAGAATGCTGAAGATTAGATGGGTAGATCACGTAAGTAATGAGGAGATATTGAATAGAATAGGGGAGAAGAGGAGTTTGTGGCACAACTTGACTAGAAGAAGGGATCGGTTTGATAGGACATGTTCTGAGGCATCAAGGGATCACAAATTTAGCATTGAAGGGCAGCGTGGAGGGTACAAATCTTAGAGGGAGACCAAGAGATGAATACACTAAGCAGATTCAGAAGGATGTAGGTTGCAGTAAGTACTGGGAGATGAAGAAGCTTGCAAAGGATAGAGTAGCATGGAGAGTTGCATCAAACCAGTCTCAGGACTGAAGATCACAACAACAACAACAATGTAAGAGACAAAGCACAGCATATCCATGTTGTGGGTGGACTGTAACAGTACCTTTAACCTCGACTGCATTAATACTGGTAATTGGGAAGAAATAATTATTGATAACTTACACAATCAGTACTAGAATCTTACAAAATTGTGAAAATAGTAATGATATTTTGAAAGTAATTTAGTTTCATGACAAACAGAATCGAATCGTTTAGATAATTTCATTTTATTACCCCCAGGTTGGGAACCACTGTTTTACCACATAGGATAGATTCCCAGTCTTGTAACTGCGTCTCCCGTTATTTTAAAGTTTCGGCTCATGTACATCTTTTTTTCTTTAGAATTACGACGTAGGTACCCCTCCCTCGATGCTTTGAACATCAGTATTGTCTTAGTATGGTTATTTTCAATGCATGTTTTTGCATGATGTTCATTATTGATACTGTTCCATGCATATTCACCTACATTTAGGATTTGAACGGTAGGCTACTTTGAAAGCAGTAAATTATTATCCACACAATTCTGTAAAGTCGATTGTGACGTATGCTCATTTTACTAATGAAGTAGGCTTTCCCTATATATGTTTTGTCGACCTTAAAATTTTAAATTTGTATGTTACTTTGTAAAGAATATTTCCGAGACATTTCCTTTTTCTGTTTGTTTACAGATCTAGAAATTTGTGGTAAGGTCTTATGGGACCAAACTACTTAGGTCATCAGTCCCTAAGCCTACACACTACTTAAACTAACTTACGCTATGGACAACACACACACTCATTCCCGAGAGAGGGCTCGAACCTCTGACGGGGGGAACCGCACGGACCGTGACAGATCTGAAGATGTTTGTAATAAACAAACGAAACTAGTCATCATGTTTTACACGTCTGTTACAAACTGCGGTTTAGACAGTAAAATTTTTTTGTTTAGCTATTTTTTTAATTTAAAAAAATTATGTCAAGACCGCTGTCTTCTTTATTGACAATGTCTTCTTTATTGACAATGTCAGGCTTCACACTTAAGGTATTTCTTGGCAATGCTGGCCATATGCGAAAATATTCAGCAACAATAAACTGCCTCCAGTATAAATGCAACCAGTTTATCTTTTTAAAGAAAGCTTTCATTGTATTCTACGATTTGATCATATGTTGGCTCTGAGCACTATGGGATTTAACATCTGATGTCATCAGTCCCCTAGAACTTAGAATTACTTAAACCTAACTAACCTAAGGACATTACACACATCCATGCCCGAGGCAGGATTCGAACCGGGGACCGTAGCTGTCACGCGGTTCCAGACTGAAGCGCCTAGAACCGCACGGCCTGCTCATATGTTGAACACCAGCTTACGGAACATACGTACGGCAAAGAATTCGATGCGTGTATTGCAAAATAGACCTTAGCTCTGTTTGAATGCGTTTCCTATTGCATTTGCACTGCACGTTTCCAAAATAATGCCGTTTATTAGCGACACTTCGTTCCGGCTTAAAGCAGAAGTCCGAAATTTGCTATGAGACTTGGGTATGTATGAAATATATATACATCACACTAAACTGAAGACACGAAGTATACCCAATACTTGAAATCATATAACTTGACATATCCTTCGCTAAAAAAATGATTTTTTAAAGAAATATATGCCACATAGGAGATACCGGTTGGCAGCTGTTATTGCTGATGTATTCCGTTAGATGGCACTAACAACGAGAGAATTTCGCTCAGGAAAACGTCATCATGACCTCACGTGTACGAAGCTACGTAGCTGTAGCGTGAAATACAGTTGTGTAGATTATCATCCCGTAGAGAAGAACGTGCAGTAAAATTTTGGTTATGTTATCAAATTCACCTCCGCCTCGGATAGCGCGACGTATTCCAAAAGAGCCGTCAACATGTGTGGCAGTCATGATTGTTAAGTCCCATTCAAACTGGGTACTTACAAGGGAACCTCCCCATCGCACCCCCCTCAGATTTAGTTATAAGTTGGCACAGAGGATAGGCCTTGAAAACCTGAACGCAGGTCAATCGAGAAAGCAGTCGAAGAAGTTGTGTGGAACTATGAAAAAAAGCAAAATATGCAAACTGTAGTCCATGCGCAAGATAGACAACATCAAGGACCAATATACCTCAGGAGCGCCGTGGTCACGTGGTTAGCGTGACCACCTGCGGAACGAGAGATCCTTGGTTCAAGTCTACCCTCGAGTGAAAAGTTTAATTTTTTGTTTTCAGACAATTATCAAAGTTCAGGTACTCACACATAATCAACTTCGCTCTCCAAAATTCCAGGACATATTCAGATTTGCTTGGACATATGCAGGATTTGACCGTCTACACAAGGAAAAATTTGAAAACGTTAAAAACATATGTTTTGACAGAGCACAGGGAAAACTGTGAAACTGTTGCATTCATTTGTTGCAGTTTACATGACAAACTCTTATGTTTTCATCACTTTTTTGGGAGTGATTATCACATCCACAAGAAAACCTATATCGGGCAAGGTAGAAGAATCTTTTTACTCATTCGCCAAGTGTACAAGTTAGGTGGGTCGACAACATATTACTGTCATGTGACGCACATGCCGTCACCAGTGTCATGTAGAATATATCAGATGTGTTTTCCTGTGGAGGAATCGGTTGACCTATGACCTTGCGATCAAATGTTTTCGGTTCCGATTGGAGAGGCACGTCCTTTCGTCTACTAATCGTACGGTTTCGCGATGCGGTCGCAAAACACAGACACTAAACTTATTACAGTGAACAGAGACGTCAATGAACGAACGGACAGATAATAACTATGCAAAAATAAAGAAAGTAAAATTTTCACTCGAGGGAAGGCTTGAACCAACGACTTCTTCTTCTGCAGCTGCTCACGCTACCACGGGACCACAGCACTCGTGAGCTCACGTTCTCCCTGATCTTGCCTATGTGGCCCATGGACTACTCAGTTGGTATATTTTGCTTATTTTTTCGCAGTTCCACACAACTTCTTCCTGTTTTCTGAATTGATCTGTGTTCAGTTTATCAAGGCCTATTCACTGTGCCAAGTTATAACTAAATCTGAGGGGGGTGCGATGGGGAGGTTCCCTTGTTAGATGCCAGTCTAACCACTATCCTAGAAAGCGTGAAGTATTGCGAAAAAGCTGAATGACTCACCTATATAAATTAATTCTAATTGTCGAGTCTACCCATTCCACGATTCGTTATTTAGCACATTTTTGCAACAAGTATGTGCAGTACAGTGTTATAGGATTTCTACACATGGTAATACTCTCTTCACTACTATGAACAATAAAAGACCTCGGAGTGGGTACCTACAGGGGGTAGGCAAAATAATGTGAACATCTGTACCTACTTCGGAATGGTTTATTAATAAAGGGTTGGACCCCCATTTTCCGTAATACAGCTGCGATTCTGCTTGGAATACTGGCGTATAAGGATTGTATAGTCTCCAGTGGAATGTTATGCCACTCTTCAATCAGAACCTCTTCTAACTCCTGTAGTGACGAGGAAGGCGGAAATCAGCACCGGAGTCTGCGCTCCAATACCGCCGACAACGGTTCCATAATGTTCAAGTCGGGGACTGTGCTGGCCAGGGAAGACGCTGCAATTCAGTTGCATGCTCCTCATACCGCGACTGTACTGTACTGTACTGCATTATCGTCCTGAAATGTGGCGTCACTGTTGGGGAACAACATTTTAATCCCGGGGTGCACCTGATCACTTGAAATGTTCACATAATCGTCGGCTGTAACACGTCCTTTGAGAATAATGATGGGACCAGCAGAATACCATGACATGGCTGCCCACGCCATCACACTTCCACGTCTCTGCTTAACCATTGGAATCAACCAATCAGAATTATAGGCTTCTTTTGGAGTTCTCCAGACGTAAAACCTGGCCCTTTGTCGGAAATAACGATAACGTTGACTCGTCGGACCTTATGACGTGTTTGCACAGATCAACTGTCCAGAATGGTTCAAATGGCCCTAAGCACTATGGGACTTAACATCTGAGGTCACCAGTCCCCTAGACTAAGAACTACTTAAGCCTAACTAACCTAGGGACATCACACACATCCATGCCCGAGGCAGGATTCGAACCTGTGACCGTAGCAGCCGCGTGGTTTCGGACTGAAGCGCCTAGAATCGCTCGGCCACAAACCGTCCAGGATTTATGCTCCTGACACAATGTTTTACACTTCTTTGCGTTGGTTGTCGTCACTAATGGTCTCGACGGACAGTGTCTATAGATACGGGGCCTCGAAGATGGCCATTGAGAGGCCTCTGAATGCAAATGCGAAGTGTGCACTACTCGCAAACAACCTGCACTGATGTCTAGTCCGTACTGAACACGCACAGTCCAGCACGACACGAGCCTTACCTGCGTTGTTGACCGTCAAACACAGCCATCCGATTACTACCACTGTTCACATTATTTTGCCTAACACCTGTACAACACGTTACTTTCTTGTAGTAATTCAGAGATCAATAAAAACCTTTGAAATTTCACAAAAACCCAGTCGACTCACTTACTGCAGACACGACCAAAATTATGAATCATCGTATTGTTGGAATATGTATTTGAAATCTATCTCGCATATAGAAAGTCAGTTCTAGTTACCCGTAGGTGTATGCACCGGAATGTAACAGGATTTCTGCTTTTGTAGTTGCTCTCTAAACTACTGCGAAAAAATAGCAAACATTGGAATCGGTATCTAGAATTAAGTAAGTTATGTAAGAGGTCAATTCCAGTTACCTATTTCAACCATTGTGTTGTTCATTGTTTAGATCGTTTTTGCAGTAAGTGTGTGCACTGAAATGTAATAGGGCTTCTACATTTCTGAACTGCTGCGGAAAAGTAACTGATGCCGGAATCGGTAACTAGAATTAACGTACGTTCTAGTTATCGATTCCAATATTTGTTACTTTTTGTGAATTTTCGTAACTTGTATACTGGTTTTTATTAGGATTTCTGTGTCGGTTTTTCCACATTTAACACTTATTTTTTCACATACGCTATTATTGATTTAATTTTCCTGTTAATGCGTTACATTTTAGTTTTTCGCCGTTCAAAACACAAAGTTTCCCGCGGTAGTCCGTTTAGAGTCAACCATTATTATAATAAATTAACGCTATCTCGTAATATTACGACTTCATGAAGCGCTATACCACATTGTAATGGAATTTAAAGGTTCTCTTTGCTTTTCTTAACCCGCATAAATCACGACAGTAACTTATTTCAAGCATATTTATCCTTTGTTTTGTTCTTATATATTTCCATTATCTTGAATGCATTTCGATTCAGTTCGTGGCTAAGTAAATACTCGCTTGAATTGTCACTATAATTTTATCGTTTGCTACGTTGCTTTGTTTACGAATTTCATTCGCTGCTTTCAAAGATTATCTCTACGTAGCGTCCTTGCCTCCCATGTTGCCTCCCGTATGACGTCATTGGCCAAAGCCGACGAGTGGAATCGGGCACTAGAATTTATCCGATTAAAAACAGAACTTCCCTCGGAACCGAAGAAAACATGACATCAAAAAGCGCCGCAAAAGAAATGCAGTTCAAGACGCGGGGAATAGAATAGGGTCCGAATCCAAGAGTGTGCTTTGACCGATGAAGTCGTATTTCGAGTAAAGACGATCGCTTAACTTAATTACTAAGACCACCACAGATATCATTTAATACCAGGCCATTGCACTCAACAAGATGGTGACCCGCAGGATATGCATTATTCCCAAACTCAGACGTAAAAATCTCACGAAGTAGGCTTATTTCAATACGGAAATAAAATGACATTAACGGGACAACGGCGGGATGAGGGGTTTTTGGGTTGGGACAAACTCATAAAAAGAGATTACTGACGCTAATATCAGTGCACAGCAACAAAGAATAGAAAACTAGACGCGCAAACTCAGCTAGAAGAAACGAAACGAAAAAAGTCAGAAAATACAAAATTAGAGTCGAATAATTTGCTTGGCCTAGATAGCTCAAACGAAGACACCAATACGAAAAAAACCTTCCACACACACGACCATAATTCCACCCCTACAAATGAAAGTAAACAAACACAAATTCGAAAACCCTCATTTTAAAAAGCACAAAGAAACTACAGCCTGACAATGAATGAAAAAGCTTATGAAAATAAACTTATGAACCACCGACAATTCCAAATTAATCAAGGCTGGCCTCAAAACGTACTACACATACACACACACAACAACAACAACACGACACGTATAAAATCAATCCATTTCAAATACGAAGCGCCTCCACAGTGTTACATTCGAAAAAAAAGGAACCAGATATTAGCAACAATCAAAATTGTAAATAAGATCACTACTCGTTTCATTCGCAACAATTTAGTTACGCACATACTCTCTGTCTAACCTCGACAAACGTGTTCAAAAAATGGTTCAAATGGCTCTGAGCACTATGGGATTCAACATCTTGGGTCATAAGTCCCCTAGAACTTAGCACTACTTAAACCTAACTTACCTAACGACAGCACACACACCCATGCCCGAGGCAGGATTCGAACCTGCGACCGTAGCGGTCCCGCGGTTCCGGACTGCAGCGCCAGAACCGCATGGCCACCGCGGCCGGCGACAAACGTGTCACATAACAAAAACAGCCAAATACTTGTTAGAAACAAAAATATAATTATAACCACCAATCGTTGCACTCGGAACAATTTAATTTGTGCTCATAAGTTTCTGCTTAACCTTACCATCGGGAATCGTGTCAAATACTAAAATAAACAGCACAGCTTAGAGACATCATAATATATACGAGTAGCTAAGACAGCCACGGATAAAATTTAATAAGAGCCGCTTACATCATTCGCATCGTAAACTTATGATGTCATACAAGGTCATGGGTCAAAGTGGACGGGTGCGGAATGTGCGCTTGACACACTGTCACAGCAGAAACTGCCATTACGTCAATGGTCAAAGCCGACGTATGGTATTCAAATTTCTCTTAACCATACGGTTTATTTTCATTCATCTGTTCCGTGGCATTATCATCCACTTATCCATATTTAAGATTGTCTGTCATTCGCTACACAACATAAATATTGTCCCTTTCCTGAACCTCCACACAGTTATGCAACACGTATTATTTCCACCACACATGTGTCACCAGCATTTTGCGAGTACTGCCCACACTGTTGCTACATTACCGTTTGTACAGTTCGCAGATCTATAAAAGTAGAATGGGGAATAATTAGTTACCTCTACCACGTATGCACCGTGCTTGCGGTGCATATTTTTTTAAAAAAACTCCTTTCTTTGTACATGCAAGTTACCTTAGCCATACCTATGTTTATATCGTGCCACAACGATTTGTAGATATGCGGCTGGACATCTACATCATCGAGACAAGACGCTGCCCTTCGGTGAATTTATACGCTCTAAGTTTACTTGTAAAAGAAGCATAACTTACCGAAGACGAACGTGTCGCAGGGCGTCTCGACGAACTGCACGTAGTCGGCGAACTCGCCGCAGAACTCCTGTTCGAGCTCGTCTTAGAACCGCTGCTCCTTTTTCCCGCCGGCTGCTTCCTTTTCGGCATGGTCTTCCTACGTGCCGATTTACTTCCCACGCTCAAATTTTAAAACGCGCCTACACGACCGAATGTTGCAGATCGCGAATATTCGTTCTTCCCTGACGATTGTTATGCGGCTAACGGACAAATGTGTCAGAGATACTACTAACTGGTGTTCGAAGGAGACTTCTCGATGTATACTCTATGGAGGAGCGAGTCCGAAGAGTACACAAGTTTAAACGCTGCACGCACGTACTAAATATAGACTCGTGGAACCGAAACGACTTTGAGCTAACTCCTGCACATTGACGAGTTCGGTAGAAGTGGTGCGGTGCCTTTGAGACGCAACCACAGAAGTCTAATTGTCACCGAGGTCGCAACTCATTAGCGTCTCAGGAAGCGAGGAAGTGCAGCGATAAGGAGACGCGACAGTCAATCGCTAGGTCGCGTCATCGGGATACCTCATCTAATTCAAATAAATTTATATAGGCTACCGAAAGAGAATTGTTTTGTTGCATAAGACATCGTAAATATACATACACTACTGGCCATTAAAATTGCTACACCACGAAGATGACGTGCTACAGACGCGACATTTCACCGACAGGAAGAAGATGCTGTGGTATGCAAATGATTAGCTTTTCGGAGCATTCACACAAGGCTGGCGCCGGTGGCGACACCTACAACGTGCTGACACGAGGAAAGTTTCCAACCGATTTCTCACACACAAACAACAATTGACTGGCGTTGTCTGGTGGAACGTTGTTGTGATGCCTCGTGTAAGGAGGAGAAATGCGTACCATCACGTTTCCGACTTTGATAAAGTTCGGATTGTAGCCTATCGCGACTGCGGTTTATCGTATCGCGGAATGTTACGTGATAAAACGTACTTATACGTTTGTGACTATTACAGCACCATCTATCACAAAGCCAAAAAAGTGGTCCAACTAAAACATTCATAGTTCTTTACGTTCTACACGAATATGTAATAAAAAATTGGGGTTCAGATTAAAAAAAAAAACGCAGTTGATATCCGTTAGACCTATGGCAGCGCCATCTAGCAGGCCAACCATAGCGCCATCTGGTTTCCCTCTTCAAGCTAGACGATTTTCGTTCTTTGTAGTTTTTTTGTTCGACGCTTATTTCGTGAGATATTTGGCCCGGTCACGATCAATGGACCACCCTGTATATCTGACGTCTGACCAATAGTTGTTATGCTGAATGTTAAGCAAACTGTAGCTATAGGATTATGTATGCCTCAGCGTTTTATTAAGGAGAACAAAATTGGAAAGTAAAAAAGAAATCTAGGTACGGAATCGAACCTGAGTATTCTAACGCAAAAACATACCGGCTTCACCAATTGGACAGAACAGCTACACAGTATTAAATGGAGACACCTGTCGTATAGTTGCCTTCCTTGACCTTCTTTTACTACCAAAAACGTGCACGGGACTAAATTTTGGCAGAGAAATTTTTGTTCTCTTAATATGCGAGGAGTACTGTTGTGGCGTCCGAATTTTGACTCTCCCTAAATACCAGGTGTCCCCGAGGGAACGGCCAATATATAGGGACATGACAGGAACGAACATCCGAAGCAAAAGAATTCAGTAAACATGGGCACTAAAATGCATACCTTAAGAAGTATGTGTACTACTTCGTCTTCGATAGTGTAAAACAAATGGTTCAAATGGCTCTGAGCACTATGGGATTTAACATTTTATTAAACATTTTATTAAAAAAAAATAGTTTCCCGCAACCAAAATAGGACAGGGCTGATCCAAACAAACCCGATTGGATGAATGCCAATCACTGATGCATATGTGACGACACTGAAGAAACTTCGAGCTCGACTGAATCGTGTTCGACCACATCGGCAAAAGCAGGATGTTTGACTGGGTGTGCGAATGATAAGCGTTGTCATAATTATTAGCGAAATCCAACCATTGAGACTACCAGAGTGGAAACAAACAACTAACAGGAATAACAGCTAAGAAAGATTACATACTAGGGTCACTCCAAAAGAAATGCACACTATTTTTTAAATCCATTTTTTATTCTACATGTTTGAAAGTTGTACAATGTGTAGATAGGTCCTTTAGGAACAATATTTTCATTTCTCCACATATTTTCCATCCCTCTCAACTGCTTTACGCCATCTTGCAACCAGCGCCTGTTTACCCATACGGTTAAATTCTGGATCAACCTGTTGGAGCCACTGTTTGGCAGCGTTCACAAGGGAGTCATCATCTTCAAACCTTGTTCCACGAAGAGAGTCAGTTTCCCAAAGAGATGATAGTCACATGGAGCCAGGTCCGGACTGTTAAGCGGGTGTTTCAGTGTTGTCCATCCGAGTTCTGTGATCGCTTCCACGATTTTTTGACTGACACGTGGCCGTGCATTGTCGTGCAACAGCAAAACATCCTGCTTTGGCCGATGTGGTCGAACACCACTCAGTCGAGCTTGAAGTTTCTTCAGTGTCGTCACATATGCATCAGAATTTATGGTGGTTCCACTCGGCACGATGTCCACAAGCAAGAGTCCTTCGGAATCGAAAAACACAGTAGCTGTAACTTTTCCAGCAGAAGGTGTGTTTTTGAATTTTTTTTTCTTGGGTGAATTTGCACGATGCCACTCCATTGATTGCCTCTTCGTCTCTGGTTAAAAATGATGGAGCCATGTATCATCACCTGTCACAGTTCTTCCAAGTAATTCATCTCCACCATTCTCGTACTGTTCCAAAAGTTCGCTGCATACCGTTTTTCTTGTTTCTTTGTGAGTCAGTGTCAACATCCTGGGAACCCACCTGGCACAAACGTTTTTTAACTCCAACACTTTCAGTATTCTGCAAACACTTCCTTCCCCTATCGCAACGTAGCGTGGCAATCCGTTCACTGTGATGCGTCTGTCAGCAGTCACCAATTCGTTAACTCTCTGCACATTGTCTGGAGTGTGTGCAGTACGAGGCCTGCTGCTGCGAGGACAATCCTCAATATTGCTGTGCCCGCTTTCATCACGTAACCTGCTTACCCACGACTAACTGTACTGCGATCGACAGCAGCATCTCCATACACCTTTTTCAACCTCTTGTGGATGTTTCCCACTGTCTCGTTTTCACAGCACAGGAATTCTATGACAGCACGTTGCTTCTGACGAACGTCAAGTGTAGTAGCCATCTTGAAGACATGCTGTGACGGCGCCACTCACGGGAACAGGTCGAACTAAGTTTGTAAACAAGCGGGAAGGATGTATCTAAACACTAAAATTTTCACACATACAGAATGAAAACTATATTTTTACAAAAATAGTATGCATTTCTTTTGGAGTGAACGTCGTATTAGCTTCTCGGTGTATCCAACAAAATAAAGTTTTGACGGAAAATTCTCGCCAGGTCGCCACACTACTAAGGACCAGTTGTACAGTCCCCGGTTAGCGGCCGCGTGAGTTCTATTCTCGGAATAGCGCGGTAAATGCGTTGTACGAGCACGTAATAACGAGTAACTGGAGAATAAACGCAGGGTACTTGAACTGGTGATTCTGGTAGGGTTAGTGAAGTTCCTTGCGGGGTGGGGGAGTGGCTCTGTACGTAAAAAACAGTATTTCATTTGAGTCCACAGACGTATCACGACACTGCACTGAACAGATATTTGAAAGTTGTGCAGCTTTAGTTGAATTTAGTGAAACTAAACTTCTGATTGTTGTTGTTTATAGGTCCCCTAACTCAGACTTAAGAGCATTTTTGCATCAGGGTTCTTGATTCACTTTGCGGGAAGTATCAGAAAGTAGTTATATGTGGTGACTTCAATATTAATTTTGTATATGATTGTGCTAGAAAAGGGTTGTTGGTAGACCTCCTAAATTCATATGATCTGATGCAAACTGTGTTTTTTCCAACTAGGGTGCAGGGGAACAGTAGCACAGTCATAGACAATATTTTTATTCATTCTTCATTACTAGATGGGCATTCTGTTGGTAAAAGGGTGAATGGCCTTTCATACCATCATGCACAAATGTTAACACTAAAACGCTTTTGTACTCAAACCAATATCATATTTAATTACAAACTATGTAGGAAAGTTAATCCAACAGCAATAGAGAGTTTTTTAAAACTTGTCAAGGAACAAGAGTGGCAAGATGTTTATAGTGCCGATAACATAGATAACAAATACAATGCTTTCCATAACACATTTCTCATGCTCTTTGAGAGTTTCTTTCCATTAGAACGTTCTAAACAGGGTACTAGCAGTAATGGGCGGCCCGGGTGGCTGACTAGTGGGATAAGGATATCATGTAGAACAAAGCGGGAATTATATCAAAATGTTAGAAGTAGTCACAATCAAGCTACAGTAGACCATTACAAACAGTATTGTAAGGTGCTTAAAAATGTTATTAGCAAGGCAAAGAGTATGTGGTATGCAAATAGAATAGCTAATTCACAGGATAAAATTAAAGCCATATGGTCAGTTGTGAAGGAAGTGTCTGGTCAGCAGAACAAAGTCGATGATATAAAGTCAGTTCGCAGTAATAATATTTCTGTTACTGATAAATCTTATATATGTACAGTATTTAACAATCATTTTCTGAGCATTGCTGGTGAATTAAATAAAAATTTAGTTTCTACAGGAAATCATATAAATTTCTTAGCAAATGCCTTTCCGAGATTGATGTCTGAAATACTCCTCTGTGATACAGACAAGAGGGTGATTGAGTCAATAATTAAATGACTGAAGACTAAGGACTCTCATGGTTATGATGTAGTGTCTAGCAGAATATTAAAGTACTGTGCTGCACATATTAGCCCTGAATTTAGCCATATTTGTAATTTTTCTTTTAGGAATGGTCAGTTTCCTGAGCGATTAGCCCGGGTTCCCGGGTTCGATTCCCGGCGGGGTCAGGGATTTTCTCTGCCTCGTGATGGCTGGGTGTTGTGTGCTGTCCTTAGGTTAGTTAAGTTTAAGTAGTTCTAAGTTCTAGGGGACTTATGACCACAGCAGTTGAGTCCCATAGTGCTCAGAGCCATTTGAACCATTTGAACCTGAGCGATTAAAGTACTCAGTAGTAAACCCGCTTTATAAAAATGGAGAAAGAGTTAATGTAGATAATTTTAGACCTATTTCTATGCCATCAGTGTTTGCAAACGTTATCGAAAAGGCTGTGTACCTAAGGTTAATTGATCATTTTATATCACACGATTTGCTATCAAATGTACAGTTCGGCTTTAGAAGTCGTTTATCAACTGAAAATGCTATATTCTCTTTTTTCTGTGAGGTACTGGATGGGCTAAACAAAAAGTTTCGAACGCTTGGCGTATTTTTTTATTTAACTAAGGCATTTGACTGTGCTGATCACAAAATATTGCTCCAGAAGTTGGACCATTACGGAATAAGGAGAGTAGCTCACAATTGGTTCACCTCTTACTTTAGCAACATGCAGCAAAAGGTCATTATTCACAATGTTGATAACGGCTGTGGTGTGTGATCTGAGTGGGGTACTGTCAAGTGGGGGGTGCCCCAGGGATCAGTGTTGGGACCGCTGGTGTTCCTTATTTATATAAATGATATGCCCTCTAGTATTACGGGTAACTGTAAAATATTTCTGTTTGCTGATGACACTAGCTTGGTAGTAAAGGATGTTGTGTGCAACATTGACTCTGTTTCAAATTGTGCAGTACATGACCTCAGTTCATGGCTTGTTGAAAATAAACTAACGTTGAATCACAGTAAGACTCAGTTTATACAGTTTCTGACACACAATTCAACAAAACCTGACGTTTTAATCTCACAGAACGGGCATATGGTTAGTGAAACTGAGCAGTTCAAATTTCTAGGTGTTCAGATAGATAGTAAGCTGTCGTGGAAAGCCCACGTTCAGGATCTTGTTCAAATACCTAATACTGCCATTTTTACTATTGGAACGGTATCAAAAGTGAGTGATACTTCGACACGTAAATTAGTCTACTTTGCTTATTTTCATTCACTTATGTCGTATGGTATTATATTTTGGGGTAACTCTTCCCTTCTAGAAGGATATTTTTGGCTCAGAAATGGGCGGTTCAGATAATAAGTGGTGTGAGTTCACGAACCTCTAGTCGACCTCTGTTCACGAGTCTGGGTATTTTGACATTGGCCTCTAAATATGTATATTCCTTATTGTCGTTTCTTGTTACCAATATTAGTTTATTCTCAAGAATAAGCAGCTTTCACTCGGTTAATACTCGGCAGAAATCAAACCTCCATTTGGATCGGACTTCCTTAACTCTTGTGCAAAAAGGTGTGCAGTATACTGCTGCATCCATTCTCAATAAGCTGCCACTGGAATTCAAAAATCTTAGCAGTAATCCACGCGGTTTCAAATCGAAACTGAAGAGTTTCCTCATGGGTCACTCTTTCTATTCTGTTGAGGAGTTTTTTTTAAAATTAAGCTGATTCTTGTTGTGTTGTTGATTGCGTTTACTTAAACTTATGGATTGACTTTTTGCGGGTTCACAAACATTTCATTTTTAGCTATTATTACTTTTATGTTGTAATTTCATGTACTGACCTTGGAGATTTGCTCCTCAATTTGGCCCTCCGGAACTTGACGTGTAAATAAATAAATAAATAAATAACCGGAGAATAAGTTTTGACAATGGCAGGAATACTTACAAAACTAGTGGTGACAAGATTGGTAGAACGAGGAAGGAGAAGAAACGAGGACATCACACAAATTATATGGAAGAATATGACAATTCCAATTTTATATAACAATTTCGTATTACCACTTCTTTTCGATCTCAAGCTTGAGAAACTGGAGCATATGAGTGAATGTGAAATTATTTCCTAGTGCACAAGTAGTAGACCTATTAGAGATCTGATATTGATACTTCGTGAATTATATTCTGTCGCGTTATTTACGTAAATCAGGTAGATAAAAATGACTATTTGTGCCAAAACATTCTCGCTTATTTGGCGTGTGTTACAGTTGCTGCAGCATTAGAAAGGCCTATTTCGTTTTATCTAACAGACAGTGGCAAAGTAGACGTAATCAGCTCGAGAAACCACACCAGTCTTCGGTACTGTTCGTATTAACAGCTGTTTCGGTATCAGGCGACGACAATATGATTTTTTATGTAGCAAAAGTTTGACGAACTTTGATGAGGTAATACATTCTTTCGTAGAAAGGAAAGTTTGCCGTGGAAAGCTATAGCAGGATCAGAGAGATTGCTGTGCAGCACGGGACCCGCATCAGATAGGATGTTGAGGTTAATCGATGACCCTCTCGGACTACGAAGCGGCAGAGCCGGGCTCCTAACCCTCCTAATGCCATTTATTTATTTTTCACAACTTTATGAAGTGTCCGTCCGTTCATTGAAATGCTTGTTCTCTTTCTATAGTCTTGGCAGTTGTCATACTATACACTGATTATAGAATATGAGTCGCCAACTGCAGTGCCGAGTGGTTCTAGGCGCTTCAGTACGGAACCACGCGACTGCTACGGTCGCAGGTTCGAATCCTGCCTCGGGCATGGATATGTGTGATGTCCTTAGGTTGGTTAATTTTAAGTAGTTCTAAGTTCTAGGGGACTGATGACCTCAGATGTTAAGTCCCATAGTGCTCAGAGCCATTTGATCCATTTTTTAGAATGTGAGTCATGTGGTAAGAATACATTACCGTCGCATGTAAATGTGATGAATAGTGACAGCAGGGAGAACACCACATAGACATCTCACAGAAATGGAAACAACAAATAGACGAATCTAAACTACCACATGTAGAAGTATGAAACCGAAATTTGGTTGCAATAATTACATATCTGTTGTTTGAAACTGGTAAACAATATTTTATTCAAAATAATCTGCATTGCTATTTATACATTTGTCCCACCTCTCCAGCAGGCTATGAATGCCACGCAGAGAAAAAACACAAAAAAACTTCTTCTGAAGCGAACCAGTCAGCGTGCCATTTTCGTACATTTTAATACGAATTGAGGCGTTGTTCAACAAGAACGTGCCCCAGTGATGCAAATAGACGACAATCGGATGGAGCCAAGTCTGGAGAATAAACCACATGCCCTAGTATGAGGTGCATTCAAGTTCTAAGGCCTCCGATTTTTTTCTCCGGACTGGAAAGAGATAGAAACATGCGCATTGTTTTAAAATGAGGCCGCGTTCATTGTCAATACGTCCCAGAGATGGCGGCACCGTACGGCAGATGGAATTTTACCGCCAGCGGCGAAAATGAGAACTGTTTTAAATACTTAAAATGGCGACGTTTTCCTTACGTGAACATCGTGCAATCATTCGTTTTCTGAATTTGCGTGGTGTGAAACCAATTGAAATTCATCGACAGTTGAAGGAGACATGTGGTGATGGAGTTATGGATGTGTCGAAAGTGCGTCCGTGTGTGCGACAGTTTAACAAAGGCAGAACATCGTGTGACAACAAACCGAAACAACCTCGGGCTCGCACAAGCCGGTCTGACGACACGATCGAGAAAGTGGAGAGAATTGTTTTGGGGGATCGCCGAATGACTGTCGAACAGATCGTCTCCAGAGTTGGCATTTCTGTGGGTTCTGTGCACACAATCCTGCACGACGACCTGAAAATGCGAAGTGTCATCCAGGTGGGTGCCACGAATGCTGACGGACGACCACACGGCTGCCCGTGTGGCATGTTGCCGAGCAATGTTGACACGCAACGACAGCACGAATAGAACTTTCTTTTCGTCGGTTGTGACAATGGATGAGACGTGGATGCCATTTTTCAATCCAGAAACAAAGCGCCAGTCAGCTCAATGGAAGCACACAGATTCACCGCCACCAAAAAAATTTCCGGTAACCGCCAGTGCTGAGAAAATGATGGTGTCCATGTTCTGGGACATCGAGGGCGTAATCCTTACCCATTGCGTTCCAAAGGGCACTACGGTAACAGGTGCATCCTACGAAAATGTTTTGAAGAACAAATTCCTTCCTGCACTGCAACAAAAACGTCCGGGAATGGCTGCGCGTTTGCTGTTTCACCGAGGCAACACACCCGCACATCGAGCTAACATTACGCAACAGTTTCTTCGTGGTAAAATCTTTGAAGTGATTCCTCGTGCTCCCTACTCACCTGACCTGGCTCCTAGTGACTTTTGGCTTTTTCGAACAATGAAAGACATTCTCCGTGGCCGCACATTCACCAGCCGTGCTGCTATTGCCTCAGCGATTTTCCAGTGGTCAAAACGGACTCCTAAAGAAGCCTTCGCCGCTGCCGTGGAATCGTGGCGTCAGCGTTGTGAAAAATGTGTACGTCTGCAGGGCGGTTACGTCGAGAAGTAGCGCCAGTTTCATCGATTTCGGGAGAGTAGTTAATTAGAAACAAAATCGGAGGCCTTAGAACTTGAATGCACCTCGTATTTCCCAACTGAACGCCTCGATCGTTTCCCTGACCCGTTTTGGTGTGTGTGGTGGGGCGTTATCGTGGAGTAATATGACTTTGTGTTGCCTTTTTCCATATTTCGGTCGTTTTTCACGTAATGCTCGATTTAAACTGATCATTTGTTGCTGGTAGTGATCAGTGTTAACGGTTTCACCTGGTTTTAGTAGCTCATAATAGATGACACCCTTTTGATCCCACCAAACACAGAGCATTGTTGAAAATTTCTCGGGTATTCAGCCAGGTAGCGCTTTTTGCGCCTTTTGGACGACGATACCTGGCTGAATACCCGAGAAATTTTCCAGATTTCTGTACGCCGGGAAAACCTCAGACCACACAGAGCATTGTCTTCTTTCCAAAATCATTTGTTCTTGCAGCGGATCTCGATGGTTTGCCTGGATTCATCCATGATTTACGACGTTTAGGATTCTCAAAATAGATCCATTTTTCATCACCTGTCACTATTCGATGGAGAAACGACTAACTTTTGTATCTGAGGAGCAGTATTTCGCAAGTGGTCTTTTCGAATTGCTTGCTGTCTTTCGTTCAGTTCATGCGGAAACCATTTTCGCACTTTCTGTACCTTTCCCGTAGCTTTCAACCGAAGAGAACCGGCTTTCTGCGTCGGGCTCAGTTGTTCCGCGAGTTCTGTTGAGTTTGAGTATCATCTTCATACAATAAGGCCTGCAATTCGTCGTCTCGGAACTTTTTCGGTTGTTTCCCGCGCTCGTCGTTTGTCACGTCAAAATCGCCACTTTTGATTTTTTTGAACCACACGAAACAAGCGCATGTTCGCCGAAAGCTTCGACAAGCATTCGATGCGATTCTGCAACAGCTTTCTTCAAATGATAACAGAAAACCAATGCTGTCCGCAAATCGTAGTTCGTAGCCACAAAACTCGACATGTTTACGGGTTTGAAACAGATACGCCAGCATCTGTGTATATTGTTCGCGCGCCTGTCCAACTGAGTACACGGAATGAACCTCCCTAAAGACAACAGCTAGCTATTTGTATCTAAAGTAAGCACTAACGGATCCATCACAATTTCTTGTGATATTCGAGAAATGACCTAATTTTTTTAAATTTTTTTGTTAATATCGACGTGATGAGTTTTATCTGCTGGAGTAGGAATAAGCTTACTGTGCGAAAGTTTGCAAAAAGGCACATACCTTTTTCGCTGCTTGCCGTGTGGGCTTTTTAGCATCCTGAAAGAAACAGAAGAAAACTAATTTTTAGAAGTGAACAACCAGTAATGAAAAAAATAATAGGAATTCATACAAAATACCAAACACTATGTTAAGAGAAAATTACAAATTATTTTCGTTGCACATAAAAGGGAATAAGCTTCAGTCGTCGTACAATGTAAGAAAATATACTGGTGTGCCTGCTCTACAATTCGGTACCACACGACTTAAAAATGGTTCAAATGGCTCTGAGCACTATGGGACTTAAAATCTGAGGTCATCAGTCCCCTAGAACGTAGAACTACTTAAACCTAAGGACATCACATACATCCATGCCCGAGTCAGGATTCAAACCTGCGACCGTAGCAGTCGCGCGGTTCCCTACTGAAGCGCCTAGAACCGCTCGGCCATCGCGGCCGGCCCACACGACTTAAAACCTACCTGTACGACACATCAGAAACAGGTGTCATGACACTGTT
Source organism: Schistocerca nitens (assembly GCF_023898315.1). Taxonomy (NCBI): domain Eukaryota; kingdom Metazoa; phylum Arthropoda; class Insecta; order Orthoptera; family Acrididae; genus Schistocerca; species Schistocerca nitens. Next base: position 136,245,670 of record NC_064624.1, read on the forward strand.
CAACATCCCCTAAACGTTGGCAATATCAGTATTTTAAGGTGCTGGGAGGAAAGAAATATGAATATGCACATACTTTTCTCAGACTATAGCTAAATCTCGAGAAAAATTGCTAGGGAATCTTTACGAAAATACATATGGGCACTTGGTTTCTCTAACTAACTGATATGAATAAAAGCACACAGGACACTGATGAAATATTGTACAATATTTATTATTTTATTTTACAAACCGGTTTTCGGCTGTTCTGCCATCACAAGATTATATATATACGAGGGCGGTTCAGAAAGTAACCTCCGATTGGTCACAGTGCGGGTTGTGGGGGGAGTAGCGACGCCATCTGTGCGTTCACGCACTCAACAGGTCAGTCGGCATCAAGCCGTGGTCGAGTGAACGTCGTACCTACGCTAGTTTAGTTTTTGTAGCAGTTTGAAATGTGTGCTGCAATAGAAAACCCCGCCAAATGTGAAGTGCGTGCTGTCATAAGGTTTTTTACAGCCAAAGGATATTCTGCAGCAGCTATTCATCGTGAGCTTTGTGCCGTGTACGGACCGAGAGTTATGAGTGAAGGAGTTGTCTGTGAATGGGTACGTTTATTTAAAAGTGGACGAGAAAACGTTCATGATGAAGAGAGGAGTGGTAGACCATCACTGGTGACTGACGAACTCGTTCAGACAGTTGATGCAAAAGTTCGTGAAAATCGACGTTTCTCAATGTCGGAGTTGTCTACTGGTTTTCCACAGATTTCTAAGACTCTCTTGTACGAGATAGTGACAGCAAGATTGGGTTACCGTAAGTTCTGTGCACGATGGGTGCCCAAAATTCTTACCGACCACCACAAAACTCAAAGAATGGCCTCTGCATTAGACTTTCTGTCACGTTATGAGGATGAAGGAGAACCATTGTTAAACAGAATCGTGACCGGTGACGAAACCTGGATTAAGTACGTGAACCCTGAGACAAAAGAACAATCAAAGATGTGGGCACATTCAAATTCGCCTACCAAACCGAGAAAAGCCTCGCAAGATTTTTCTGCCAGAAAACTGATGGCAACGGTGTTTTGGGATGCCAAAGGGGTGTTGTTGGTTGAATTCATGGAACGTGGTACGACCATTAATCAAGACGTGTACTGTGAAACAATAAAAAAGTTACGACGGGCTATACAGAACAAATGCCGTGGTATGCTGACTTCCGGTATCGTTTTCTTTGCACGATAACGCCCGTCCTCACTCTGCTCGCAGAACAACGGCCCTTCTTGAGTCTTTCAAGTGGGACGTTATCAACCGTCCACCTTACAGCCCAGACCGGGCGCCAAGTGATTATCACCTCTTCATGCATTTGAAGAAATGGCTCGGGTCACAGCAGTTTGATGACGACGAAGAGCTCAAAGATGCGGTCACAGGCTGGCTCCAGGCACAAGCGGGTGATTTTTATGCAGAAGGAATTTCAAAGCTTGTGAAGAGATACGATAAGTGCCTCAATCGCTATGGAGACTATGTAGAAAAATAGTGCAAAGATGTAGTTGTAAGATGTATATATTAAAATATTTTTATTTAACTTGGTGTATTTTTTTAAATCCACCGGAGGTTACTTTCTGAACGGCCCTCGTATATACTTGTTTTGTAAATAAAGCTGCCTTTTCCTGCTGACATTTAATTTATTTATCCCAGACGCGTTTCGCCTTTTTCTTGTTCTAAGGCATCAATGGGATTTATAACGATACACTTTTGTTAGTTTTAGATTATTAAACTATTCACGTCGCGGTTTTTTATGTAAAAAAGTAATTACTTACTATTTGCTGATCTGCGTTTTCTCACATCTGGTCTGGAGGTCGCACTACCACTTTATTTACAAAACAAGTATTTATATATGCTTGCTGCGGAGGATGGCCACACAAACAAACTTGTTATAAATATATGTGATTATGAAACTTTTGTAGGACTAGATATTTTAAAGTAGTGTATCTACAGAGATTCTCAGTTATTTAGTGAAAGTGCGGGTAAAGGCGTTGAACTTAAATAAAATATGTGACACATTAGCTAGTGAACTATACAATAAATTACATAAACAGTTCTGAGAAGAACACAAATTGAACAATAAACTTTGGTGACATGTTCCAAGTGAGTGGCTGAACAAAATAGTGTTGTCTTGAACAGATTCAGTATCACAAACGGATAAGACAAACAAGTGAGATTAATCAGGTAAGTGAACCAGCTGTAAGCACAAAAAGTAAATTTTTCAACAGGACAGCTGAAATTTAGTAACTGAAATATAAGAAAAGACGGGGCATGTGTGTAGGAGCTATAATTTACAACACGCTCCGGCTTGCATTACGAGTGGCACGTGCAGTTAGAAGTGAGGTAACTTTGTCAGTACTAAAGTTCGGCAAATGGACATATGCTTATTAATTTCCATTATTTCGAGATAGTTCATCTTCCTTCCTTCACGGACGTGATGTAAGACTTCATGTTTCACCATGTAACTATGGCCTTTCTTAAACAGATGACCTGCAAAAATAGAGTCTTCTTTTCTAACAGCCGAGTTTCTATGGCCTTCCTTGACTCGGGTGCAGATTACTCTACCAGACTGACATATATACAATTTGCCACAAATAAAAGTGAATTTGTATATTTCACTTTTTTCCCAAGTTGAAGTTCTGTCTTTACCATTGAGCAAAAATGCCCAATAGTGTTCTGCACATAAAATGATGTTTCAGAAATTCTGGATTTAAACTTCCTAAATATGGGATCGTGCCCCATTTATTGAGGTCTTGAGGTGGATGTGTATTAGGCGACATATCATTGAATGAAAGGCTCTATATTGGGTGCTAAGAATAGGCAGGTATTACAACTGTTAGACAACTTCAAACATACCTCAAGTAGGTAAATTCTAAGAACAACAATATAAAATTGAAAACAGAGTTTGGAGGTATCACCATAAATTATTTAGTTCCAACTAAAGATATTAGTGATCAAATTCATACTTTCAAGATTCGTAGGAAATCTACCACCACAGACATTATCAACATTAAAATAATAAATATTGTAGTATATTTTTCATTAATAATGTATAAAATATTCTACCAAGAACCGACAGAATGAACAATCATTGTAACTGATAAAATTTCACGAAATCCTCTTTAATGTTAAAGTTGCAAGTAAAAGCCGCTTAAGACATCGATGTATAGCTCGTAATTAAACGAGGATATCGTTATCTCCATTTTGTTTAATTTACAGTTGGCGTCTTTACTGAAAATGTTAACAGATTCTTCCGTCACTTCTTTGTAGAACAACACAAAATATAAATGAAAACACAATAGTTTTTAAATTGCACAGAATTACTTTCTTAAGATTAATTCTCTAGACTATACACAGTATTGTGCTTTTCATTCATAAGTGAAAATGTAAAGCTATTACGAAGTGGAGCGCAGTTCAGGAATAAATTGCAATCTACATCTGGGCATATATATAAACGTGCATCCGAATCTACATCTACACCATGGGGACCGTAACAAAGTGCGTGGTAGAGGCTACTTCTGATTGTAGCGTTATTGGGGATTCTTCCCGTTTCGATTTACATATGAAGCGCGTGAGGAATTACTGCTTAAATGCAACTGTGCTTGCGCACTTTACCCAATCGAATCTTGTCTTCGCGATCCCTACTGGAGTGATAGGTACTACATTCTAGCATATTTCTGTATTCCTCACTTAATACTGGTTCCTGAAATTCTGTTGGCAGCCTTTCTCGCGAGCATTTCGGATTTTTCAACATTTCTATGACACACTCCCATGTGTCAATCAAACAAGTCACCATTCGTGCCGCCTTCTTTATATACGTTACGCATCTCTTAGTCTTACTGCATGCACTTGAGCAAAATTCTAGAATGAATAGCATGAGTATTTTGTAAGCAATCTCCTTTGTAGATTCATTGTACTGCCCTAGATGTGTTGTAGAATCTTAAACGTACTCCGAACACATAGTGAGCTATCTTGAACAGAATGACCTCAGTGCCACCCAGCACGAATTCTGAAAACATAGAGCTGTGATACCCAACTCGCACTTTTCTCACATGACATACTGCAGGCTTTGGATCAAAGCTTCTTAAGTAATAGAATCCAGTACGTTGTCCTCGATGGTGAGTGTTCATCGGAGGTGAGGGTATCATCTGGAGTGCCCCAGGGAAGTGTGGTAGGTCCGCTGTTGTTTTCTATCTACAAAAATGATCTTTTGGATAGGGTGGATAGCAATGTGCGGCTGTTTGCTGATGATGCTGTGATGTACGGGAAGGTGTCGTCGTTGAGTGACTGTAGGAGGATACAAGATGACTTGGACAGGATTTGTGATTGGTGTAAAGAATGGCATCTACCTCTAAATATAGATAAATGTAAATTAATGCAGATGAATAGGAAAAAGAATCCCGTAATGTTTGAATACTCCATTAGTAGTGTAGCGCTTGACACAGTCACGTCGATTAAATATTTGGGCGTAACATTGCAGAGCGATATGAAGTGGGACAAGCATGTAATGGCAGTTGTGGGGAAGGCGGATAGTCGTCTTCGGTTCATTGGTAGAATTTTGGGAAGATGCGGTTCGTCTGTAAAGGAGACCGCTTATAAAACACTAATACGACCTATTCTTGAGTACTGCTCGAGCGTTTGGGATCCCTATCAGGTCGCATTGAGGGAGGACTTTAGAAGCAATTCAGAGGTGGGCTGCTAGATTTGTTACTGGTAGGTTTGATCATTACGCGAGTGTTACGGGAATGCTTCAGGAACTCGAGTGAGAGTCTCTAGAGGAAAGGAGGCGTTCTTTTCGTGAATCGCTACTGAGGAAATTTAGAGAACCAGCATTTGAGACTGACTGCAGTACAATTTTGCTGCCGCCAACTTATATTTCACGAAAAGACCACAAAGATGATAAGAGAGACTAGGGCTCGTACAGAGGCATACAGGCAGTCATTTTTCCCCCGTTCTGTTTGGGAGTGGAACAGGGAGAGAAGATGCTAGTTGTGGTACGAGGTACCCTCCGCCACGCACCGTATGGTGGATTGCGGAGTTTGTATGTTGATGTAGATGTTGAAGGCAATCAGGTAGATGCAGTGTTTCTTGATTTCCGAAAAGCATCTGACTCAGTACCGCATCTAGCTTATTGTCAGAAGCACGATCATATGGTATCAAGTGAAATTTGGATTGGCGACTTTTTGGTATGGAGGATACATCATGTTTTCCTGGATGGAGAGTAATCGGCAGATGTACAAGTAACTTCACCTGTGTTCCTGGGAAGTGTTTTGGGACCCTTGCTGTTCATTTTGTATATTAATGACCTTACAGTCAATATTAATAGTAAAATCAGACTTTTTGCAGATGATGCAGTTATCTATAATGAAGCAGTATCTAAGAGGAGCTGTATAAATATTCAGTCATATCTCGATAAGATTTCAACATGGTGCAGAGGCCGGAAACTTGCTCTAAATGTTTAGAAATGTAAAATCGTGCACTTCACAAAACGAAAAAACGTAGTATCCTATGACTCTAATCACTGCTGGAATCGTCCAATACATGGGTGTAGGGCTATGAAACGGAAACCCACACAAGTTCAGTCGTGGATAAGGCAGGTGGTAAACTTCAGTATATTGGTTGAATACTGTGGAAGTGCAGTCTACAAAGGAGATTGCTTACAAATCACTTGTGCGACCCATGGTAGAATACTGCTGCAGTGTGTGGGACCCGTGTCGGATAGGACTAACAGGGGGCACTGGACGTATACAGAGAAGGGCAGCACGAATGGTCACAGGTTTTTTTGAGCCGTGGGAGAGTGTCACAGAGATACTGAAGAAACTGAACTGGCAGGTTCTTGAAGACAGACACACACTATCCTGAGAATGTCTGTTAACAAAGTTTCAAGAACTGAACTGAAATTGAATGGGTACAGTACCGCCCGACATTGAAAATAGGTACAACATACTTCATTATTTTTGTCAGAACAACACTTTTTTTCGTAAAATAACTCAATTTCAATTAATACAGCGAAGCCGGATACCAGTGTGGGAAAGAATGACAATTTATTTATTTAATTTATCACATGTGCACTCCCACAAAATAAATCCCTACATCCAGTTTGGTGAGATCTGTGAAATGAATGAATGTATGGTCGTCTGCTAACCGCAGATAGTGAATGTGAATATATGATCATCTTTGAGACGATCCTTTGGCCACCTTTGGTGGGACCAAAGAGATGAAATTTACATAAGCTTTGAGCACCTGAAATGTGGCTGACCAATACGGTAGCAAGGTGCTGCCCCACTTCGGCAGAGGTGCGAGAGGACCTGAAGAACGGCCATGTTTCGGCGCTCTGCCGCTGGATCTTGTGTTGGTAAGACCTGTCTTAGGTGTGCTCCGTAAAGACAAAAGAGTGGAGACATGGTATGCATGTGGAATATTTAAGAGTAGTTTGAAATAATAATTTCTCTACTTCAGGAACTTTTGTGGAGAGAATTAAATGTCAGGCAGGTAATATTAATGGGATCGTAGTAATCTTCGGAAGTGACCAACGGTCACAATGAAACCACGTGTAGCAATAAGTTGAAATACTTCTGTGTGCTTAAGTTAAGCTGAATTACTAGTGTGTATACTATAGGTTGAAATATTTAAGAAATAGCGTGTGCAGGACTTGAAATTAGAGGCGAGTACTTCCACGTGGTGAGTACTGTGTGAGTCTCAATCTGTGTATGAGACAAAGGATAAAGAGAAGTACTCGTCCATGTTATCAGTTGAGGACTCGTGTGTGTGATGAATATGTTCTTAATATTACTTTGCGAGATATGTTTCCATGTGACGCTTGATTCAAACTATAATACTCTGAGAGAGAAGCAAGGTGAGTCAGCCGTCTATCCAGCAACGCCACTTGGCTTGCATTGCACAGGAGGACGTGCATATATCTCCAGAGTTCATAGTAGGAAATTAGAATTACAAAGTGGGGCAGTGTCGTGTGAAACTGGGATAAATATTAATTGAAGTGGGAAAGCTGAAAGTGATAATGTTGTGACTATTCCCTGTGTTGTATTTCATGTTGTAGTGTGGTGTATGTCATGTAATTTAAGTATGTGTGGTTTGCATGGGAGAGTAGCAAGGTAGTTTCAGAGGTAGTGGGTTATACATGTTCCTTTTGTACCGCTCGGTCTGGAGGAAAGTTTCGTGATGATGGTTGTGAGAGTCGAAGTGTGAGATATAGCAAAAGATCCACCATCCTATCCAGAAAGCGCACTGTAGCATTAAATAATTACGAGACCATAAGATAGAGAATCACCAATGTAAAGCCATGCCCACTGGGCGGAATTTCTCATGTGTTATTGTTGTAGGTTATAGAATTTGTGTGTTTAGGTTAGAGAATTTATCGGAATAAATAAGATAGTGAAAAGAAAAAGATTGGTGGCCTTTTTCTTCGAATTGTATGTTGTCATGATATCCAGAATTTATAATGTGTGCGCCACTCATATTCAGTGCGATGGCCACGTGTTGATAAAAGCCGTTAAATAAAAAAAGAAAATGTGGTATTGCCAGTGCGTAGCGAACAGTCAGAGTTCTGTAAATTACTGATAGTCAGATGTGTGTTTCCGTTGCGTATTATTCATACAGGAGGATAATTTGTAAATTAATTGTGAGTACGAGAGTTCATGTTACTCGATAAATAAGAATGAATCAACTCGCTTGGCAGACCACTCATCTTGCAGACCTGGCTGCTTGATGCCACAGTATGAGCAAGGCATGTGGGTGCCTCTCAAAATGATTAACCGCCTATGTGTCAAAATGGTGCAAATGGCTCTGAGCACTATGGGACTGAGATCATCAGCCCCTACCACTTAGAACTACTTAAACCTAACCAACGTAAGGACATCAGACACATCCATGCCCGAGGCAGGATTCGAACCTGCGACCGTAGCGGTCGCGCGGTTCCAGACTGAAGCGCCTAGAACCGCTCGGCCACCCAGGCCGGCGCCTATGTGTCACTCACACAGCGATCGTGAGGACAAGATTATAATAATTACTGCACTCACAGTGGCATTCAATCATTTTAGTACTTTCAACATTGCAGCCCAGTCAGCAATCATGATAATCTAATATATAAGAAACTATCAGCCTGGATTGCGGTAGTGAAACCAACCTTTAACTAGGTTTCAGCCCAAGTAATTGAGCCTTCTTCAGAAGATAAACCTGATTCTATGAAATGTCTACGAGGGCATGGTCTAGAAATAAAACTGAAACAGCCTGAATAGGCGTACTCACATTTTAAAAATGCGATACATAGGTACTAAGTCACCACAAAGTCATAAGCTCCGGCGAGCACCTCGCCTGCATGGACGCCGTGCGGCAGGCCTCTTTAGGTTATTTGGTACAAAAAATGTAATTACAATAATGTGATGTTGTTGTTGTTGTTGTGGTCTCCAGTTCTGAGACTGGTTTGATGCAGCTCTCCATGCTACTCTATCCTGTGCAAGCTTCTTCATCTCCCAGTACCTACTGCAACCTACATCCTTCTGAATCTGCTTAGTGTATTCATTTCTTGGTCTCCCTCTACGATTTTTACCCTCCACGCTGCCCCCAATACTAAATTGGTGATCCCTTGATGCCTCAGAACATGTCCTACCAACCGATCCCTTCTTCTAGTCAAGTTGTGCCACAAACTTCTCCTCTCTCCAATCCTATTCAATACCTCCTCATTAGTTATATGATCTACCCATCTAATCTTCAGCATTCTTCTGTAGCACCACATTTCGAAAGCTTCTATTCTCTTCTCGTCCAAACTATTTATCGTCCATGTTTCACTTCCATACATGGCTACACTCCATACAAATGCTTTCACAAACGACTTCCTGAAACTTAAATCTATACTCGATGTTAACAAATTTCTCCTCTTCAGAAACGCTTTCCTTGCCATTGCCAGTCTACATTTTATACCCTCTCTACTTCGACCATCATCAGTTATTTTGCTCCCCAAATAGCAAAACTCCGTTACTACTTTAAGTGTCTCATTTCCTAATCTAATTCTCTCAGCATCACCTGACTTAATTCGACTACATTCCATTATCCTCGTTTTGCTTTTGTTGATGTTCATGTTATACCCTCCTTTCAAGATAATGTCCATTCCGTTCAACTGCTCTTCCAAGTCCTTTGCTGTCTCTGACAGAATTACAATGTCATCGGCGAACCTCAAAGTTTTTACTTCTTCTCCATGGATTTTAATACCTACTCCGAATTTTTCTTTTGTTTCGTTCACTGCTCGCTCAATATACAGATTGAATAACATTGGGGAGAGGCTACAACCCTGTCTCACTCCCTTCCCAACCACTGCTTCCCTTTCATGTCCCTCGACTCTTATAACTGCCATCTGGTTTCTGTACAAATTGTAAATAACCTTTCGCTCCCTGTATTTTACCCCTGCCACCTTCAGAATTTGAAAGAGAGTATTCCAGTCAACATTGTCAAAAGCTTTCTCTAAGTCTACAAATGCTATAAACATAGGTTTGCCTTTCCTTAATGTAGCTTCTAAGATAAGTCGTAGGGTCAGTATTGCCTCACGTGTTCCTATATTTCTACGGAAACCAAACTGATCTTCCCCGAGGTCGGCTTCTAACAGTTTTTCCATTCGTCTGTAAAGAATTCGCGTAAGTATTTTGCATCCGTGAATTATTAAACTGATTGTTCGGTAATTTTCACATCAGCTCAGCACTTGCTTTCTTTGGGATTGGAATTATTATATTCTTCTTGAAGTCTGAGGGTATTTCGCCTGTCTCATACATCTTGCTCACCAGATGGTAGAGTTTTGTCAGGACTGGCTCTCCCAAGGCCATCAGTAGTTCTAATGGAATGTTGTCTACTCCCGGGGCCTTGTTTCGACTTAGGTCTTTCAGTGCTCTGTCAAACTCTTCACGCAATATCATATCTCCCATTTCATCTTCATCTACATCCTTTTGCATTTCCATAATATTGTCCTCAAGTGCATCACCCTTGTATAGACCCTCTATATACTCCTTCCACCTTTCTCCTTTCCGTTTTTTGCTTAGAACTGGGTTTCCATCTGAACTCTTCATGCAAGTGGTTCTCTTTTCTCCAAGGGTCTCTTTAATTTTCCTGTACGCAGTACCTATCTTACCCCTACTGAGATAAGCCTCTACACCCTTACATTTGTCCTCTAGCCATCCCTGCTTAGCCATTTTGCACTTCCTGTCGATCTAATTTTTGAGACGTTTGTATTCCTTTTTGCCTGCTTCACTTACTGCATTTTTATATTTTCTCCTTTCATCAATTAAATTCAATATTTCTTCTGTTACCGAAGGATTTCTAGTAGACCTTGTCTTTTTACCTACTTGATCCTCTGCTGCCTTCACTACTTCATCCCTCAAAGCTACCCATTCTTCTTCTACTGTATTTCTTCCCCCCATTCCTGTCAATCGTTCGCTTATGCTCTCCCTGAAACTCTGTACAACCTCTGGTTCTTTCAGTTTATACAGGTCCCATCTCCTTAAATTCCCACCTTTTTGCAGTTTCTTCAGTTTCAATCTGCAGTTCATAACCAATAGATTGTGATCAGAGTCCACATCTGCCCCTGGAAATGTCTTACAATTTAAAACCTGGTTCCTAAATCTCTGTCTTACCATTATATAATCTATCTGATACTTTTAGTATCTCCAGGCTCCTTCCATGTATACAACCTTCTTTTATGATTCTTGAACCAAGTGTTAACTATGGTTAAGTTGTGCTGTGTGCAAAATTCTACCAGGCGGCTACCTCTTTCATTTTTTAGCCCCAATCCATATTCACCTAGTACGTTTACTTCTCTCCCTTTTCCTACACACCTTAGATTGTGAAACGTTCAATGTGATAAGATCCCTAATTAAGGAGCTACACTTGTGTTCACTGGCCACACGATCAGTCTTAGGTAGACAAGTGCAGCGAGTGGTACGTTTACATAACAACCACGTTGTTGATACTGCAGTCACTGTTTACTGTTATTGTTTCTTGTGTGCACTACACTTTGCGATACCACACAAATTTCATCGCAAGTACATAGAGAGATGGTGTAAATTGTGGGCTTCTGTGACGGTAATGCGAAAGCTGCCGTTGCCGAATATCACTGTCTGTATCCTAATCGTAAGATACCGAGAGCCAAAACATTTAGTGGAACATATCGAACATTGCTACAAACTGGTATGTTCACTCCAAAAGACATTGCGCAGTTCAAGAAGAGGAAAACGTTCTTAATCCAGTAGAACGCAGTCCTCGTTCAAGTATAAGACGCCTAGCTACCCGACTGAACGTTTCACAATCTAAGGTGTGTAGGATTCTTCATGAGAATAGACTGTATTCTTTTCATGTGCAGAAAGTTTACCATTCGGAGGCACATGATTGTGCCAACTGATTGCACTTTTGTAACGGGTTAGATGGAAATCGGCAGCTCTGTCATAATGTTCAGTGATGCGGCAACCCTTACAAGAGATGGCATCAACAACATGCATGTCTGGGCAGACAAAAATCCCCATGCCACGGTGGTATGTCAGTCTGAACGTAGATTCAGTGTCAGTGTCTGGTGTGGTATTGGGTGTGGCCAGTTACTGGGGCCGTTTGTTCTCCCGGGAAAATTTAAATGGTCAGATGTACGTTAACTGTTTACGAGAAGACTTACCGCAGCTTCTTGAAGATGTTCCTCTGGAAACCAGACGCCACATGTACGTCTAACATGACACGGTACCAGCACATTTCCACCGTGTGGTAACAGCTTATCTTAATCAGCAATTGTCACATCGATGGATAGGTCGCGGAGGCCCTATCAACTGGCCTGCCAGATTCCAAGATAGGCCGGCCGGGGTGGCCGAGCGGTTCTAGGCGCTACAGTCTGGAACCGCGCGACCGCTACGGTCGCAGGTTCGAATCCTGCCTCGGGCATGGATGCGTGTGATGTCCCTAGGTTAGTTAGGTTTAAGTAGATCTAAGTTCTAGGGGACTGATGACCTCAGAAGTTGTCCCATAGTGCTCAGAGCCATTTGAACCATTCCCAGATTTAAGACCCCTAGAGTACTGCATCTGGGGGTGGATGAAAGACATCATGTACGAAACTAAGGCGGAAACGCGAGAAGACTTGATACAACGCATTTTCGATGCCGCAACGTCAATAAGGAACGAGCGTGTGAAATTACAAAATGCTAGTCGCGCGGTTCACTCCCGTGCGAATCTCTGGCTTCAAATTCAGGGAGGAAATTTTGAACACTTGCTTTAAATCCACTCTGAATGCAATAGACTGCTAGAAAATCGTTTAAAGTAATAATTACGCCCATTTTTGATAGTGAAATCCTACAATAAAAGTTTTTATCTGCCATTTTCTTGAGTTTTTCAATTACTGTCGCCCCTTAATTATGGATCTGATCCCATTACTTTATTTACATTTTTTGTTCAAAATAACCACAGGAATACCCTCCAGAAACCGGGGGAAAACCTCGTGACTCACTCTGTATACTGCCAATGTTTAGCGGATAGTAAATGTCATTGCGACACCTGTTTTTGATAACTCCACTCGTATATTTCGAGTCGTTTTATAAGGAAATGCAGAGCACCTACATGAATATATTCCGTAATATTGTACAGCGGGTATAAGTCTCTATCCCTACACAGGGTGAAGCAGACGTAGATGTAGTGCAGAGACGCTGGGCTACTCACCTTCTGGCACTTTACTTTCAGCACTGGCAGGCGGATGCGTAACTCCTGCAAACAGACAGAAAAAAAATTGTCATTATTTGATACACTATTGGCCATTAAAATTGCTACACCAAGAAGAAATGCAGATGATAAACTGGTATTCATTGGACAAATATATTATACTAGAACTGACATGTGATTGCATTTTCACGCAATTTGGGTGCATAGATCCTGAGAAATCAATAACCAGAACAACCACCTCTGGCCGTAATAACGGCCTTGATACGCCTGGGCATTGAGTCAAACAGAACTTGGATGGAGTGTACAGGTACAGCTGCCCATGCAGCTTCAACACGATACCAGAGTTCTTCAAGAGTAGTGACTGGCGTATTGTGACGAGCCAGTTGCTCGGCCACCATTGACCAGACGTTTTCAAATAGTGAGACATCTGGAGAATGTGCTGGCCAGGGCAGTAGTCGAACATTTTCTGTATCCAGAAAGGCCCGTACAGGTCCTCCAATATGCGGTCGTGCATTATCCTGTTGAAATGTAGGGTTTCGCAGGGATCGAATGAAGGGTAGAGTCCTGGGTCGTAACACATCTGCGATGTAACGTCCACCGTTCAAAGTGCCGTCAATGCGAATAAGAGGAGACCGAGACGTCTAACCGATGGCACCCCATACCATCACGCCGGGTGATAAACCCGTATGGCGATGACGAATACACGCTTCCAATGTGCGTTCATCGGGGTGTCGCCAAACACGCATGTGACCTTCATTATGCTGTAAACAGAACTTGGATTCATCCGAAAAAATGACGTTTTGCCATTCGTGCACCCAGGTTCGTCGTCGAGTACACCATCGCAGGCGCTCCTATCTGTAATGCAGCGTCAAGGGTAACCGCAGCCACGGTCTCCGAGCTGATAGTCCGTGCTGCTGCAAACGTCGTCGAACTGTTGGTGCAGATGGTTGTTGTCTTGCAAACGTCCCCATCTGTTGACTCAGCGATCGAGACGTGGCTGCACGATGCGTTACAGCCATGCGGATAAGATGCCTGTCATCTCGACTGCTAGTGATACGAGGCCGTTGGGATCCAGCACGGCGTTCCCCAATTACCCTCCTGAACCCACCGACTCCATATTCTGCTAAGAGTTATCGGATCTCGACCAGCGCGAGTATCAATATCGCGATACGATAAACCGCAATCGTGATAGTCTACAATCCGACCTTTATCAAAGTCGGATTCGTGACGGTACGCATTTCTCCTCCTTACACGAGGCATCACAACAACGTTTCATCAGGCAACGCCGGTCAACTGCTGTTTTTGTATGAGAAATCGGTTGGAAACTTTCCTCGTGTCAGCACGTTGTAGGTGTCGCCACCGGCGCCAACCTTGTGTGAATGCTCTGAAAAGCTAATCATTTGCATATCACAGCATCTTCTTCCTGTCGGTTAAATTTCGCGTCTGTAGCACGTCATCTTGGTGGTGTAGCAGTTTTAATGGCCAGTAGTGTTGCTCACCTATCGAGTCGGCAGACTTGCGGCGATCATGCAGTGCGAACAATATGATTTTCGTCACAGGCACGAGCGACTTTGTCATCTCAACCGACCTCTCGTAGCAAGCCGGTCTACTGTGGCGCCCCTGTGGAGTTTTTCGCACACTGAGTCCGACAAGTCACTAATGGTCGTTTTTGTTTTCAAGTCGGCGCCGGAACTTTGAGTGTTGTGAGAGCTGTCCGCTGTGAAAGTGGGGTTATGAGGCGCCGCCCTGCGTACAAAAAAAGGCGGAATACTGTAAACGCGAAGGCATTCGACATGGTACCGCACTGCAGACTGGTAACGAAGGTACGTGCGTACGGAATAGGCTTCCAGATGTATGACTGGCTCGAAGAGTTCTTAAGTGATATAACCCATTATGTTGTCCTCGATGGCGAGTGTTCATCGGAGACAGGGGTGACATCAGGAGTGCAACAGCGAAGCGTGACAGGACCTCTGTTGTTCTCTGTTTACACAAATGATTTGGCGGACAGGGTGGGCGGCAATCTGCAGTTGTTTGTTGATGATGCCGTGTTGTACGATAGGGTGTCGAAGTTGTGTGACTGTAGAGAGGAGATACAAGACGACTTAGGCAAAATCTCAGTTGGAAACTCATTATGTTCTGATACAGCATTACAGTCACGTCATTTAGATATCTGGGCGTAACGTTGCGAAGTAATATGAAATACACTCCTGGAAATTGAAATAAGAACACCGTGAATTCATTGTCCCAGGAAGGGGAAACTTTATTGACACATTCCTGGGGTCAGATACATCACATGATCACACTGACAGAACCACAGGCACATAGACACAGGCAACAGAGCATGCACAATGTCGGCACTAGTACAGTGTATATCCACCTTTCGCAGCAATGCAGGCTGCTATTCTCCCATGGATACGATCGTAGAGATGCTGGATGTAGTCCTGTGGAACGGCTTGCCATGCCATTTCCACCTGGCGCCTCAGTTGGACCAGCGTTCGTGCTGGACGTGCAGACCGCGTGAGACGACGCTTCATCCAGTCCCAAACATGCTCAATGGGGGACAGATCCGGAGATCTTGCTGGCCAGGGTAGTTGACTTACACCTTCTAGAGCACGTTGGGTGGCACGGGATACATGCGGACGTGCATTGTCCTGTTGGAACAGCAAGTTCCCTTGCCGGTCTAGGAATGGTAGAACGATGGGTTCGATGACGGTTTGGATGTACCGTGCACTATTCAGTGTCCCCTCGACGATCACCAGTGGTGTACGGCCAGTGTAGGAGATCGCTCCCCACACCATGATGCCGGGTGTTGGCCCTGTGTGCCTCGGTCGTATGCAGTCCTGATTATGGCGCTCACCTGCACGGCGCCAAACACGCATACGACCATCATTGGCACCAAGGCAGAAGCGACTCTCATCGCTGAAGACGACACGTCTCCATTCGTCCCTCCATTCACGCCTGTCGCGACACCACTGGAGGCGGGCTGCACGATGTTGGGGCGTGAGCGGAAGACGGCCTAACGGTGTGCGGGACCGTAGCCCAGCTTCATGTAGACGGTTGCGAATGGTCCTCGCCGATACCCCAGGAGCAACAGTGTCCCTAATTTGCTGGGAAGTGGCGGTGCGGTCCCCTACGGCACTGCGTAGGATCCTACGGTCTTGGCGTGCATCCGTGCGTCGCTGCGGTCCGGTCCCAGGTCGACGGGCACGTGCAGCTTCCGCCGACCACTGGCGACAACATCGATGTACTGTGGAGACCTCACGCCCCACGTGTTGAGCAATTCGGCGGTACGTCCACCCGGCCTCTCGCATGCCCACTATACGCCCTCGCTCAAAGTCCGTCAACTGCACATACGGTTCACGTCCACGCTGTCGCGGCATGCTACCAGTGTTAAAGACTGCGATGGAGCTCCGTATGCCACGGCAAACTGGCTGACACTGACGGCGGCGGTGCACAAATGCTGCGCAGCTAGCGCCATTCGACGGCCAGCACCGCGGTTCCTGGTGTGTCCGCTGTGCCGTGCGTGTGATCATTGCTTGTGCAGCCCTCTCGCAGTGTCCGGAGCAAGTATGGTGGGTCTGACACACCGGTGTCAATGTGTTCTTTTTTCCATTTCCAGGAGTGTAGAACGAGGATGTGAGGATCGTGGTAGGGAAGACGAATGGCCGACTTCGATGTACTGGGAGAATTTTAGGAAAGAGTGGTTCACCTGTAAAGAAGACCACATATAGAACGCTGGTGCCACCTTTTCTTGAGTACTGCTTGAGTGTTTGGGATTGAAAGAAGACATTGGAGCAATTCAGAGGCGAGCTCCTAGCTCCTAGATTTGTTACAGGTAGCTTCGACCAGCACACAAGTGTTACCGATATGCTTTGGGGGCTCAAGTGGGAATGATATACGGGACATAAAATCTCGTCTGAGACCTAGGATCATTTTTATGGTAATAATTGGCAACCAATGCCGTACGATCGCAATAGTCATGAGACGTTCAACTGACTCTTTTATCAGAACATGTTACGCGTTTCGGGATTACACCCATCTTCAGACATCTGTTACAAAAAAAAGTGCAAAACATAAGTCAACAGCACACTTAACACGTCTCAACGTTACAGAAAATGAGATCGGGTCATATGAGTTACAACCCACAAACTTCAACTGCTTTCTAGCCGACCAGTCGTACAGCCTTGACAAGTCGAAGAAAGTGTCCAATAACATATGACTATAACTGCGACACAAGCAGTCTTGAAGCAGAGTGTATACTGAAGCTAAACAAGTCAACTAGGAGTGAAGCGCCCTTGGTAGGGGGCGCTGCATGGTCATGTGCTCCATGTGTTCACATGTAATATAATAATAATATACTCAGCATGTAACATCTAACAGGGTGTATTTACGACTACCAATCGAAATACTACTTCCGTATAACACTAAAGGATTTTTTTAAAAAATTTAGAGATTTGAGAGGTTGGAAGGTTTATTCATGAAGGAACTCCCCCCCTCCCCCCCCTATTACTTATTTTATATTGACATATGGTTTGAGTTGTGCTCAGTGCCACTACTGGCTGTAGGCACAGTATGGCAATGCAAAAAAAGTTTTGGAGTTTTTAAAAATCCTTTAGTGTTAACGTATACGGAAGTATACGTAAGGTGGATTAATGACGAGGGCCGGCGTGCGGGCCTGCCTGGACGTGGTTTTTAGGCGGTTTTCCAAATCCCACCAGGTGAATACTGGGATGCTCCCAACGTCCCGCTTCAGTTACACAACTCTCAGACATTTGAAACTGATATGCACTCTTCATGATTTTCTAACCTTACGACTTATCTTAGAAGAAAGGTTAAGGAAAGGCAAACCTACGTTTCTAGCATTTGTAGACTTAGAGAGAGCTTTTGACAATGTTAACTGGAATACTTTCTTTCAAATTCTGAAGGTGGTAGGGGTAAAATACAGGGAGCGAAAGGCTATTTAAAATTTGTACAGAAACCAGATGGCACTTATAAGAGTCGAGGGGCATGAAAGGGAAGCAGTGGTTGGGAAAGGAGTGAGACAGGGTTGTAGCCTCTCCCCGATGTATATTGAGCGAGCAGTGAAGGAAGCAAAAGAAAAATTCGGAGTAGGTATTAAAATTCATGGAGAAGATGTAAAAACTTTGAGGTTCGCCGATGACATTGTAATTCTGTCAGAGACAGCAAAGCACGTGGAAGAGCAGTTGAACGGAATGGACAGTGTCTTGAAAGGAGGATATAAGATGAACATCAACAAAAGCAAAACGAGGATAATGGAATGTAGTCAAATTAAATCGGGTGATGCTGAGGGGATTAGATTAGGTTCAAATGGCTCTGAGCACTATGGGACTTAACTTCTAAGGTCATTAGTCCCCTAGAACTTAGAACTACTTAAACCTAACTAACCTAAGGACATCACATACATCCATGCCCGAGGCAGGATTCGAACCTGCGACCGTAACAGTTGCGCGGTTCCAGACTGTAGCGCCTTTAACCGCTTGGCCACTCCCGCCGGCGATTAGATTAGGAAATGAGACACTTAAAGTAGTAAAGGAGTTTTGCTATTTAGGGAGTAAAATACCTGATGATGGTCGAAGTAGAGAGGATATAAAATGTAGACTGGCAATGGCAAGGAAATCGTTTCTGAAGAAGAGAAATTTGTTAACGTCGAGTATAGACTTAAGTGTCAGGAAGTCGTTTCTGAAAGTATTTGTATGGAGTGTAGCCATGTATGGAAGTGAAACATGGACGATAACCAGTTTGGACAAGAAGAGAATAGAAGCTTTCGAAATGTGGTGCTACAGAAGAATGCTGAAGATAAGGTGGGTAGATAACGTAACTAATGAGGAGGTATTGAATAGGATTGGGGAGAAGAGAAGTTTGTGCCACAACTTGACTAGAAGAAGGGATCGGTTGGTAGGACATGTTCTGAGGCATCAAGGGATTACAAATTTAGCATTGGAGGGCAGCGTGGAGGGTAAAAATCGAAGAGGGAGACCAAGAGATGAATACAATAAGCAGATTCGGAAGGATGTAGGTTGCAGTAGGTACTGGGAGATGAAGAAGGTTGCACAGGATAGAGTAGCATGGAGAGCTGCATCAAACCAGTCTCAGGACTGAAGACCACAACAACAACAACATGATTTACACTAGACGTAGACAGCCGTGGTACACTAATTCCCTCCCTGGGAGGATGAGGTGGCGGCAGGAAGGGCATCCGGCCACCCCTTAAAATGAACAGTGCCCCATCCGTACTTTACTCTGCCAACCCTGTGCATGATGTGGGAAAAAGGCAGTAGTACAAGAAGAAGATGAATTAGATTAAAATTGTGAAAAAATGCTAATGATAATATGGCATTGTTGGCTGGGATGTCCCATTCGGGTTTGGCCGCCTAGTGCAAGTCTTATTTCCTTTGGCGCCACATTGGGCGGCTTGCGGCCGATGATAAGGATAACACAACGCCCAGTCCACAAGTGGAGAAAACTATCCAACCTGGCCAGGAATTGGATCTGGGCCCAGTGCATGGGAGGCAAGCAGGCGGACAGATTAAAACTGAATGGGATACTGTCACACAGGACAGCAGGTAATTGTACAAGATACCATAACAAGTAAACTAAATGACAATGCTGTGACTGATAACTCACAAGTTGCAAATTAACAATCAGTTCCTAAAAGTAGCAGCAAATGTAGGATTAATTTCTTCAGTTGAAGCACCGGGGAATATACAGGGTGATTCAAAAAGAATACCACAACTTTAAAAATGTGTATTTAATGAAAGAAACATAATATAACCTTCTGTTATACATCATTACAAAGAGTATTTAAAAAGGTTTTTTTTCACTCAAAAACAAGTTCAGAGATGTTCAATATGGCCCCCTCCAGACACACGAGCAATGTCAACCCGATACTCCAACTCGTTCCACACTCTCTGTAGCATATCAGGCGTAACAGTTTGGATAGCTGCTGTTATTTCTCGTTTCAAATCATCAATGGTGGCTGGGAGAGGTGGCCGAAACACCATATCCTTAACATACCCCCATAAGAAAAAATCGCAGGGGGTAAGATCAGGGCTTCTTGGAGGCCAGTGATGAAGTGCTCTGTCACGGGCTGCCTGGCGGCCGATCCATCGCCTTGGGTAGTTGACGTTCAGGTAGTTACGGACAGATAAGTGCCAATGTGGTGGCGCTCCATCCTGCTGAAATATGAATTGTTGTGCTTCTTGTTCGAGCTGAGGGAACAGCCAATTCTCTAACATCTCCAGATACTGTAGTCCAGTTACAGTAGCACCTTCGCTCTCGGCCGTCCAGATCTTTTCCCTTTGCACAAACACCCATTCTCTGTAAACTGTTTATACCGACGTTTAATACACCACCTATCAGGAGGTTTAACACCATACTTCGTTCGAAATGCACGCTGAACAACTGTCGTCGATTCACTTCTACCGTACTCAATAACACAAAAAGCTTTCTGTTGAGCGGTCGCCATCTTAGCATCAACTGACGCTGACGCCTAGTCAACAGCGCCTCAAGCGAACAAATGTACAACTAAATGAAACTTTATAGCTCCCTTAATTCGCCGACAGATAGTGCTTAGCTCTGCCTTTTTGTCGTTGCAGAGTTTTAAATTCCTAAAGTTGTGGTATTCTTTTTGAATCACCCAGTATTAAAAATGTATTTCCCCAAAAGTTTGAGGAACTAGAAGTAGTATCAGTATCCTTCAACGAAATTAATACAATTAGTACAAAAATTCTAAACAACAAAATGTCGTGTGGGGTCGATGGAATTTCAAACAGAATTCTGGAAACTTGTTCCAGCTTAACAAGTAATGTTCTTAGTCACATATGCAATCCATCGCTAGCACAGGGAATTTTTCCAGACAGGTTAAAATAGGTAACTTAAACTCCGTCATGAGAAAGGCGACAAGACAGACTTAACCAATTATCGTCCAGGTTCCTTACTGGCATCTTGTTTCCAAAATATTCGGAAAAATAATTTACTTAAATGCAAATAATTTACTTAGCATATCACAGTTGGATTCCAGAAGGTATGCTCAAGTAAGAATGCTATTTATACATTCAGTAATGAAATAGTACAAGCCTTAAATAATAATAATAATAATAATATATATCGTCAGTCGGTACTTTCTGCGATCTTTCCAAGGTGTTTGACTGTGCATATCTTGTTAATTTCTTCGGAAAAGTCAAGTTTTATGGAACTGATGCTTTCATGCATACTTAACAAACACAATGCTGAATGATTCAAACAGTGTCAGAAGGGCAGATAATTTTAGTGGCTGGGCAGATGTCACAAAGAGAATCCCACATTTTCAATTTTGGGCCCACTCCTATTCCTTACAGATATGAATGACCTTGCACTAATACTGAAAAAGCAGAATTGCTACTCTTTGCACGTGGCACTAGACACTTGTGTTATAATAAATTACAACAGAGAGAAAGCAACAGAAAAAAGGTAAGTAACATTTTGCAGATAATTATGAAGTGGTCCCTAAATTTTGAAAAAACACACTGTATTCAGTTCTGTATAATAAAGAGAGTCATACAAACAGCTGATGTAGCATATGATCAAGTGTCAGTATAGAGGGCAGAATTTCTCGGTGACATATCAAAGGATACTTAAACTGGAAGAAGCATATTACTGAGCGTCTCAAACAATTAAATTCAGCTACTTTTACTCTTCCTATAATTGCTAATCTTTGAAACAAAGGAATCAACTTCTGACATATGTCATATTTTCACTCAAAATGTCTTATGGAATAATTTTCTGAGGTAACTCATCACTTAGAAAGAATGTATTGATTGCACAAAAGCGAGCACTAAAAATGAAATGTGTTGTTCACAACAGACATCATTTAGGTATCTCTTCAAGGAGTTAGGCATTTTAACTGCATCGGCACAATACATATATTCGTTAATGAAATTCGTCATAAATAAGGCATCACAATTTGAAAGAACAGTAATGTCCATGCCTACAACACTAGAGGGAATAAGTTTATTACCCTTTATCAAAGCTGTCAGTGGCTCAAAAGGAGTTCAATATGCAGCAATAGAAAGTTTTGATCATTTGCCCAATAACATAAAATGTCTCATAGGTAGCAAAGCAAGTATTAACTCTAACTTAATATCATTTCTTTTGGAAAGTGTTTTCAATTTCATTGACGAATTTCCATTTAAAAACTGGTAGCCAGAAAGAAACATTGTTTACATGTGTTGTTGCATGAGAGGGACTAGAATGTATTAATTAATGTTAATACTAATCATGTACACATTTCGTGTAAACTGGTCGTTCCACATAAATTCGATAAAAGAATCGTTCAAGTGTTCTATGGAACATGCAACTAATTAACCAATATTAGTTGATCACAGCCTATATTTTGTCGTAATAAAAGCTGATTCTAATGAGACCTAACACAGCCTTTTGACTACAAGATGAAATTGCTTGATATAATTCGTGTCGTTCCGTTCAAAAAATGTTCAAATGTGTGTGAAATCTTATGGGACTTAACTGCTAAGGTCATCAGTCCCTAAGCTTACACTCTACTTAACCTAAATTATCCTAAGGACAACACACACACACCCATGCCCGAGGGAGGACTCGAACCTCCGCCGGGATCAGCCGCACAGTCCATGACTGCAGCGCCGTACACCGTCTCGGTCCGTATTTGTCTTTTTACTTCTGTTTACTCCGTTGGATTTCTTCATGTAGGTCACAGTCCCCATATGGGTTCTCTTTCAGAAAATATATGCAAACCGTCCTATCTGCAGCTACGTAACAGGTCTTGTGTGGGGTCATCTTCCATGAAGTAAATGAGCGAAGACTGGTTTGACAGTATTGCTGTACTTACTTTCCAGCACTATCTCTCAAAAGCATTCAGAAACGATTGAAGTATCACAGTGAATGTAAAAACTCAAAATACCTTGATGCAACTAATTTCCTCTACCTGAAAGACGATGTTGCATATGCACCGTAAGACAAGTGAAAACGATGCAACACAATTATCTAAATGGCCGGCTGGGGTGGCCGAGCGGTTCTAGGTGCTACAGTCTGGAACCGTGCGACCGCTACGGTCGCAGGTTCGAATCCTGCCCCGGGCATGGGTGTGTGTGATGTCCTTAGGTTAGTTAGGTTTAAGTAGTTCTAAGTTCTAGGGGACTGATGACCTCAGAAGTTAAGTCCCATAGAGCCATTTGAACCATTATCTACACTCCTGGAAATTGAAATAAGAACACCGTGAATTCATTGTCCCAGGAAGGGGAAACTTTATTGACACATTCCTGGGGTCAGATACATCACATGATCACACTGACAGAACCACAGGCACATAGACACAGGCAACAGAGCATGCACAATGTCGGCACTAGTACAGTGTATATCCACCTTTCGCAGCAATGCAGGCTGCTATTCTCCCATGGAGACGATCGTAGAGATGCTGGATGTAGTCCTGTGGAACGGCTTGCCATGCCATTTCCACCTGGCGCCTCAGTTGGACCAGCGTTCGAGCCGGACGTGCAGACCGCGTGAGACGACGCTTCATCCAGTCCCAAACATGCTCAATGGGGGACAGATCCGGAGATCTTGCTGGCCAGGGTAGTTGACTTACACCTTCTAGAGCACGTTGGGTGGCACGGGATACATGCGGACGTGCATTGTCCTGTTGGAACAGCAAGTTCCCTTGCCGGTCTAGGAATGGTAGAACGATGGGTTCGATGACTGTTTGGATGTACCGTGAACTATTCAGTGTCCCCTCGACGATCACCAGTGGTGTACGGCCAGTGTAGGAGATCGCTCCCCACACCATGATGCCGGGTGTTGGCCCCGTGTGCCTCGGTCGTATGCAGTCCTGATTGTGGCGCTCACCTGCACGGCGCCAAACACGCATACGACCATCATTGGCACCAAGGCAGAAGCGACTCTCATCGCTGAAGACGACACGTCTCCATTCGTCCCTCCATTCACGCCTGTCGCGACACCACTGGAGGCGGGCTGCACGATGTTGGGGCGTGAGCGGAAGACGGCCTAACGGTGTGCGGGACCGTAGCCCAGCTTCATGGAGACGGTTGCGAATGGTCCTCGCCGATACCCCAGGAGCAACAGTGTCCCTAATTTGCTGGGAAGTGGCGGTGCGGTCCCCTACGGCACTGCGTAGGATCCTACGGTCTTGGCGTGCATCCGTGCGTCGCTGCGGTCCGGTCCCAGGTCGAAGGGCACGTGCACCTTCCGCCGACCACTGGCGACAACATCGATGTACTGTGGAGACCTCACGCCCCACGTGTTGAGCAATTCGGCGGTACGTCCACCCGGCCTCCCGCATGCCCACTATACGCCCTCGCTCAAAGTCCGTCAACTGCACATACGGTTCACGTCCACGCTGTCGCGGCATGCTACCAGTGTTAAAGACTGCGATGGAGCTCCGTATGCCACGGCAAACTGGCTGACACTGACGGCGGCGGTGCACAAATGCTGCGCAGCTAGCGCCATTCGACGGCCAACACCGCGGTTCGTGGTGTGTCCGCTGTGCCGTGCGTGTGATCATTGCTTGTACAGCCCTCTCGCAGTGTCCGGAGCAAGTATGGTGGGTCTGACACACCGGTGTCAATGTGTTCTTTTTTCCATTTCCAGGAGTGTTTATTGAGCTAGTTAATAATCTGTTGGTCCACCTCTGGCCCTTACGCAAGCAGATATTCGGCTTGGCTTTGATTGACAGAGTTGTTGGATGTCTTCCTGAGGGATATCGTGCCAAATTTGGTGCAACTGAGGCGTTTGATCGTCAAAATTTTGAGCTGGTCTGAGGGCCCTGCACATAATGCTCGAAAGGTTTTGAGTTGGCAAGAGATCCACTGACCGTTTGGTCAAGGTAGGTTTTGGAAAGCATGAAAACATGCAGTAGAAACTCTCGCTATGTGCTGGTGGGCATTATCTTGTTGACTAATAAGCCCAGGATGGCTTACCATGAAGGGCAACAAAACGGGGCGTGAATATCGTCGACGTACCACTGTGCTGTAAGGCTGCTGCGGATGACAACCAAAGGCGTCCTAATGTGGAATGAAATGGCACCCGAGTAGAGATGGGTAGTTCGCGAACGAACGGGTGCAAAGGAACGGTTCACCAAGATGAACGAAAGGACCGAGGAACGAATTCCAAGGAACGACCAGTTTATAGTTCACGTCGGTCGCGGCGATCTACTTATAGTTCCCGGGAACGAGGAACGATCGGTTCATAGTCCACTAGTTCAGTTCGATCGCGGCGGTCACTTCGGCAGTTCTCGTTCCAGCTTCGGTCACGTGCTCGTCTCAGTCTCGGTCTCCCTCGGCCGCACTCGTCTTTCTTCGCATGACCAGTTCCACTGCCGACTGCTCCTAGTTAGTTCAGCATCCAGTTGCTCGTTTCGTTCACTGCGCTCGCCCATTTTACATGTTTTCCAAATTGTTCTTGCACTTGGGTCTGGCTATTCAGCGTCCACGACCGGTAATCAAAAAATATTTTATAGTTACGTAAATTACATAAAAATCACGTTGTGTGTACTAGGTACGTCTTTTCAGGTAACAAAAGGGCATATCAGCTCACTTCATTATATCGATGAACAGCAGAGGACATACTTATAACAAGGCAATTTTTTTTTTGTTATTCATATATTTTTTGGTTTCAACGACTTGATTTAGCAACTAACTTTGAATAATATGCTTAATTTTTAGTGTAAGAAAATTCATATGAAATGATTGTCGTGTATATTTCATATACAAAACATTACATTTAAGAAGGCTCTAATTATTTTTAAGTTTGTAGTTTCCAATTTGCATTACCTGCTAGTTTGGTTTCTTTAAAAAAAAAGTAGGTTTTGGGTCATTTTGGCTCAGTAGGGAAAAGACATAGACTGCCATAAAATCGTATTTACTTATTATCTCAAAAACATTTGTTCAGAAGGAGCTTTCAAACCAAAAACTTTATTACTGCGAACTATTATTATTATTATTATTGCTGCATTAACTTTAATAATGCAACATAAAAACCTAATTTTTACTAAGCGTGTGACGCAAGTGTGATGAGAAAACCACATTTTATTTTATGCTTCCGTAAAGTTTACTTCCCCTACGTACTCAGAGACAACGTGAAGTATATATAGGGTGTAAACGATTATTGTTTACAACGTAGCATAGCTATGTAGTGGAAGTCGAAACGAAGAATTTTATACAAGACACTTGTGGTCTATTAAGTTGGGAAACAGCCACCAACAGGTTTACAAGACTATATGTGCTATAGCCCATGCGCGTGGCGTGAGATTTTCATGTTCTCTTCTCCAGCGCTCTACACATCGTCATCGATTGTTTCGCCATTGTTGCTTGCATTAGCTTGTTATTTCTTCACTGCTTAATTATTACATGTTTGTCTGTTTGTTGTATCTGTTATGAGTAAAAACTCTGTCCTCCAGGGGGGAGGCAAGTGCCCCCTCTTGGTGCCCTCCATTCTTCAGTCATCTACACTACTAGTTTTCAGTTTTTCATAATAACCATATACCAAGCACAAATGAACGGTGAACGAGTAAAAATGAACGGTTCCCAAAAAAGAACGATCAGCAGTGAACTAGTTTCCAAGGATGAACGAGTTTGCCCATCTCTACACCCGAGACTGTCACTCTAGGTTGTCGTGCCATATGGCGCGCGACAGTCACGGTGGTACCCCACGGGTGTCGGGGGCGTCTTCAGACACGTCTTGCACGTGGACTCTCATTGACTGGAGTAGAATTGTCTTCAGTGATGGGTCCCGCTTCAAACTGAACCCCAGCGACCAGCGAAGATGTGTCTGGAGATGTCGTGGACAGCCGTGGGACACCAGCCTGACTGTTGCCCCTCACACGGCCCGATATCCAGGAGTAATGCTCTGATGCATGAGGAATCGTTAGCGCTAGGATTTCACCCGGAACAAATCCCGCCCCACTCACCCCCGGTTTCCCCGGTCTTTGTTCGGCGCCTGGGCATCGTTTCAGTTGACCCACGTGGTTTACCGCATTGAGCTGCACTTGGAGTGAATGTTAAATTAATATTTTGCTAGGTCTTAAATTTTGCCAGGTTACGTTACAAAAAAACGTGCACAATGCCTCAGCTGTGCCAGGTACTTCCACAGCAAACATAAGAGAAAACAATTTTTAAAAATGGTTCAAATGGCTCTGAGCACTATGGGACTCAACTGCTGTGGTCATAAGTCCCCTAGAACTTAGAACTACTTAAACCTAACTAACCTAAGGACGGCACACAACACCCAGCCATCACGAGGCAGAGAAAATCCCTGACCCCGCCGGGAATCGAACCCGGGAACCCGGGCGTGGGAAGCTAGAACGCTACCGCACGACCACGAGATGCGGGCAGACAACAATTTAGCACTGAATTCTTTAAACACGGGAACTCAGTATTCAGATGAATAGCCTATGAGGAAACATACTTATATGTGAGAAAAAGCACCGAAAACTAAAACAGGTTAAACTTACCCTCAAAGAATAATTTGCTTGGAGAAAGAGGAACCACAGTATACTTGACACTTAAGTTTCAGAACTCAGACAGTATATGTGAAACAAGCACCAATGTTCACTATACTTCCAGATGGCATCAAAATTTCTTTGCTCCTGTAAGATCGATCCAAGCTGTTTTTGCGTGTTATTCACTGAATAGTTTTGCTGAAAAGTCTTACGGGTGGAAGAAGAACTAGCACAACGTGAAGGACGTTTTACAGCTGTGAAACACTGCAGCATTTGTTTCCTCGATAACTCCTCTGTGACAAACATACACATCACATTATTATTTTTAAAAAATGGTTTGAATGATATTTACGAAATTAATAAATCTTTTGGTTAAAAACAGAATAACGACACATTATTTTCCAGAGACGTTTGCAACAGCATATAGGTCACTAATAACACAGAAACAAACTGCCTATTGGCTTCTGTCTCGGGTTCTTCGGCCGACGTTCATCTAATGATTTTTCTGACGTTTCGCCAGCACGAGTGGCTGGCATTGTCAAAGCTTCACCCTCCATTGCCGGTGGTGAACTGGAGGCGAGCTCGCGGCCGCAGACTATATGTACCTGGAGCGCCAACGTCCGAGGGCTTCTCCGCGGTCATTTCGTCAGAAAAATCATTAGATGAACGTCGGCCGAAGAACCCGAGACAGAAGCCAATAGGCAGTTTGTCAACAAGTGGCCACGAAAGCCTTAACAATTTTGTAACACAGAAACAGCCACAATTCTTTGTAACCTCGTTTATAATGAACAGGTATGGCATTGGAATAATTTACAAGTTAAAATTCACCCATTACCCATGCAAATACTAACGAAATATGGCATATAAGCAAATATCTTACTGCTTTCATTAGGCATTTCTACTTTATGGCATTCTTATATTCTTTAATTTTCGTGAGCTACTATGAGGGCCTACATACCGTAAACAAAACGATTTTCACATATTTTTATATAATGTTGATTTTAGACAACTGAGTTAGTCGACTGCATCCTTGGCTTTACTACCGACATGACAGATTCAAGACCACTGTTTTCGCACTGTATGTTTGCTCTGCTGTTTCCCTCAAATAAACGTATTATAATAAGTGAATTAGTTGATGAAAATTTTTCATTATTGCCCTTAAATAACACCACGTTGTTTTTTGTTTTCTAGCCGGCCGAAGTGGCCGTGCGGTTAAAGGCGCTGCAGTCTGGAACCGCATGACCGCTACGGTCGCAGGTTCGAATCCTGCCTCGGGCATGGATGTTTGTGATGTCCTTAGGTTAGTTAGGTTTACCTAGTTCTAAGTTCTAGGGGACTAATGACCTCAGCAGTTGAGTCCCATAGTGCTCAGAGCCTTTTTTTTTTTTTTGTTTTCTATTGCTGGCGATGCTTTCAATTCTCTATAAATATTTTTATTTCTTTAATAATGCACATTCATATTATATTACTATCCAGGAAAACTTAAATTTCTTATCATTACTGAATCTCATCACAGTGCAACATGTGTTGGACTGTGACGATAACAACCTTGATGTAGCTTCCAGTTTGTAGAACTGGCGGCTGTTTAGGGGAGGGCCTCACACTATGGATAGGCGTGGAGTGGGGTGGATGGGCGGGACTTGTTCCGGGTGAAATCCTGGCGCTAAGGGCACGTTGATGCATGGGACCCAGAGCGGTAATGGAAATGAGCATTTGGCGTCACTGGCCGGGAGGGCCCTTGCGGGGCAGGCCCGGTCACCTTGCTGCAGGCTGTATTAAGGCGGGTTCCCACTAGAGCGCGGCAGTGCGGCGTGCGGCAACGGCAGCGGCAAGCGTTTTCTGCTTTGACGCGGCGGCTCGCGGAATTGGCGTTCCCATCTGGAAGCGGCAGACGCTAGCGGTAGCCAATGACGGACAGCCACTGAGGTACGGGGTGGGACCCACCGAAACGACCGGTGTGTTTGAATAACTATAACTTACACCTACGTGAAGGAAAGACGAAGTTGGGTGAAGACATTCCAGTTTTTCATTTTCTGTACAATGTACTCTTTCACATATTTCATTATTCGTGTTTTCTCATTTCAGCATAAACAGATTTCATGACTACCGTTCGTGATTGTTCACTATCTCCTAACACATTGAAACAATGTACGATAAAAGAGGTTATTCAGATAGTTAAGCGAGACAAAAATTTAAAATGTGATACGGTAGCGGGTACACGAAAACAGCAAGAACACAAAGGCTAGGTGGAAGGGATGAAAGTGGAAACCACCTGATAGAATTTCCCACAGAGCATAGTAATCATCGCCAGCACCTTGCTTAAGAATCACAAAAGAATAATATATATTTGGAACAGAGTTTTCGAAACCAGATTTTAAATTGTAAGGCATTTCCTGGTGCAGACGCAAACCTGACTGAAGACAGTCAATAGCAAGAAAAGCGTTCTGAAAAAGAAAATTTGTTCACATCGAATATAAATTCTAATGGTTGGATACTAGTTTACAAAGGTATTTGTGTGGAGTGCAGCCTTGTATGTAAGTGAAACGTGGACGATGAACAGTTCTGTCAAGAAGACAATGGACGCTTTCAAAACGTCGTGATCAATAAGAATGCTGAAGATTAGATAGGAGCATCGTGTGACTAAAGAAGAAGTACGGAATTAAATGCAGGAGGAAGAGGAAATTACGGCACAACTTTGACAACAATGGGGGTTACTTGACAGGACGTATTATGGGGCGTCAAAGAGCGAGGACAAAGGGGTTGGGTGATAGTATTCTGATAATAATCTGTTGAAATACTATTCTACTATTTTATCTATTAATGTAAGCAGTGCCGGCCGCGGTGGTCTAGCGGTTCTAGGCATTACGTCCGGAACCGCGCGACTGCTATGGTCGCAGGTTCGAATCCTGCCTCGGGCATGGATGTGTGTGATGTCCTTAGGTTAGTTAGGTTTAAGTAGTTCTTAGTACTAGGGCACTGATGACCACAGATGTTAAGTCCCATGGTGCTCAGAGCCATTTGAACCATTTTTTTGTAAGCAGTGAATTTACTCTTCCATGCACTCCTCCACAAAACATTTAAACCAAAACTGAAATCAGCTGAACACCAAATCTTTCAACCACTGTCTGACAACTACTGGATTCACTTTCAACTTTCTATAACTATCACTGGCTAGCAACACACACATACAGATATAAGAAGAACAAAAATAAACAAACATTAGTTTTCAGCAATAATTCTGCAGGTTGGCAACATGTACATAAACAAACCAGACAGGAAGGGACATGAGGTGAACAAACTGTGGTTACGACCTCAAATCAGAGTTTTCGGTAAAACGTCTACTGCTGGTGACAGAAGAAAAAAAGAGCGAACATGAAAATGTGCTTATGTTCCATAATCAAAGTTTTAGTTCAACCTCCAGCATGTGACCAGGTGAGGGGAAACGTATATGTACGCCAAAAACTCGATTCACTGTAAGTAATCAGTCATTCACGTAAAAAAAAAGGTGTGAACTGTTTTATAATCTGCAAGTATCACACTGCCGGCTGCGGTGGTCTCGCGGTTCTAGGCGCTCAGTCCGGAACCGCGCGACTGCTACGGTCGCAGGTTCGAATCCTGCCTTGGGCATGGATGTGTGTGACGTCCTTAGGTTAGTTAGGTTTAAGTAGTTCTAAGTTCTAGGGGACTGATGACCACAGATGTTAAGTCCCATTGTGCTTAGAGCCATTTGAACCATTTTTGCAAGTATCACATATCAAAACAAAACTGAATCATTCTAGATTACACCGAAGATGCCTTAAATTAAAAGGCGAAACGCGTCTTGAATCAGTAAAGTACACTGGATAAAGAAAAAAAAGTTTGTTACTTACCAAAGGAAATACTCAATAGCTGTAGATATTTAGTAAATTACATCTTATGACATCCCAGCAAATTAGTTTCGGTTTAACTTCTCATTCCACATGCTATTAAATGCTGTTTAAAAAAATTCATCTATCCCTTCCGAAAAACTATAGTTACTTTCATATTTCGGTAGATAAACAGATTTAGGATATTTATCATGCGACGAAATACGTGACTTTTCACAAGTTATCGTTTGCGAAAAACAAGTTTCGATTTCTTGAACCATTTGCGAAATTTGCGGTTGATACAACCACATGGTTTACGACGAGCAGGACGAAGTACCGGTCGCGTCGCGAGCAACCCGCGCGCGGTCACGGCACAGCCCGTCCGCCGACTTATCATTCAATATCTCGGGAACGGTGATAGCTATCCATCTGCTCTCAGCTTTAAAAACAATTTCGATATGTTGACTAAATTTCATACGCAATAATGTATTACCTAAAATGAACAGTACGCAAAGTCCTCGCAATGCGTTTTTACCTCTGCACACTCATTAAAATTTCGCGTAAAGGTTTACGTAAATGCGATACAAGAAGTAACCATGACGAATAACGAAAAGAAATTCGGTCCTATTCGACGCCACATTGGGCGACCTGCGCGCCTGATGGGGATGAAATGATGATGAAGACAGCACAACACCCAGTCCCTGAGCGGAGAAAATCTCCGACCCAGATGGGAATCGAACTGGGGCCCGTAGGACGGCAATCCGTCATGCTGACCACTCAGCTATTGGGGCGGACATTGAGAGCGGTAGATACCAGCGACGAGATGGATGGAGTGTTGCTTGACTTCTGGAAGGCATTCCATATAGCTGCCCACTGCCGCCTAATGAAGAAATGCGAGCGTAAGTAATATCAGACCATCTGTGTGACTAGATGAAAGTGTTTCTAGCAGACACAGTCTGTTATTCTCAATGAACAGAAGTCCTGAGATGTGAAAGTAGCTTCTGCGGAATGTTATAGGTCCATTACTTTCCACAACAGGGTGGTCCATTGATAGTGACCGGGCGTAATATCTCACGAAATAAGCGTCAAACGACAAAACTACAAAGAATGAAACTCGTCTAGCTTGAAGGGGAAAAGCAGATGGCGCTATGGTTGGCCCGCTAGATGGCGCTGCCATAGGTCAAAAGAATATCAACTGCGTTTTTTTTAAATAGGAACCCCATTTTTATTACATATTCTTGTAGTACGTAAAGAAATATGAATGTTTTAGTTGGACCACTTTTTCGCTTTGTGATAGATGGCGCTGTAATAGTCACAAACGTATAAGTACGTGGTATCACGTAACATTCCGCCAGTGCGGACGGTATTTGCTTCGTGATACATTACCCGTGTTCAAATGGACCGTTTACCAATTGCGGAAAAGGTCGATATCAAGTTGATGTATGGCTATTGTGATCAAAATGCCCAACGGGCGTGTACTATGTATGCTGCTCGGTATCTACATCTACATTTATACTCCGCAAGCCACCCAACGGTATGTGGCGGAGGGCACTTTACGTGCCACTGTCATTACCTCCCTTTCCTGTTCCTGTCGCGTATGGTTCGCGGGAAGAACGACTGTCTGAAAGCCTCCGTGCGCGCTCTAATCTCTCTAATTTTACATTCGTGATCTCCTCGGGAGGTATAAGTAGGGGGAAGCAATATATTCGATACCTCATCCAGAAACGCACCCTCTCGAAACCTGGCGAGCAAGCTACACCGCGATGCACAGCGCCTCTCTTGCAGAGTCAGCCACTCGAGTTTGCTAAACATCTCCGTAACGCTATCACGCTTACCAAATAACCCTGTGACGAAACGCGCCGCTCTTCTTTGGATCTTCTCTATCTCCTCCGTCAACCCGATCTGGTACGGATCCCACACTGATGAGCAATACTCAAGTATAGGTCGAACGAGTGTTTTGTAAGCCACCTCCTTTGTTGATGGACTACATTTTCTCTCTCCCAATGAATCTCAACCTGGTACCCGCCTTACCAACAATTAATTTGAAATGATCATTCCACTTCAAATCGTTCCGCACGCATACTCCCAGATATTTTACAGAAGTAACTGCTACCAGTGTTTGTTCCGCTATCATATAATCATACAATAAAGGATCCTTCTTTCTATGTATTCGCAATACATTACATTTGTCTATGTTAAGGGACAGTTGCCACTCCCTGCACCAAGTGCCTATCCGCTGCAGATCTTCCTGCATTTCGCTACAATTTTCTAACGCTGCAACTTCTCTGTATACTACAGCATCATCCGCGAAAAGCCGCATGGAACTTCCGACACTATCTACTAGGTCATTTATATATATTGGGAAAAGCAATGGTCCCATAACACTCCCCTGTGGCAAGCCAGAGGTTACTTTAACGTCTGTAGACGTCTCTCCATTGATAACAACATACCGTGTTCTGTTTGCTAAAAACTCTTCAATCCAGCCACACAGCTGCTCTGATATTCCGTAGGCTCTTACTTTGTTTATCAGGCGACAGTGCGGAACTGTATCGAACGCCTTCCGGAAGTCAAGAAAAATAGCATCTACCTGGGAGCCAGTATCTAATATTTTCTGGGTCTCGTGAACAAATAAAGCGAGTTGGGTCTCACACGATCGCTGTTTACGGAATCCATGTTGATTCCTACAGCGTAGATTCTGGGTTTCCAAAAACATGATACTCGAGCAAAAAACATGTTCTAAAATTCTACAACAGATCGACGTCAGAGATATAGGTCTATAGTTTTGCGCATCTGCTCGACGACCCTTCTTGAAGACTGGGATTACCTGTGCTCTTTTCCAATCATTTGGAACCCTCCGTTCTTCTAGAGACTTGCGGTACACGGCTGTTAGAAGGGGGGCAAGTTCTTTCGCGTACTCTGTGTAGAGTCGAATTGGTATCCCGTCAGGTCCAGTCCTGGACGACATCATCCAAGTGTCCGGACCGTTCGCCGGATAGTTACTTTATTTAAGGAAACAGGAAGTGGTCAGCCACATGTGAAACGTCAACCACGACCTGCAACAAATGATGATGCCCAAGTAGGTGTTTTAGCTTTTGTCGCGGCTAATCCGCACATCAGTAGCAGACAAACTGCGCATGAATCGAGAATCGCAAAACCGTCGGTGTTGAGAATGCTACATCGACATCGATTGCACGCGTACCATATTTCTGTGCACCAGGAATTGCATGGCGACGACTTTGAACGTCGTGTACAGTTCTGATACTGGGCACAAGAGAAATTACGGGACGATGACAGATTCTTTGCACGCGTTCTATTTAGCGAGGAAACGTCATTCACCAACAACGGTATCGTAAACCGGCAGAATATGCACTATTTGGCAACGGAAAATCCACGATGGTTGCGACAAGTGGAACATCAGCGACCTTGGCGGGTTAATGTATGGTGCGGCATTGTGGGAGGAAGGATAATTGGCCCCCGTTTTATCGATGGCAATCTAAATGGTGCATTGTATGTCGATTTCCTACGTAATGTTCTACCGATGTTACTACAAGATGTTTCACTGCATGACAGAATGGCGATGTACTTCCAACATGATGGATGTCCGGCACATAGCTCGCGTGCGGTTGAAGCGGTATTGAATAGCATATTTCATGTCAGGTGGATTGGTCGTCGAAGCACCATACCATGGCCCGTACGTTCACCGGATCTGACGTCCCCGGATTTCTTTCTGTGGGGAAAGTTGAAGGATATTTGCTGCCCTGATCCACCGACAACGCCTGACAACATGCGTCAGCGCATTGTCAATGGGTGTGCGAACATCACGGAAGGCGAACCACTCGCTGTTCAGAGGAATGTCGTTACACGTATTGCCAAATGCATTGAGGCTGACGGACATCATTTTGAGCATTTATTGCATTAATGTGGTATTTACAGGTAATCACGCTGTAACATCATGCGTTCTCAGAAATGATAAGCTCACAAAGGTACATGTATCACACTGGAACAACCGAAATAAAATGTTCAAACGTACCTACGTTCTGTATTATAATTTTAAAAAAACCTACCTGTTACCAACTGTTAGTCTAAAATTGTGAGCCATATGTTTCTATTGCAGCGCCATCTATCACAAAGCGAAAAATGTGGTGCAACTAAAACATTCATATTACTTTACGTACTACACGAATATGTAATAAAAAAATGGGGGTTCCTGTTCCGTTTGACGTATGGCAGCGCCATCTAGAGGGCCAACCATAGCGCAATCTGGTTTCCCCCTTCAAGGTAGACGAGTTTCGTTCTTTGTAATTTTTTCGTTTGACGCTTATTTCGGTCACGATCAGTGAACCACCCTGTACAAATGGCGTAGTAGACAACATCGCAAGTTCCATGAGGCTTTTCATGTATGGTGCAGCTGTGTGCAGAGAAGATGGGAACTGTAGCGAGATGCAGGAAAAACTGCAGAGGATCGATACTTGGTGCAGGGAGTGCCCATTGGGCTTAATATAAACAAATCAAATGGCTCTGAGCTCGCTGGAACTTAACATCTGAGGTCACCATTTCCCTTGTATGTAGAACTACTTAAACCTAACTAACCTAAGGACATCACACACATCCATGCCCGAGGCAGGATTCGAACCTGCGACCGTAGCGGTCGCGCGGTTCCAGACTGAAGCGCCTAGAACTGCTCAACCACACCGGCCAGCCATAAACAAAGATAACATATTGTGAACACAGATCCAGAATCAGCCACTATTGTACACTGATCAGCCAGAACGTTACGACTGCCTGCCTCATAGCCAGTGTGTCCACCTTTGGCACAGATAACAGTTGTGACACATCATGGCATGGAAGCAGTGAGGCCTTGGTAGTTCGCTGGAGAGAGTTGGTACCACATCTGCACGCACAAGACCTTATTCCCGTAAATTCCGGAGAGGGCAGTGATGCGCTCTGATGCTATGTTCGATCATTTTCGGTAAGTCCATACATTACTTCCGTCGCTTTTTCTTTTACTGCTTCAACAGTCTGCCGGCCGAAGTGGCCGTGCGGTTAAAGGCGCTGCAGTCTGGAACCGCAAGACCGCTACGGTCGCAGGTTCGAATCCTGCCTCGGGCATGGATGTTTGTGATGTCCTTAGGTTAGTTAGGTTTAACTAGTTCTAAGTTCTAGGAGACTAATGACCTCAGCCGTTGAGTCCCATAGTGCTCAGAGCCATTTGAACCATTTTTTTCAACAGTCTCAAATCTAGTTCCTTTCAAAGCTGACTTGACTTTAGGGAAAAGAAAAAAGTCACAGGGGGCCAAATCAGGTGAGTAGGGTGGATGATCTAAGATGGGAATGTTGTGTTTTGCCAAAAACGTCTTCACTGACAACGCACTGTGAGCTGGGGCATTGTCTTGGTGAAGGATCCGTGACTTTTTTCTCCACAAATCGTTCCGTTTTCTCCGTACTCGCTCACGTAGGGTAGCCAGGACGCTAATGTAGTAATGCTGATTCACTGTTTGTCCCTCTGGTAGCCAATCAATGTGCACAATCCCTTTGATGTCAAAAAAAAAATCATCATTGCCTTGAATTTCGATTTTGACATTCGTGCTTTTTTTGTCGTGGAGAACCAGGAGTTTTCCAATGCATCGATTGGCGTTTAGTTTCGGGATCGTAAGTAAAAAACCACGATTCATCGCAAGTAATAACATTTTGTAAGAAGGTGGGATCACTTTCAATGTTTTCCAGGATGTCAGAACAAATCATTCTTCGGCGTTCCTTCTGTTCAATTGTGAGACACTTTGGAACCATTTTTGAACACACTTTGTTCATGTTGAAACTTTCATGAAGAATCTGCCTAACACTTTCCTTGTCAACTCCTGTTAACTCAGACACTGCTCCGATTGTTAAACGGCGATCTTGTCGAACAAGTTTACCGATTTTTTTCAATGTTTGCATCAGTTTTTGCTGATAATGGTCTGCCAGTGCGAGTGTCATCACTGGTGTCTTCGCGGCCATCTTTAAATCGTTTAAACCACTCAAACACTTGTGTTCGCGATAAACAATCATCGCCGTACACTTGTTGTAACATTACAAACGTTTCACTTGCAGATTTTCCTAGTTTGAAACAAAATTTGATGTTAACACGCTGTTCTTTCTGTACACTCAACATTTTCCGACGCACAGACAAAACGTCAACTACTTAAAACAGACGCCACGGGCAGACTGAGTGCAGGAGGCAGATGAAACTCGAGCAGTAGGCGGAGCGAGAGTCACGTGACAGGCCACGCGACTTTCAGCCTTATTGCATTCGTTTTATTGTTTCACCAGTACTAGACCGGTTTTTTTCTAGCCACACCTCGTATGCCACATGTGCCAGTTGGGTTCAGATCTGGCGAGCTGCAGGACCAGCACATCAATTGGAACACACTACTATGTTCCTCGAACCACTCCGTAACACTCCTGTCCTCGTGACACGGCGCATTGTCTTGCTGAAAAGTGCCACTGTTGTCGGGAAACACGATTGTCATGAAGTACGTGGTCTGCAACCAGAGTCTGATACTTCTTAGCTATCATGGTGCCTTTCATGAGCTGCATTGAACCCACAGGTGCCCACGTGAATGTTTCCCAGAGCATAATGGAGTCGCCACCAGCTTGTCACCGTGCCACAGTACAGGCGCAAAGGAACGGTTCCCCCGGAAGATGTCGCATTCGCGCCCTCCCATCGGCACAATGAAAAGAGTATCGGAATTAATCAGACCGCGCAACACCCTGCCACTGCAACAACATCCACTGCCAGTGGTCCCATGCCCCTTTGAATCGTATTTGCTGATGATGTGGTGTTACCATTGGAACATGCATGGCTGATTGGCTGTCGAGTTACACTGCCAGAAGCAGAGTTCGTTTTGTTTGGAGATGACGTAACTATTGCAATAAATAGTATGTCGAGTGTAGTTCTAGAAAGAACTGCTAATGATATTTTCATGGATATTAATAAATGGTTTAAAGCCAACTCACTGACATTAAAATTCGAAAAGACTCTCTATATGCAATTCAGAACCTGTAAGAGATTTCCAGCCAGCATATCCATAAAGTATGAAGAAGATCAGATAGAAGAGGTTGACAGTCTTAAATTCCTGGGATTACAACTTGATAATAAATTCAGTTGGGAGGAGCACACCACTGCAGAACTGCAGAAACGCCTTAGCAATTGCAATTCGAGTGTTAGCAGACATAGGCGACATAAATATGAAAAAGCTTGCATTCTTTATATTTTGACTAAAGTTCAGTCTTGATCACACCATTTATGTTTCAATGACATAGGTAACCGGTTTCGGTTATTTTTACATAACCATCATCAGACCCATGGCTCCCTTAGGAGGGTAGGCGGAGCTTTCCTCAGCTGCTATGAAGTCAACTGAGGAGAGCTCCGCCTACCATCCTAAGGGAGCCATGGGTCTGATGATGGTTATGTAAAAATAACCGAAACCGGTTACCTATGTCATTGAAACATAAATGGTGTGATCAAGACTGAACTTTAGTCAAAATATAATAATCTATTGATCACTGTATTCCAAAAATGTTTACCAAAATTGTACTTGCATACTTTGCCTACTTTCATTCCATAATGTCATATGGTATAATATTTTGGGGTAACTCTTCAAGTCAAACAAAAGTTTTCAGAGTCCAAAAGCGTGTAATACGTATTATTTGTGGAGTAAATTCACGGACGTCCTGCAGAAACCTCTTCAAAGAACTAGGCATACTAACTACTGCCTCTCAGTATATTTACTCCTTAATGAAATTTGTCTTAAATAATATATCTCTTTTTCCAACAAACAGCTCAGTTCATACATACAATGCCCGGAACAAAAATGATCTGCACAAGGACTTAAAAGGATTTACTTTAGTTCAAAAAGGGGTCCACTACTCAGGAACACTCAATAATTTGGCAGCAAACATAAAAAAATTTAGTTACAAATAAAGATCAGTTTAAAAGGAGCCTGAAAGACTTACTAGTAGCCAAGTCCTTCTACCCAA
Organism: Schistocerca nitens; assembly: GCF_023898315.1. Lineage (NCBI taxonomy): Eukaryota > Metazoa > Arthropoda > Insecta > Orthoptera > Acrididae > Schistocerca > Schistocerca nitens. The sequence goes on from NC_064624.1 coordinate 136,284,720, forward strand.
CTGACGAATTTTTAAATAGAAACAAGTGATGTACGTATATATTCATACTATTAGTATAGTTATTTCAGCTTTAAAAAAAAATTGACATGTTGCACATCCACGAGGACGTCCTCAGCATGGATCTATGAAACGAAAAACTAATCTAATCTCGAGGTGCATCGTGTTTGGTGCACTGTTTCCTCAGATACAGAGCTACTCTGCCCAGCTTTGAAGTCTGATGTTAGTTCCACCACAGTCCGCCAACTGTTTTACCAATTTGCCCAGGCTACAACATCCGATATCAGGTAACGAGAGGTGGCCGCCCAACCCTGCGACGTCTGGATGTGGTTTTACCTTGGTTTTGCCACGTGTTGAAGACACTCACCACACTTCCCCTTGAACACCCGACAAGAGGTTCATTTTCCGAAATGCTAGTGCCGAGCTTCTGGGCCGTCACAGTCTGCCGTCGATCCAGCTCAGACACATCACATGCCTACTCCACTCTACACACGGGGAACACGATCAGTCATGACTGGGAGGTGACGCTGCTGTCGCCTGCATCGTTTTATATCGATAGCAGGGCGGTGTTCATAATATACTGGCCAGGGTGCGATTTGTGGTTTTACCAGTGTGGGGCGGGGGGGGGGGGGGGGATGTCTTAGGGGGTTAGTAGAATTATATACACTCCTGGAAATGGAAAAAAGAACACATTGACACCGGTGTGTCAGACCCACCATACTTGCTCCGGACACTGCGAGAGGCCTGTACAAGCAATGATCACACGCACGGCACAGCGGACACACCAGGAACCGCGGTGTTGGCCGTCGAATGGCGCTATCTGCGCAGCATTTGTGCACCGCCGCCGTCAGTGTCAGCCAGTTTGCCGTGGCATACGGAGCTCCATCGCAGTCTTTAACACTGGTAGCATGCCGCGACAGCGTGGACGTGAACCGTATGTGCAGTTGACGGACTTTGAGGGAGGGCGTATAGTGGGCATGCGGGAGGCCGGGTGGACGTACCGCCGAATTGCTCAACACGTGGGGCGTGAGGTCTCCACAGTACATCGATGTTGTCGCCAGTGGTCGGCGGAAGGTGCACGTGCCCGTCGACCTGGGACCGGACCGCAGCGACGCACGGATGCACGCCAACACCGTAGGATCCTACGCAGTGCCGTAGGGGACCGCACTGCCACTTCCCAGCAAATTAGGGACACTGTTGCTCCTGGGGTATCGGCGAGGACCATTCGCAACCGTCTCCATGAAGCTGGGCTACGGTCCCGCACACCGTTAGGCCGTCTTCCGCTCACGCCCCAACATCGTGCAGCCCGTCTCCAGTGGTGTCGCGACAGGCGTGAATGGAGGGACGAATGGAGACGTGTCGGCTTCAGCGATGAGAGTCGCTTCTGCCTTGGTGCCAATGATGGTCGTATGCGTGTTTGGCGCCGTGCAGGTGAGCGCCACAATCAGGACTGCATACGACCGAGGCACACAGGGCCAACACCCGGCATCACGGTGTGGGGAGCGATCTCCTACACTGGCCGTACACCACTGGTGATCGTCGAGGGGACACTGAATAGTGCACAGTACATCCAAACCATCGAACCCATCGTTCTACCATTCCTAGACCGGTAAGGGAACTTGCTGTTCCAACAGGACAATGCACGTCCGCATGTATCCCGTGCCACCCAACGTGCTCTAGAAGGTGTAAGTCAACTACCCTGGCCAGCAAGATCTCCGGATCTGTCCCCCATTGAGCATGTTTGGGACTGGATGAAGCGTCGTCTCACGCCGTCTGCGCGTCCAGCACGAACGCTGGTCCAACTGAGGCGCCAGGTGGAAATGGCATGGCAAGCCGTTCCACAGGACTACATCCAGCATCTCTACGATCGTCTCCATGGGAGAATAGCAGCCTGCATTGCTGCGAAAGGTGGATATACACTGTACTAGTGCCGACATTGTGCATGCTCTGTTGCCTGTGTCTATGTGCCTGTGGTTCTGTCAGTGTGATCATGTGATGTATCTGACCCCAGGAATGTGTCAATAAAGTTTCCCCTTCCTGGGACAATGAATTCACGGTGTTCTTATTTCAATTTCCAGGAGTGTATGTTACTAGCTTGGACCATGGCGTTACGCATGGTTAAACAGCTATTTATAAATAGATGTTAATGCCGAAACTCACTATTGACGCGTATGCACTGTCAGAAAAGCCATCCCTTGTTATATCTTTAAAAAGTACATTATACAGGGTGATTCAAAAAGAATACCACAACTTTAAAAATGTGTATTTAATGAAAGAAACATAATATAACCTTCTGTTATACATCATTACAAAGAGTATTTAAAAAGGTTTTTTTTCACTCAAAAACAAGTTCAGAGATGTTCAATATGGCCCCCTCCAGACACTCGAGCAATATCAACCCGATACTCCAACTCGTTCCACACTCTCTGTAGCATATCAGGCGTAACAGTTTGGATAGCTGCTGTTATTTCTCGTTTCAAATCATCAACGGTGGCTGGGAGAGGTGGCCGAAACACCATATCCTTAACATACCCCCATAAGAAAAAATCGCAGGGGGTAAGATCAGGGCTTCTTGGAGGCCAGCGACGAAGTGCTCTGTCACGGGCTGCCTGGCGGCCGATCCATCGCCTCGGGTAGTTGACGTTCAGGTAGTTACGGACAGATAAGTCCCAATGTGGTGGCGCTCCATCCTGCTGAAATATGAATTGTTGTGCTTCTTGTTCGAGCTGAGGGAACAGCCAATTCTCTAACATCTCCAGATACAGTAGCACCTTCGAAGAAAAGGGGACCAAAAACTTTATTGGCTGAAATGGCACAGAAAACGTTCACCTTAGGCGAGTCACGTTCATACTGAGTTGTTTCCCGCGGATTCTCAGTGCCCCATATACAGACATTGTGACGGCCGACTTTCCCGTTAGTGTGGAAAGTTGCTTCATCACTAAACACAATCTTTGAAACGAAACATTCATCTGTTTCCATTTGAGCAAGGATAAAATCACAGAAATCGATTCTTTTAATCTTATCAGCTGCAGACAGTGCTTGAACTAATTTCAGACGATAAGGTTTCATAACTAACCTTTTTCGTAGGACTCTCCATACAGTCGATTGTGGAATTTGCAACTCTCTGCTAGCTATGCGAGTCGATTTTCCTGGGCTGCGAACAAATGCTTGCTGGATGCGTGCTACATTTTCCTCACTCGTTCTCGGCCGTCCAGAACTTTTCCCTTTGCACAAACACCCATTCTCTGTAAATTGTTTACACCAACGTTTAATACACCACCTATCAGGAGGTTTAACACCATACTGCGTTCGAAATGCACGCCGAACAACTGTCGTCGATTCACTTCTGCCGTACTCAATGACACAAAAAGCTTTCTGTTGAGCGGTCGCCATCTTAGCATCAACTGACGCTGACGCCTAGTCAACAGCGCCTCAAGCGAACAAATGTACAACTAAATGAAACTTTATAGCTCCCTTAATTCGCCGACAGATAGTGCTTAGCTCTGCCTTTTGTCGTTGCAGAGTTTTAAATTCCTAAAGTTGTGGTATTCTTTTTGAATCACCCTCTAGATAAAGGTTATTTACAAATACAGGTATACGAGGGGAATTCAAAAAGTAGAGGCACATTTGTGAAAAGCTGTACTTACTCTGACGACAGAAAACTGAAACATATTAATAGTAAGACTTATTAAAAACTTTCAGTGTTCGGCTCCACAAATTTAAATTATATGTAAAGTTTTACTCCAGTGCGTGGGAAATAAACATCCCAGGTTGGGATGCATAAACTAAAACCAGAGGAGGGGATGGTCTGATGCAGAGGGGAGGAAATCCCACCCCATCCCCCCCCCCCTGCAAATCGCACACTGGTCCTGGCTGATGAGTTTCTGCCAGTTCTGATCAGTTTTTGGAACATGTATTATGTACGAGTATAATGACTTTTCTGGAGACTAGAAATCTACTCTGTAGGAATCAGCATGGATTTCGAAAAAGACGGTCGTGTGAAACCCAGCTCGCGCTATTCGTCCACGAGACTCAGAGGGCCGTAGACACGGGTTCCCATGTAGATGCCATGTTTCTTGACTTCCACAAGGCGTTCGATACAGTTCCCCACAGTCGTTTAATGAACAGAGTAAGAGCATATGGACTATCAGATCAATTGTGTGATTGGATTGAGGAGTTCCTAGATAATAGAACGCAGCATGTCATTCTCAATGGAGAGAAGTCTTCCGAAGTAAGAGTCATTTCAGGTGTGCTGCAGGGGAGTGTCGTAGGACTGTTGCTGTTCACAATATACATAAATGACCTTGTGCATGACATCGGAAGTTCACTGAGGCTTTTTGCGGATGATGCTGTGGTGCATCGAGAGGTTGTAACAATGGAAAATTGTACTGAAATGCAGGAGGATCTGCAGCGAATTGACGCATGGTGCAGGGAATGGCAATTGAATCTCAATGTAGGCAAGTGTAATGTGCTGCGAATACATAGAAAGATAGATCCTTTATCAGTTAGCTACAAAATAGCATGTCAGCAACTGGAAGCAGTTAATTCCATAAGTTATCTGGGAGTACGCATTAGGAGTGATTTAAAATGGAATGATCATATAAAGTTGATCGTCGGTAAAGCTGATGCAAGACTGAGATTCATTGGAAGAATCCTAAGGAAATGCAATCCGAAAACAAAGGAAGTAGGTTACAGTACGCTTGTTCGCCCACTGCTCGAATACTGCTCAGCAGTGTGGGATACATACCAGATAGGGTTGACAGAAGAGATAGAGAAGATCCAACGGAGAGCAGCGCGCTTCGTTACAGGATCATTTAGTAATCGCGAAAGCGTTACGGAGATGATAGATAAACTCCAGTGGAAGACTCTGCAGGAGAGACGCTCAGTAGCTCGGTACCGGCTTTTTTTAAAGTTTCGAGACCATACCTTCACCGAAGAGTCAAGCAGTATATTGCTCCCTCCTATGTATATCTCGCGAAGAGACCGTGAGGATAAAATTAGAGAGATTAGAGCCCACACAGAAGCATACAGACAATCCTTCTTTCCACGAACAATACGAGATTGGAATAGAAGGGAGAACCGATAGAGATACTCAAGGTACCCTCCGCCACACACCGTCAGGTGGCTTGCGGACTATGGATGTAGATGTAGATGTAGATGTACACGATTGCAGAACAATCACTGAAAGCAGTTACTTCCTTAAAATATCTACGAGTAGACATACAGAGCAATTTAAAGTGGAACGACCACATATAATGAATCACAGGAAAGGCAGATGCCAGACTGAGAGTATTGGAAAAATCTACATCTACATATCTACATCTACATACATACTCCGCAATCCACCATACGGTGCGTGGCGGAGGGTACCTCGTACCACAACTAGCGTCTTCTCTGACTGTTCCACTCCCAAACAGAACGAGGGAAAAATGACTGCCTACATGCCTCTGTACAAGCCCTAATCTCTCTTATCTTATCTTTGTGGTCTTTCCGCGAAATATAAGTTGGCGGCAGTAAAACTGTACTGCAGTCAGCCTCAAATACTGGTTCTCTAAATTTCCTCAGTAGCGATTCACGAAAAGAGCGCCTCCTTTCCTCCAGAGACTCCCACCCGAGTTCCTGAAGCATTTCCGTAACACTCGCGTGATGATCAAACCTACCACTAACAAATCTAGCAGTCCGCCTCTGAATTGCTTCTATGTCCTCCCTCAATCCGACCTGATAGGGATCCCAAACGATCGAGCAGTACTCGAGAATAGGTCGTATTAGTGTTTTATAAGCGGTCTCCTTTACAGATGAACCACATCTTCCCAAATTTCTACCGACGAACCGAAGACGACTATCCGCCTTCCCCACAACTGCCATTACATGCTTGTCCCACTTCATATCGCTCTGCAATGTTACGCCCAAATATTTAATCGACGTGACTGTGTCAAGAGCTACACTACTAATGGTGTATTCAAACATTACGGGATTCTTTTTCCTATTCATCTCCATTAACTTACATTTATCTATATTTAGAGTTAGCTGCCATTCTTTACACCAATCACAAATCCTGTCCAAGTCCTCTTGTATCCTCCTACAGCCACTCAGCGACGACACCTTCCCGTACACCACAGCATCATCAGCAAACAGCCGCACATTGCTATCCACCCTATCCAAAAGATCATTTATGTAGATAGAAAACAACAGCGGACCTACCACACTTCCCTGGGGCACTCCAGATGATACCCTCACCTCCGATGAACACTCACCATCGAGGACAACGTACTGGGTTCTTTTACTTAAGAAGTCATCCTCAGGAAATGTAGTCAATGACAAAGGAAGTAGCTCAGAAAGTTCTCGCTCGACCACTACTTGGATGTAGCTCGTTAGTATGGGATTCTCAGGGTCATGCAGAAGATCCAAAGAAGAGCAGGCCATTTTGTTACACATTCATGTAGGAAATACAAACGTGTGGCAGATATGACCAACCAATTCCAGCGGTAGACGCTGCAAGAGAGCGTATGTTCCTACAAGAATCAACAAATACACTCCTGGAAATGGAAAAAAGAACACATTGACACCGGTGTGTCAGACCCACCATACTTGCTCCGGACACTGCGAGAGGGCTGTACAAGCAATGATCACACGCACGGCACAGCGGACACACCAGGAACCGCGGTGTTGGCCGTCGAATGGCGCTAGCTGCGCAGCATTTGTGCACCGCCGCCGTCAGTGTCAGCCAGTTTGCCGTGGCATACGGAGCTCCATCGCAGTCTTTAACACTGGTAGCATGCCGCGACAGCGTGGACGTGAACCGTATGTGCAGTTGACGGACTTTGAGCGAGGGCGTATAGTGGGCATGCGGGAGGCCGGGTGGACGTACCGCCGAATTGCTCAACACGTGGGGCGTGAGGTCTCCACAGTACATCGATGTTGTCGCCAGTGGTCGGCGGAAGGTGCACGTGCCCGTCGACCTGGGACCGGACCGCAGCGACGCACGGATGCACGCCAAGACCGTAGGATCCTACGCAGTGCCGTAGGGGACCGCATCGCCACTTCCCAGCAAATTAGGGACACTGTTGCTCCTGGGGTATCGGCGAGGACCATTCGCAACCGTCTCCATGAAGCTGGGCTACGGTCCCGCACACCGTTAGGCCGTCTTCCGCTCACGCCCCAACATCGTGCAGCCCGTCTCCAGTGGTGTCGCGACAGGCGTGAATGGAGGGACGAATGGAGACGTGTCGTCTTCAGCGATGAGAGTCGCTTCTGCCTTGGTGCCAATGATGGTCGTATGCGTGTTTGGCGCCGTGCAGGTGAGCGCCACAATCAGGACTGCATACGACCGAGGCACACAGGGCCAACACCCGGCATCATGGTGTGGGGAGCGATCTCCTACACTGGCCGTACACCACTGGTGATCGTCGAGGGGACACTGAATAGTGCACGGTACATCCAAACCGTCATCGAACCCATCGTTCTACCATTCCTAGACCGGCAAGGGAACTTGTTGTTCCAACAGGACAATGCACGTCCGCATGTATCCCGTGCCACCCAACGTTCTCTAGAAGATGTAAGTCAACTACCCTGGCCAGCAAGATCTCCGGATCTGTCCCCCATTGAGCATGTTTGGGACTGGATGAAGCGTCGTCTCACGCGGTCTGCACGTCCAGCACGAACGCTGGTCCAACTGAGGCGCCAGGTGGAAATGGCATGGCAAGCCGTTCCACAGGACTACATCGAGCATCTCTACGATCGTCTCCATGGGAGAATAGCACCCTGCATTGCTGCGAAAGGTCGATATACAGTGTACTAGTGCCGACATTGTGCATGCTCTGTTGCCTGTGTCTATGTGCCTGTGGTTCTGTCAGTGTGATCATGTGATGTATCTGACCCCAGGAATGTGTCAATAAAGTTTCCCTTTCCTGGGGCAATGAATTCACGGTGTTCTTATTTCAATTTCCAGGAGTGTATGTTGCTCCCTCATACGTATATCCTGCAAAGGCACCATAGAGAGTTTCGAGCCTGCACTGATGGTTACCAGCAATTGGTCTTCCAGCCAACTGTTTGTGACTAGAACAGGAAAGGGGGGGGGGGAGTGGTAGTGGTTCAGAAGAGCTAGGTGGCTTACTGAGTACAGACATAGATGTAGGTGTACTCACCTTGAGGACAGGCAGCGCCCTAGCAGTGCTGTGGGGGCGGCGGGCAACCACAGTCACGTTCACATTCCTCAAGGCGCACGACCTGTGAACAGAGCAAGGAGAGCGCCCTGTAGTGCCAGACAGTGTAATGTGCCACACCGAGACTCCCTTAGTTTACCACTCAGTATAGTCTTCAATAATCGATATCGGACCACATGTATGTTTTGTTGTTTGATGTATGCGTATGAAAAACGCCATTTCATTTATAAACATCGTTATTTTGGTATTATAGCACACCTGATGTCATTTGAAATTGCTTTAAAAATTACACACTACTGATGCTGTTTTATGGCATATTTCATAATGTAATAAGAAAGCAAACAAATTAAATGTAAAATAGCGCTCAAGGTATTTGCAGTTAGTATGAAATTTAATTTTGATGGAAGCAGTTATAAGAGTTGAGGGGCATGAAAGGGAAGGAGTGGTTGGGAAGCGAGTGAGACAGGGTTGTAGCCTATCCCCGATGTTATTCAGTCTGTACATTGAGTAAGCAGTAAAGGAAACAAAAGAAAAATTCGGAGTAGGTATTAAAATCCATGGAGAAGAAGTGAAAACTTTGAGGTTCGCCGATGACGTTGTAATTCTGTCAGAGACAGCAAAGGACTTGGAAGAGCAGTTGAACAGAATGGACAGTGTCTTGAAGGGAGGATATAAGATACATCAACAAAAGCAAAACGAGGATAATGGAATGTATTCGAATTAAGTCAGGTGATGCTGTGGGAATTAGATTAGGAAATGAGACACTTTAAAGTAGTAAAGGAGTTTTGATATTTGGGGAACAAAATATCTGATGATGGTCGAAGCAGAGAGGATATAAAATGTAGACTGGCAATGGCAAGGAAAGCTTTTCTGAAGAAGAGAAATTTCTTAACATCGAGTATAGATTTAAGTGTCAGGAACTCATTTCTGAAAGTATTTGTATGGAGTGTAGCCATGTATGGAAGTGAAACATGGACGATAAATAGTTTGGACAAGAAGAGAATAGAAGCTTTCGAAATGTGGTGCTACAGAAGAATGCTGAAGATTAGATGGGTAGATCACATAACTAATCAGGAGGTATTGAATAGGATTGGGGAGAAGAGAAGTTTGTGGCACAACTTGACTAGAAGAAGGGATCGGTTGGTAGGACATGTTCTGAGGCATCAAGGGATCACCAATTTAGTATTGGAGGGCAGCGTGGAGGGTAAAAAGTCGTAGAGGGAGACCAAGAGATGAATACACTAAGCAGATTCAGAAGGATGTAGGTTGCTGTAGGTACTGGGAGAGGAGGAAGCTTGCACAGGATAGAGTAGCATGGAGAGCTGCATCAAACCAGTCTCCGGACTGAAGACAACAACAACAACAACAACAACAACAATTGTTTAAAAAACATATTTGTGAAAATTGCATAAAAAGCCAAACTATGGAAAATTTTGGTTGTGTCGATTTGTTTTCTGTAATAATGAGTTGACGTTTGGGTCCACCTTTTGGCACTATACAGTTATTAAGAATGAACTCGGAAACTGCGTTTATGGTCCTGCATGAGCTCAAATGAAAATTTGTGCCTGACCAGGTATCGAACTCAGATTTCGCGCTTGTTATGGGCGGTCATGTTCACCACTTAGGCTATCCGAGGATGCTTCGAGGAATGGCCCAAATCTCTATCTGCCTTGGTGTCTTAGCGGAAGTGGCTACGGTGACCGCCTGCGACACGTGGGAAATCCAGATTTGAATCCTGGTCTGGCACAACTTTTCATTTGATCTTAAGTATAAAAAATCTGATGCGGAAACAGAATAGCAGTTCATTCGTATTTGTACAGTTGTTCGTCGTCAATACAGTGTCTCAGAAACTTCACTTCAATACAAAATTATTGTTTTTCTGTAATATCCAAACATGTTTCACCACTGTTGTGTCATTCTCAAGGGGGGTTTTTCCTTTATTTTTCTGAAATACGTTCTTAAGGATTGTGTTCATGTTAGGAAACATGTTACATCGGATGTTATTGTTATTTAGTAGTTCTCCATACCAAAGCTTAACAACATATTTAACCGATATCCATATGTCAGTCTAACTACACAAAAACAACAAAAACACGTGTCACACAAATACAAACAAGGGACAGCTCAGGACATACCAAATACAGCAGTGGTAAGACCAAAAATGGGCATATTCATACGTTTAATGGTTGGGCTACAAACAAGAATTCAGTCAGAGATATCTTTACATCCCTTATGTTTGCGCATCACACTGTGTACTGATTTAGACCTGTAACTGATTTCAGTTGGCAGCCATAGAACACACACAACGTAAAACAAAGGGTAAAGTACATATGTTATGTAAATAACTACAAAAATCGGATGTAAAATATTTCTCAACAAGAACATAATTTGTATATATGTATTTCAGAAAAAAATAAAAGAAAAAAACATACTGAGGATACCACAACTGTGGTGAAACATGTTTGCATAGTAAAGCAAAACAACAACTGTTTCCTTGTGGAAAGACAGACCCAACCTCAATTCATCACTACCTTTTGTAAACATGGGAGCTGAGCTCAAAATTCCAGTGTGATTTCTCCTGTATTTCTAAAAATATACTATTCTATTCAAAGTTTTGTAAATCCACCAATCTGTAATTGTAAGTTTAATTTTGTGAATATTTCAGTGATATTCATCTTTTACTTTTGCAGTTCTTGCAGCAGCCGTCTTTATCGATAAAATTATTGGATATGTATTCCATCTGTTATGCTAACAATTATTTTTTATATAAGACCAAACGTGTTTCAGCATCTTTGTGCTCAGTACTATGTGAACACATTTTAATGTAATGACAACCTACATAAATAAAAATGTTAATGTTTGTTAGTTCAAACTCTTATATCTTTGAAAGGTATTCAAGGATTGCTTCAAAAGTTGGACACTATGTTGTATTTGAATAAAAAGCTGGTTTTTATACACATATTGGAGTGGTATTATATAAATAGGCAAATAATAGTTGTAGGGGAAATCTGTATAGAAATGTAAGTGTTCATTTGTTCAAAATCGTAAACCTCCATATGTTGTTCTGAGATTGCTTCAAAATTTTGATACAAATATTGCATGCAAATATGCATGTGTTTTTATATACCTACTTGCAATATATAAATAAATATAATATATAAATAAATATGTCACATATAAAGAGGAAACACTGCCACAAAAAAATTAAAAAAATACAGTTCTTTGCATATTGGACAGACTTGATATACAGTAATTTCAATAATAGGTTGTAATGACTATTGTTATCTATGCAGCAGCCGTCTCCCATGCTGAGTCCATCATGGTTTTTTTTCCACCTTTCAGAGATGTATTATTTTTTTTTTTTGTCATCAGTCTACTGACTGGTTTGATGCGGCCCGCCACGAATTCCTTTCCTGTGCTAAACTCTTCATCTCAGAGTTGCACCTGCAACCTACATCCTCAATTATTTGCTTGACGTATTCCAATCTCTGTCTTCCTCTACAGTTTTTACCCTCTACAGCTCCCTCTAGTACCATGGAAGTTATTCCCTCATGTCTTAGCAGATGTCCTATCATCCTGTCACTTCTCCTTATCAGTGTTTTCCACATATTCCTTTCCTCTCCGATTCTGCGTAGAACCTCCTCATTCCTTACCTTATCAGTCCACCTAATTTTCAACATTCGTCTATAGCACCACATCTCAAATGCTTCGATTCTCTTCTGTTCCGGTTTTCCCACAGTCCATGTTTCACTACCATACAATGCTGTACTCCAGACGTACATCCTCAGAAAGTTCTTCCTCAAATTAAGACCGGTTTTTGATATTAGTAGACTTCTCTTGGCCAGAAATGCCTTTTTTGCCATAGCGAGTTTGCTTTTGATGTCCTCCTTGCTCCATCCGTCATTGGTTATTTTACTGCCTAGGTAGCAGAATTCCTTAACTTCAATGACTTCGTGACCATCAATCCTGATGTTAAGTTTCTCACTGTTCTCATTTCTACTACTTCTCATTACCTTCGTCTTTCTCCGGTTTACTCTCAAACCATACTGTGTACTCATTAGACTGTTCATTCCGTTCAGCAGATCATTTAATTCTTCTTCACTTTCACCCAGGATGTTATCTTTTCTAAAAGGCATTCTTTAAGATCCTTGCATTCTGAAATTTTACAGCATGCTGTACAATTTCTCTTGGTCTGCCACCCCCTCGGTGACTGCCTCGTGTTTTCACATGTCAAAAAACCAGTACTCTGTATCTGGCCCTTACTTGCCTGACTCATGGCTTTCAGCAGAAACATTTTTACTGTCTGCACACCATGCTCCCCTTCGCTCCTTTTGTTTGTTCTCATAGCCAGTTTTCTGTCCAGAGTTTACAGAAAAACAATGGAAGGACCCATCACCATACAGAGCTAGAGAAAAGATAGCTACTTATACCTGCAATCACTGGTAATAGATTTAATTGCATGCATACTTTCACACAGTGTTAATAATTTGAATGAATGAATCCTGATTTCAATTATGGTTTGATATTAGAGATATGGAGCAATCTTGGAAAAAGTATACCACAATAATCCCAAGACATTTCACAGCATTCTGTACTAGATACAGTAGAGGAAGAGTTTGGAGATGATGATTGCTTGGTTCAAATGGTTCTGAGCACTATGGGACTTAACTTCTGAGGTCATCAGTCCTCTAGAACTTAGAACTACTTAAAACTAACTAACCTAAGGACATCACACACATCCATGCCCGAGCCAGGATTCGAACCTGCGACCATAGCGGTCGCGCGGTTCCAGACTGTAGCGCCTAGAACCGCTCGGCCACACCGGCCGGCGATGATTGTTTGCATCAGAATGACAGTGCACACTGTCATAAAACATCACCTGTGAGGTAGGCATCAATAGCCGAGTAGTCAGCATGGCAGAATGCCAATTGAAGAACCCGGTTGGATTGGAGATTTTTCTCCACTCAGGGACGGGGTGTTGTCTTCATCATCGTTTCCTACCCCTCGACATGCAAGTCGCCGAAGTGGCGTCAACTAAAAAGACTTGTACTAGGCGACGGGTCTGCCCGACAGGAGGCACTAGCCACACGAAATTTCATTTTTCATCTGTGGGGCAATGCTTTGTGGGCAATGAGATTGCTGAAATGGACTGGCCTGACAGAGTCCTGACCTGAACCCAATGGTACACGTTTGGCACGAGTCAGAATGTCAACCTCACCCCATGACCACCAGCGGCGTACGGTGGTCCAACATAATGCCACCCCAAAACAGCAGGGAACCTCCACCTTGCTGAACTCGCTGGACAGTGTCTAAGGCGTTCAGCCTGACCGGGTTGCCTCCAAACACGTCTCCGACGATCGTCTGGTTAAAGGCATACGTGACATTCATCGGTGAAGGCAATGTGATGCCAATCCTGAGCAGTCCATTTCACATGTTGTTGGTCCCATCTGTACCGCATTGCACGGTGTTGTGGTTGCGAAGATGGACCTCGCCGTGGACGTCGGGAGTGAAGTTGCACATCATTCAGGCTACTGCGCACAGTTAGTGTCGTAACACGACGCCCAGTGGCTGTACGAAAGGCATCATTCAACGTGGTGGCGTTGCTGTCAGGTTTCCTCCGAGCCATAATGGGTAGGTAGCGGTCATCCACTGCAGTAGTGGCCCTTGGGCGGTCTGAGCGTAGCATGTCTTCCACAGATCCTGTCTCTGTCTCGTCCATGTCCAAACAACATTGCTTTGGTTCACTCTGAGACGCCTGGACACTTCCCTCGTTGAGAGTCCTTCCTGGCACAAAGTAACAATGTGGACGCGACGAACCGCGGTATTGACCGTCTAGGCATGGTTGAATTACAGACAACACGAGCCGTGTACCTCCTTGCCATTGTTAAACCTCTGCATAAAAAAGGGGATACATCTGATATCAACAACTACCGCCCAATCTCTCTTCTGACTGCCTTATCCAAAATTCTTGAAAAAGGAATGTCTTATAGAGTAGCTTCACACCTTTACAAAAATAAATTTTTTACAAAATGTCAGTTTGGTTTCGATAAAGGTTTTTCAACGGACAATGCTGTATATACCTTCACTAATGAAATATTAAATGCTCTGAGTAACCGGAAGTCACCCTTTGGGATTTTTTGTGATCTCTCAAAGGCTTTTGATTGTGTAAATCATGCAATACTTCTAGATAAGCTCAAGTACTGTGGTATGAATGGGACAGCTCTCAAATGGTTTAAATCATACCTAACTGGAAGAGTGCAGAAAGTTGAAGTAAGCAGTTCACATGCAAAAAGCTGGTGCTTTCTCAAACTGGGAAACAATCAAGAATGGGGTGCTGCAAGGTTCGGTCTTGGGTCCTCTGCTGTTTTTAATATATATTTATGACTTGCCATTCTATATTCACGAAGATGCAAAGCTG